>NC_133741.1:6901866-7119518 GCF_048934315.1 Petromyzon marinus | reverse complement strand
GTGGTGGTGAGTAGTGGTGAGTGCTGGTGAGTAGTAGTGGTGAGTAGTGAGTGGTGAGTAGTGGTGAGTAGTGGTGGTGAGTAGTGGTGAGTGGTGGTGAGTGGTGGTGAGTAGTGGTGAGTGTAGTGGTGAGTAGTGGTGAGTGGTGGTGGTGAGTAGTGGTGAGTGGTGGTGGTGAGTAGTGGTGAGTGGTGGTGGTGGTGAGTAGTGGTGAGTGGTGGTGGTGGTGAGTAGTGGTGAGTGGTGGTGAATAGTGGTGAGTGGTGGTGAGTAGTGGTGAGTAGTGGTGAGTAGTGGTGAGTAGTGGTGGTGAGTGGTGGTGGTGAGTAGTGGTGAGTAGTGAGTGGTGAGTAGTAGTGGTGAGTAGTGGTGAGTAGTGGTGAGTAGTGAGTGGTGGTGGTGAGTAGTGGTGAGTGCTGGTGAGTAGTAGTGGTGAGTAGTGAGTGGTGAGTAGTGGTGGTGAGTAGTGAGTGGTGAGTAGTGGTGAGTAGTGGTGAGTAGTGAGTGGTGAGTAGTAGTGGTGAGTAGTGGTGAGTAGTGGTGAGTAGTAGTGGTGAGTGGTCGTGGTGGTGAGTAGTGGTGAGGAGTGGTGAGTGGTAGTGGTGAGTGGTGGTGAGTAGTGGTGAGTAGTGGTGAGTAGTGATGGTGAGTAGTGGTGAGTAGTGGTGAGTAGTGGTGAGTAGTGGTGAGGAGTGGTGAGTGTAGTGGTGAGTAGTGGTGAGTAGTAGTGGTGAGTAGTGGTGAGTAGTAGTGGTGAGTAGTGGTGAGTAGTAGTGGTGAGTGGTCGTGGTGGTGAGTAGTGGTGAGGAGTGGTGAGTGGTAGTGGTGAGTGGTGGTGAGTAGTGGTGAGTAGTGGTGAGTATTGATGGTGAGTAGTGGTGAGTAGTGGTGAGTAGTGGTGAGTGGTGGTGAGTAGTGGTGAGGAGTGGTGAGTGGTGGTGAGTAGTGGTGAGGAGTGGTGAGTGGTAGTGGTGAGTGGTGGTGAGTAGTGGTGAGTAGCGGTGAGTAGTAGTGGTGAGTAGTGCTGAGTAGTGGTGAGTAGTGGTGAGTGGTGGTGAGTAGTGGTGAGTAGCGGTGAGTAGTAGTGGTGAGTAGTGGTGAGTAGTAGTGGTGAGTAGTGGTGAGTAGTAGTGAGTAGCGGTGAGTAGTAGTGGTGAGTAGTGGTGAGTAGTAGTGAGTAGCGGTGAGTAGTAGTGGTGAGTAGTGGTGAGTAGTGGTGAGTAGTGGTGAGTGGTGGTGAGTAGTGGTGAGTAGTGGTGGTGAGTAGTGGTGAGTAGTGGTGAGTAGCGGTGAGTAGTAGTGGTGAGTAGCGGTGAGTAGTAGTGGTGAGTAGTGGTGAGTAGTAGTGGTGAGTAGTGGTGAGTAGCGGTGAGTAGTAGTGGTGAGTAGTGGTGAGTAGTGGTGAGTGGTGGTGAGTAGTGGTGAGTAGTGGTGAGTAGTAGTGGTGAGTAGTGGTGAGTAGTGGTGAGTAGTAGTGGTGAGTAGTAGTGGTGAGTAGTAGTGGTGAGTAGTGGTGAGTAGTGGTGAGTAGCGGTGAGTGGTGGTGAGCGGTAGTGGTGAGTAGTGGTGAGTAGTGGTGGTGCGGAGTGGTGAGTAGTGGTGAGTAGTAGTGGTGAGTAGTGGTGAGTAGTAGTGGTGAGTAGTGGTGAGTAGTGGTGAGTAGTAGTGGTGAGTAGTGGTGAGTAGTAGTGGTGAGTAGTGGTGAGTAGTGGTGAGTAGAAGTGGTGAGTAGTGGTGAGTGGTGGTGAGTAGTGGTGAGTAGTGGTGAGTAGCGGTGAGTAGTGGTGAGTGGTGGTGAGCGGTAGTGGTGGTGGTGAGTAGTGGTGAGTGGTGGTGGTGAGTAGTGGTGAGTAGTGGTGAGTAGTGGTGAGTGGTGGTGAGTGTAGTGGTGAGTAGTGGTGAGTAGCGGTGAGTAGTGGTGAGTGGTGGTGAGCGGTAGTGGTGGTGGTGAGTAGTGGTGAGTGGTGGTGGTGAGTAGTGGTGAGTGGTGGTGGTGAGTAGTGGTGAGTGGTGGTGAGTGGTGAGGAGTGGTGGTGAGTGGTGAGGAGTGGTGGTGAGTAGTGGTGAGTAGTAGTGGTGGTGAGTGTAGTAGTGGTGAGTAGTGGTGAGTGTAGTAGTGGTGAGGAGTGGTGAGTAGTGGTGGTGAGTAGTGGTGAGTGTAGTAGTGGTGAGTAGTGGTGAGTAGTGGTGAGTAGTAGTGGTGAGTAGTGGTGAGTAGTGGTGAGTAGTAGTGGTGAGTGGTGGTGAGTGGTGAGTAGTGAGGAGTGGTGAGTAGTGAGGAGTGGTGAGTAGTGGTGAGTGGTGGTGAGTAGTAGTGGTGAGTGGTGGTGAGTAGTGGTGAGTGGTGGTGAGTAGTGGTGAGTGGTGGTGGTGAGTAGTGGTGAGTGGTGGTGAGTAGTGGTGAGTGGTGGTGAGTGTAGTGGTGAGTAGTGGTGAGTAGCGGTGAGTAGTGGTGAGTGGTGGTGAGCAGTAGTGGTGGTGGTGAGTAGTGGTGAGTGGTGGTGGTGAGTAGTGGTGAGTGGTGAGTGGTGGTGGTGAGTAGTGGTGAGTGGTGGTGAGTGGTGAGGAGTTGTGGTGAGTGGTGAGGAGTGGTGGTGAGTAGTGGTGAGTAGTAGTGGTGGTGAGTGTAGTAGTGGTGAGTAGTGGTGAGTGTAGTAGTGGTGAGGAGTGGTGAGTAGTGGTGGTGAGTAGTGGTGGTGAGTAGTGGTGAGTGTAGTAGTGGTGAGTAGTGGTGAGTAGTGGTGAGTAGTAGTGGTGAGTAGTGGTGAGTAGTAGTGGTGAGGAGTGGTGAGTAGTGGTGAGTAGTAGTGGTGAGTGGTGGTGAGTGGTGAGTAGTGAGGAGTGGTGAGTAGTGAGGAGTGGTGAGTAGTGGTGAGTGGTGGTGAGTAGTAGTGGTGAGTGGTGGTGAGTAGTGGTGAGTAGTGGTGGTGAGTAGTGGTGAGTGGTGGTGAGTAGTGGTGAGTGATGGTGGTGAGTAGCGGTGAGTGGTGGTGAGTAGTGGTGAGTGGTGGTGAGTGGTGAGGAGTGGTGAGTAGTGAGTGACGAGTAGTGGTGAGTGGTGAGGAGTGGTGAGTGGTGAGGAGTGGTGAGTAGTGGTGAGTGTAGTAGTGGTGAGTAGGAGTGGTGAGGAGTGGTGAGTAGTGGTGAGTAGTAGTGGTGAGTAGTAGTGGTGAGTAGTAGTAGTGGTGAGGAGTGGTGAGTAGTAGTGGTGAGTAGTGGTGAGTAGTGGTGGTGAGTAGTGGTGAGTAGTAGTGGTGAGTAGTAGTGGTGAGTAGTAGTAGTGGTGAGGAGTGGTGAGTAGTAGTGCGGAGTGGTGTGAGGAGTGTTACCCGTGTAAGTGTCGGTCGTAGGGTGCCAGCGAGTGACGTCTCCGCAGCATCATCACCGGGCAGCGGTGAGTGGTGTTGGTGGGGTTACCCGTGTAAGTGTCGGTCGTAGGGTGCCAGCGAGTGAAGTCTCCGCAGCATCATCACCGGGCAGCGGTGAGCGGTGAGTAGTGGTGAGGAGTGTTGGTGAGTAGTGGTGGTGAGGGTTACCCGTGTAAGTGTCGGTCGTAGGGTGCCAGCGAGTGACGTCTCCGCAGCATCATCACCGGGCAGCGGTGAGCGGTGAGTAGTGGTGAGGAGTGTTGGTGAGTGGTGTTGGTGAGGGTTACCCGTGTAAGTGTCGGTCGTAGGGTGCCAGCGAGTGACGTCTCCGCAGCATCATCACCGGGCAGCGGTGAGTGGTAGTGGTGAGGGTTACCCGTGTAAGTGTCGGTCGTAGGGTGCCAGCGAGTGACGTCTCCGCAGCATCATCACCGGGGCAGCGGTGAGTGGTGTTGGTGAGGGTTACCCGTGTAAGTGTCGGTCGTAGGGTGCCAGCGAGTGACGTCTCCGCAGCATCATCACCGGGCAGCGGTGAGTAGTGTTGGTGAGGGTTACCCGTGTAAGTGTCGGTCGTAGGGTGCCAGCGAGTGACGTCTCCGCAGCATCATCACCGGGCAGCGGTGAGTAGTGTTGGTGAGGGTTACCCGTGTAAGGGTCGTAGGGTGCCAGCGGAGTGACGTCTCCCGCAGCATCATCACCGGGGCAGCGGTGAGTGGTGTTGGTGAGGGTTACCCGTGTAAGTGTCGGTCGTAGGGTGCCAGCGAGTGACGTCTCCGCAGCATCATCACCGGGCAGCGGTGAGTGGTGTTGGTGAGGGTTACCCGTGTAAGTGTCGGTCGTAGGGTGCCAGCGAGTGACGTCTCCGCAGCATCATCACCGGGCAGCGGTGAGTAGTGTTGGTGAGGGTTACCCGTGTAAGTGTCGGTCGTAGGGTGCCAGCGAGTGACGTCTCCGCAGCATCATCCACCGGGCAGCGGTGAGTAGTAGTGGTGAGGGTTACCCGTGTAAGTGTCGGTCGTAGGGTGCCAGCGAGTGACGTCTCCGCAGCATCATCACCGGGCAGCGGTGAGTGGTGTTGGTGAGGGTTACCCGTGTAAGTGTCGGTCGTAGGGTGCCAGCGAGTGACGTCTCCGCAGCATCATCACCGGGCAGCGGTGAGTGGTGTTGGTGAGGGTTACCCGTGTAAGTGTCGGTCGTAGGGTGCCAGCGAGTGACGTCTCCGCAGCATCATCACCGGGCAGCGGTGAGTGGTGTTGGTGAGGGTTACCCGTGTAAGTGTCGGTCGTAGGGTGCCAGCGAGTGACGTCTCCGCAGCATCATCACCGGGCAGCGGTGAGTGGTGTTGGTGAGGGTTACCCGTGTAAGTGTCGGTCGTAGGGTGCCAGCGAGTGACGTCTCCGCAGCATCATCACCGGGCAGCGGTGAGTAGTGTGGTGAGGGTTACCCGTGTAAGTGTCGGTCGTAGGGTGCCAGCGAGTGACGTCTCCGCAGCATCATCACCGGGCAGCGGTGAGTGGTGTTGGTGAGGGTTACCCGTGTAAGTGTCGGTCGTAGGGTGCCAGCGAGTGACGTCTCCGCAGCATCATCACCGGGCAGCGGTGAGTAGTAGTGGTGAGGGTTACCCGTGTAAGTGTCGGTCGTAGGGTGCCAGCGAGTGACGTCTCCGCAGCATCATCACCGGGCAGCGGTGAGTGGTGTTGGTGAGGGGTTACCCGTGTAAGTGTCGGTCGTAGGGTGCCAGCGAGTGACGTCTCCGCAGCATCATCACCGGGCAGCGGTGAGTGGTGTTGGTGAGGGTTACCCGTGTAAGTGTCGGTCGTAGGGTGCCAGCGAGTGACGTCTCCGCAGCATCATCACCGGGCAGCGGTGAGTAGTGTTGGTGAGGGTTACCCGTGTAAGTGTCGGTCGTAGGGTGCCAGCGAGTGACGTCTCCGCAGCATCATCACCGGGCAGCGGTGAGTAGTAGTGGTGAGGGTTACCCGTGTAAGTGTCGGTCGTAGGGTGCCAGCGAGTGACGTCTCCGCAGCATCATCACCGGGCAGCGGTGAGTGGTGTTGGTGAGGGTTACCCGTGTAAGTGTCGGTCGTAGGGTGCCAGCGAGTGACGTCTCCGCAGCATCATCACCGGGCAGCGGTGAGTGGTGTTGGTGAGGGTTACCCGTGTAAGTGTCGGTCGTAGGGTGCCAGCGAGTGACGTCTCCGCAGCATCATCACCGGGCAGCGGTGAGTGGTGTTGGTGAGGGTTACCCGTGTAAGTGTCGGTCGTAGGGTGCCAGCGAGTGACGTCTCCGCAGCATCATCACCGGGCAGCGGTGAGTGGTGTTGGTGAGGGTTACCCGTGTAAGTGTCGGTCGTAGGGTGCCAGCGAGTGACGTCTCCGCAGCATCATCACCGGGCAGCGGTGAGTGGTGTTGGTGAGGGTTACCCGTGTAAGTGTCGGTCGTAGGGTGCCAGCGAGTGACGTCTCCGCAGCATCATCACTGGGCAGCGGTGAGTGGTGTTGGTGAGGGTTACCCGTGTAAGTGTCGGTCGTAGGGTGCCAGCGAGTGACGTCTCCGCAGCATCATCACCGGGCAGCGGTGAGTGGTGTTGGTGAGGGTTACCCGTGTAAGTGTCGGTCGTAGGGTGCCAGCGAGTGACGTCTCCGCAGCATCATCACCGGGCAGCGGTGAGTGGTGTTGGTGAGGGTTACCCGTGTAAGTGTCGGTCGTAGGGTGCCAGCGAGTGACGTCTCCGCAGCATCATCACCGGGCAGCCTGCCGCCAGGAATCTCTCGGCGCTCCCGCCCCACGCCGGCCGCTGCTGAAGTTGTCGAGGAAGCGGACGGCCTGGCCCTCGAGCGGGACCTGGGAGACACACGGGGAGAGAGAGAGACACGCGGGGGGAGAGAGAGAGACACGGGGGGAGAGAGAGACACGGGGAGAGAGAGACACGGGGAGAGAGAGACACGGGGAGAGAGAGACACGGGGAGAGAGAGACACGGGGAGAGAGAGACACGGGGAGAGAGAGAGACACGGGGAGAGAGAGACACGGGGAGAGAGAGACACGGGGAGAGAGAGACACGGGGAGAGAGAGACACGGGGAGACAGAGACACGGGGAGAGAGAGACACGGGGAGAGAGAGACACGGGGAGAGAGAGAGACACGGGGAGAGAGAGAGACACGGGGAGAGACACAGAGAGACACGGGGAGAGAGAGAGACACGGGGAGAGAGAGAGAGACACGGGGAGACAGAGACACGGGGAGAGAGAGACACGGGGAGACACGCGGGGAGACACGGGGAGACAGAGACACGGGGAGAGACACGGGGAGACAGAGAGAGAGACACGGGGAGACACGGGGAGACACACGGGGAGACACGGGGAGAGAGAGAGACACGGGGAGACAGAGACACGGGGAGAGAGAGACACGGGGAGAGAGAGACACGGGGAGACAGAGACACGGGGAGAGAGAGAGACACGGGGAGAGAGAGAGACACGGGGAGACAGAGACACGGGGAGAGAGAGACACGGGGAGACACGCGGGGAGACACGGGGAGACAGAGACACGGGGAGAGACACGGGGAGACAGAGAGAGAGACACGGGGAGACACGGGGAGACACACGGGGAGACACGGGGAGAGAGAGAGAGACACGGGGAGACAGAGACACGGGGAGACAGAGACACGGGGAGAGAGAGACACGGGGAGACAGAGACACGGGGAGAGACACGGGGAGACACGGGGAGACAGAGACACGGGGAGAGACACGGGGAGACAGAGAGAGAGACACGGGGAGACACGCAGGGAGACACGGGGAGAGAGAGACACGGGGAGAGAGACACGGGGAGACACGGGGAGAGAGAGACACGGGGAGACAGAGACACGGGGAGAGACACGGGGAGACACGGGGAGAGAGAGACACGGGGAGACACGGGGAGACAGAGACACGGGGCGACACGGGGGGAGAGAGACACGGGGAGACAGAGACACGGGGAGACACGGGGGGAGAGAGACACGGGGAGACACGGGGAGAGACACGGGGAGAGACACGGGGAGAGAGAGACACGGGGAGACACGGGGAGACAGAGAGAGAGACACAGAGAGAGACACGGGGAGACAGAGACACGGGGAGACACGGGGAGACACGGGGAGACACACGGGGAGACAGAGACACGGAGACACACGGGGAGACAGAGACACGGGGAGACAGAGACACAGAGAGAGACACGGGGAGACACGGGGAGACACACGGGGAGACAGAGACACGGGGAGACACGGGGAGACAGAGAGAGAGACACACAGAGAGAGACACGGGGAGACAGAGACACGGGGAGACAGAGACACAGAGAGAGACACGGGGAGACACGGGGAGACACACGGGGAGACAGAGACACGGGGAGACACACGGAGCAGAGAGAGAGACACACAGAGAGAGACACGGGGAGACAGAGACACGGGGAGACACGGGGAGACACGGGGAGACAGAGACACGGGGAGACAGAGAAACGGGGAGACACGCGGGGAGACAGAGAGAGACAGAGACACAGAGAGAGAGTGAGACACAGAGAGAGACAGAGAGAGAGAGAGACACACAGAGAGACAGAGAGAGAGTGAGACACAGAGAGAGAGAGAGACAGAGAGACAGAGAGAGACAGAGAGCGAGTGAGACACTGAGAGAGACAGAGAGACACAGAGAGACACAGAGAGAGACACAAAGACCACACAGAGAGAGATCACGACCCTGATGAGATGTTTACTACCTCGCCTGGTACGCAGGAGGTCGTGGGTTCAATGCCCCCCCCACCCGTGCCACCCCCCCCCCACCCGTCCCCCCCCCCCACCCGTGCCACCCCCCCCCCCACTCGTTCCCCTCCCCCCCCACTCGTTCCCTCCCCCCCCACCCGTGCCACCCCCCCACCCGTTCCCTCCCCCCCCACTCGTTCCCTCCCCCCCACCCCGTGCCACCCCCCACCCGTGCCACCCCCCCACCCGTGCCACCCCCCCCACCCGTGCCACCCCCCCCCCCCACCCGTGCCACCCCCCCACTCGTTCCCTCCCCCCAACTCGTTCCCTCCCCCCCACTCGTTCCCTCCCCCCCACCCCGTGCCACCCCCCCCCACCCGTGCCACCCCCCACTCGTTCCCTCCCCCCCACCCGTGCCACCCCCCCACTCGTTCCCTCCCCCCCAACTCGTTCCCTCCCCCCCACTCGTTCCCTCCCCCCCACCCATGCCACCCCCCCCCCCCACCCGTGCCACCCCCCACTCGTTCCCTCCCCCCCCACCCGTGCCACCCCCCCCCCACCTTGGTGCCCCCCGATGTGACGAGCACCAAGGGACGACCCCTCCCCCCGTGCCACCGCACGAATCTCCGCATCCTGAGGGTAGCCTGGACCAGGCTGGCGGGCGCTGGCCAAGCCGACAACTCCTCCACCTCCTCCTCGTCCTCCTCCTCCACCTCCTCCTCCTCCACCTCCTCCTCCTCCACCTCCTCCTCCACCTCCTCGTCGTGGTGGTGGTGGTGGTAGTCCACCTTCATCGTCCACCGGCACGCACGGACAAACGGGGGCTGTTGGGTCAGGGGCTACCAGCCACTCATAGATACACACACACAGATACACACATACACAGAGATACACACACAGAGATACACACACAGAGATACACACATAGATACACACACATAGATAGATACACACACATAGATATATAGATACACACACATAGATACACACACACACAGAGATACACACACAGAGATACACACATAGATACACACACACACTCATAGATACACACACACAGATATACACACACAGAGATACACATAGATACACACATAGATACACACACAGAGATACACACACATAGATACACACATAGATACACACACACACAGAAATACACACACACATAGAGATACACACACACACAGAGACACACACACACACACAGAGACACACACATAGATACACACACACACAGAGACACACACACACACAGAGACACACACACACACACAGAGACACACACATAGATACACACACACACAGAGACACACACACACACAGAGACACACACACACACAGAGATACACACATAGATACACACACACAGAGATACACACACACACAGAGACACACACACACACACACAGACACACACATAGATACACACACACACAGAGACACACACACACACACACACAGATAGATACACACACATAGATACACACATAGATACACACACACACAGAGATACACACACACACAGAGACACACACACACACAGAGATACACACATAGATACACACACAGAGAGATACATAGATACACACACACAGATACACACACACAGAGATACACACACATAGATACACACATAGATACACACACACATATAGATACACACATAGATACACACACACATATAGATACACACACACACTCATAGATACACACACACACAGAGACACACACACAGAGATACACACACATAGATACACACACACACACATAGATACACACACACTTATCGATACACACATATAGATACACACATATAGATACACACACACATAGATACACACACTCATAGATCCACACATATAGATACACACACACATAGATACACACACATATAGATACACACACTCTAGATAGACACACCCATAGATGCACACACACATAGATACACACACACATAGATACACACATAGATACACACACACATAGATACACACACACATAGATACACACACATATAGATACACACACTCATAGATACACACTCTCACCCACTCACACAGCTAAAGCTCCCCTAGGTAGCACACACACAGACACACACAGACACAGCTAAAGCTCCCCCAGGTGGCCCACACACACACAGACACAGCTAAAGCTCCCCCAGGTAGCCCACACACACACACAGACACAGCTAAAGCTCTCCCAGGTAGCCCACACACAGACACAGCTAAAGTTCCCCCAGGTAGCCCACACACACATACACAGCTAAAGCTCCCCCAGGTAGCCTACACACACAGACACACACACACACAGCTAAAGCTCCCCCAGGTAGCACACACACACAGCTAAAGCTCCCCCAGGTAGCGCACACACACACAGACACAGCTAAAGCTCCCCCAGGTGGCCCACACACACACACACAGCTAAAGCTCCCCCAGGTAGCCCACACACACAGACACAGCTAAAGCTGCCCCAGGTAGCCCACACACACACACAGACACAGCTAAAGCTCCCCCAGGTAGCCCACACACACAGACACAGCTAAAGCTCCCCCAGGTAGCCCACACACACACACAGACACAGCTAAAGCTCCCCCAGGTAGCGCACACACAGACACAGACACAGCTAAAGCTCCCCCAGGTAGCGCACACACACACAGACACAGCTAAAGCTCCCCCAGGTAGCCCACACACACACAGACACAGCTAAAGCTCCCCCAGGTAGCCCACACACACACAGACACAGCTAAAGCTCCCCCAGGTAGCCCACACACAGACACAGCTAAAGCTCCCCCAGGTAGCCCACACACACACAGACACAGCTAAAGCTCCCCCAGGTAGCCCACACACACACAGACACAGCTAAAGCTCCCCCAGGTAGCTCACACACACACAGACACAGCTAAAGCTCTCCCAGGTAGCCCACACACAGACACAGCTAAAGTTCCCCCAGGTAGCCCACACACACATACACAGCTAAAGCTCCCCCAGGTAGCCTACACACACAGACACACACACACACAGCTAAAGCTCCCCCAGGTAGCCCACACACACACACAGCTAAAGCTCCCCCAGGTAGCACACACACACAAACACAGCTAAAGCTCCCCCAGGTAGCACCACACACACAGACACAGCTAAAGCTGCCCCAGGTAGCCTACACACACACACAGACACAGCTAAAGCTCCCCAGGTAGCGCACACACACACAGACAAAGCTAAAGCTCCCCCAGGTAGCCCACACACACACAGACACAGCTAAAGCTGCCCCAGGTAGCCTACACACACACACAGACACAGCTAAAGCTCCCCAGGTAGCGCACACACACACAGACAAAGCTAAAGCTCCCCCAGGTAGCCCACACACACACAGACACAGCTAAAGCTCCCCCAGGTAGCACACACACACATACACAGCTAAAGCTCCCCCAGGTAGCCCACACACACACAGCTAAAGCTCCCCCAGGTAGCCCACACACACACAGACACAGCTAAAGCTGCCCCAGGTAGCCTACACACACACACACACAGACAAAGCTAAAGCTCCCCCAGGTAGCTCTCACACACACAGACACAGCTAAAGCTCCCCCAGGTAGCCCACTGACACACACACAGACACAGCTAAAGCTCCCCCAGGTAGCGCACACACACACAGACACAGCTAAAGCTCCCCAGGTAGCACACACACAGCTAAAGCTCCCCCCAGGTAGCACACACACACACACACACAGCTAAAGCTCCCCCAGGTAGCCCACACACACACACAGCTAAAGCTCCCCAGGTAGCCCACACACAGACACAGCTAAAGCTCCCCCAGGTAGCCCACACACACACAGACACAGCTAAAGGTCCCCCAGGTAGCCCACACACACACAGCTAAAGGTCCCCCAGGTAGCCCACACACACACAGACACAGCTAAAGCTCCCCCAGGTAGCCCACACACACACACAGCTAAAGCTCCCCCAGGTAGCACACACACACACAGACACAGCTAAAGCTCCCCCAGGTAGCCCACACACACACACATAGACACAGGGCTGTAGGGGCAAGTGCTGTTAGTAGCAGCAGCACTGCCTATGAAGGTTCCACTGTGACACACACAGAGGGGGTGAGTGGCAAGCACCACTCATTCACTCACTCACTCACCCACTCAACCACTCACCCACTCACTCAACCACTCACCCACTCACTCAACCATTCACCCACTCACTCAACCACTCACCCACCCACTCACTCAACCACTCACCCACTCACTCAACCACTCACCCACTCACTCAACCACTCACTCACCCACTCACTCAACCACTCACCCACTCACTCACACACTCACTCACCCACTCATTCACTCACTCACCCACTCACTCAACCACTCACCCACTCACTCAACCACTCACCCACTCACTCAACCACTCACCCACCCACTCACTCAACCACTCACCCACTCACTCAACCACTCACCCACCCACTCACTCAACCACTCACCCACTCACTCACACACTCACTCACCCACTCATTCACTCACTCACCCACTCACTCAACCACTCACCCACTCACTCAACCACTCACCCACTCACTCAACCATTCACCCACTCACTCAACCACTCACCCACCCACTCACTCAACCACTCACCCACTCACTCAACCACTCACCCACTCACTCAACCACTCACCCACTCACTCACCCACTCACTCAACCACTCACCCATTCACCCACTCACTCAACCACTCACCCACTCATTCACCCACTCACTCAACCACTCACCCACTCACTCATTCACTCACCCACTCACTCATTCACTCACTCACCCACTCAACCACTCACCCACTCACTCAACCACTCACCCACTCACTCACCCACTCACTCACTCAACCACTCACCCACTCACTCATTCAACCACTCACCCACTCACTCACCCACTCACTCACCCACTCACTCAACCACTCCCCCCCACCTCCCCCCACCTCCCCCCCCACCCCCCACCTCGCCGTCGTCTCGCGCCCCGAGTCTCTTCCGCGTCTTCTCCGCGACCTCCACTCCGTGCGCCGCCATCGCTGTTTGGGTTCGGCGATGACGTCACGTCTCCTCGTGACGTCACGTCGCCTCGACCCCTACAATTATCGTGACGTCACGTCTCCTCTAACCACAACACCGACCTCCCGACGTCACGTCCAAACCTCCTGCCGCAACCACACACCCGCAGCGAGCCGTGGTGCCGTTACGTCACCGCCGCCTACGCCCCGGTGACGTCACGTCACCCCAGAGTCGAGTTAAGTCACAGAATGATGTCACGCCCATAGTCCAAACACTGCCCATAGACTCAACATTACCCATAGACTCAACACTGCCCATAGACTCAACACTGCACCATAGACTCAACACTGCACCATAGACTCAACACTGCACCATAGACTCAACACTGCACCATAGACTCAACACTGCCCATAGACTCAACACTGCCCATAGACTCAACATTGCACCATAGACTCAACACTACCCATAGACTCAACACTGCCCATAGACTCAACACTGCACCATAGACTCAACACTGCCCATAGACTCAACACTGCATCATAGACTCAACACTGCCCATAGACTCAACACTGCACCATAGACTCAACACTGCACCATAGACTCAACACTGCACCATAGACTCAACACTGCACCATAGACTCAACACTGCACCATAGACTCAGCACTGCACCATAGACTCAACACTGCCCATAGACTCAACACTGCACCATAGACTCAACACTGCACCATAGACTCAACACTGCCCATAGACTCAACACTGCCCATGGACTCAACACTGCCCATAGACTCAACACTGCCCATAGACTCAACACTGCACCATAGACTCAACACTGCACCATAGACTCAACACTGCCCATAGACTCAACACTGCCCATAGACTCAACACTGCCCATAGACTCAGCACTGCACCATAGACTCAACACTGCACCATAGACTCAACACTGCCCAATAGATTCAACACTGCACCATAGACTCAACACTGCCCATAGACTCAACACTGCACCATAGACACAACACTGCCCATAGACTCAACACTGCCTATAGACTCAACACTGCCCATAGACTCAACACTGCCTATAGACTCAACACTGCCCATAGACTCAACACTGCCCATAGACTCAGCACTGCCTATAGACTCAACACTGCCCATAGACTCAACTCTGCACCATAGACTCAACACTGCCCATAGACACAACACTGCCCATAGACTCAGCACTGCCCATAGACTCAACACTGCCCATAGACTCAACACTGCCCATAGACTCAACACTGCCCATAGACTCAACACTGCCCATAGACTCAACACTGCCCATAGACTCAACACTGCCCATAGACTCAACACTGCACCATAGACTCAACACTGCCCATAGACTCAACACTGCACCATAGACTCAACACTGCACCATAGACTCAACACTGCCTATAGACTCAAACACTGCACCATAGACTCAACACTGCCCATAGACTCAACACTGCACCATAGACACAACACTGCCCATAGACTCAACACTGCCTATAGACTCAACACTGCCCATAGACTCAGCACTGCCTATAGACTCAACACTGCCCATAGACTCAACACTGCCCATAGACTCAACACTGCCCAATAGATTCAACTCTGCACCATAGACTCAACACTGCCCATAGACTCAACACTGCCCATGGACTCAACACTGCCCATGGACTCAACACTGCCCCATAGACTCAACACTGCACCATAGACTCAGCACTGCACCATAGACTCAACACTGCCCATAGACTCAACACTGCCCATAGACTCAACACTGCACCATAGACTCAACACTGCACCATAGACTCAACACTGCCCATAGACTCAACACTGCCCATGGACTCAACACTGCCCCATAGACTCAACACTGCACCATAGACTCAGCACTGCACCATAGACTCAACACTGCCCATAGACTCAACACTGCCCATAGACTCAACACTGCACCATAGACTCAACACTGCACCATAGACTCAACACTGCCCATAGACTCAACACTGCCCATAGACTCAACACTGTCCATAGACTCAACACTGCCCATAGACTCAACACTGCCCATAGACTCACTCACCCACTCACCCACCCACTCACCCACTCACCCACTCACTCACTCACCCACTCACTCACTACCTCACTGACCCACTCACTCACTCACCCACTCACCCACTCACTCACTCACCCACTCACTCACTCACCCACTCACCCACCCACTCACTCGCCCACTCACTCGCTCACACACTCACCCACTCACTCACTCACCCACTCACTCACCCACTCACCCACTCACTCACTCACCCACTCACCCACCCACTCACTCGCCCACTCACTCGCTCACCCACTCACCCACCCACTCACTCACCCACTCACCCACCCACTCGCTCACCCACTCACCCACCCACTCACTCACCCACTCACCCACTCACCCACCCATCCACTCACCCACTCACCCACCCACTCACTCACCTACTCACCCATCCACTCACTCACCCACTAACCCACCCACTCACCCACTCACCCACTCACCCACCCACTCACCCACCTACTCACCCACCCACTCACCCACCCACCGCTCCCGCTCTCTCCCTACGCCGTCACCCTTTGATCTCCCCTCCCCTCCTCTTCTCCGGCTTCCTCTCTCGCCCACGTCTCTCCCTCCCACTCTTTACTTTTTAGTTTTTATGTTTTACCATCAGAGAGGAAACGGGAAGATGCTCGCTGTAGCCGGCACTTTGCTTCGTTCATCATTTCGCGTTGTTTGGTTTTCATTTTTCAATGTTTTGCTTTGTGTGCTCCACCCACACACCCACCCACTCACCCACCCACCACACACACACCCACCCACACACCCACCCACACTCCCACCACCCATCCACCCACCCAGCACCCACCCACCCAGCACCCACCCACCCACACACCACCCACCAACCACCCACCCACCCACACACCAACCACCCAGCACCCACCCACCCAGCACCCACCCACCCACTCACCACCCACCCACTCACCACCCCCTCCTGTTAAAATGAAATATTTCACGCTCTGCTCTGCTCCTTCTTACCCCATCTCTCTCTACCCCCTCCCTCCCCCTGCCCCTCTCTCTCATCTCTCTCTCACTCTCTCCCCTCTCTCTCAACTATCTCTCACTCTCATCTCTCTCATCTCTCTCTCTCATCTCTCTCTCATCTCTCTCTCATCTCTCTCATCTCTCTCTCATCTCTCTCATCTCTCTCTCATCTCTCTCATCTCTCTCTCACTCTCTCCCCTCTCTCTCAACTATCTCTCACTCTCATCTCTCTCTCATCTCTCTCATCTCTCTCATCTCTCTCTCATCTCTCTCATCTCTCTCTCACTCTCTCCCCTCTCTCTCAACTATCTCTCACTCTCATCTCTCTCTCATCTCTCTCTCATCTCTCTCATCTCTCTCTCATCTCTCTCATCTCTCTCTCACTCTCTCCCCTCTCTCTCAACTATCTCTCACTCTCATCTCTCTCTCTCTCACTCTCATCTCTCTCTCTCTCACTCTCATCTCTCTCATCTCTCTCTCCCTCTACCCCCTCCCTCCCCCCTGCCCCTCTCTCTCATCCCTCTCTCTCACTCTCATCTCTCTCTCATCTTTCTCTGCCTCTGTCTCTCTCTCATCTCTCTCATCTCTCTCTTATCTCTCTCATCTCTCTCATCTCTCTCTCATCTCTCTCTCTCGTATCTCTCTCATCTCTCTCTCATCTCTCTCTTATCTCTGTCATCTCTCTCTTATCTCTGTCATCTCTCTCTCTTATCTCTCTCTCATCTTACTCTTATCTCTCTCCTCTCTCTCTCCCCTCTCTCTCTCATCTCTCTCATCTCACTCTTATCTCTCTCTTATCTCTCTCTTATCTCTCTCCTCTCTCTCTCATCTCTCTCATTTATCTCTCTCATCTATCTCTCTTATCTCTCTCATCTCTCTCTCTCATCTCTCTCTCTCTCTCTCTCTCCCCTCTCTCTCATCTCTCTCATCTCTCTCTTATCTCTCTCCCCTCTCTCATCTCTCTTTCTCATCTCTCTCATCTCTCCCCTCTCTCTCATCTCTCTCCCCTTTCTCTCTCATATCTCTCTCTCATCTCTCTCTCATCTCTCTCTCATCTCTCTCTCACCCCTCTCATCTCTCTTTCTCCCCTCTCTCTCCCCTCTCTCTCTCATCTCTCTCTCATCTCTCTCATCTCTCTCTTATCTCTCTCTTATCTCTCTCCTCTCTCTCTCTTATCTCTCTCCCCCCCCCTCTCTCTCTCTCTCTTATCTCTGTCCCCTCTCTCATCTCTCTCTTATCTCTCTCATCTCTCTCTCTCTCTCTCTTATCTGTCTCCCCTCTCTCTCATCTCTCTCTCAACTCTCTCATCTCTCTTATCTCTCTCTTATCTCTCTCTTATCTCTCTCATCTCTCTCTCATCTCTCTCTCATCTCTCTCATCTCTCTCTTATCTCTCTCATCTCTCTCTCTCATCTCTCTTATCTCTCTCTCATCTATCTCTCATCTCTCTCTCTCATCTCTCTCTTATCTCTCTCATCTCTCTCTCTCATCTCTCTTATCTCTCTCTCATCTATCTCTCATCTCTCTCTCTCATCTCTCTCTCATCTTTCTCCTCTCTCTCTTATCTCTCTCCCCTCTCTCTCCCTCTCTCATCTCTCTCTCTCATCTCTCTCCCTCTCTCTCTTATCTCTCTCATCTCTCTCTCTCTCATCTCTCTCCTCTCTCTTATCTCTCTCTCTTATCTCTCTTATCTCTCTCTTATCTCTCTCTTATCTCTCTCTTATCTCTCTCTTATCTCTCTCTTATCTCTCTCTTATCTCTCTCATCTCTCTCTCATCTCTCTCTCATCTCTCTCATCTCTCTCTCACTCTCTCCCCTCTCTCTCAACTATCTCTCACTCTCATCTCTCTCTCATCTCTCTCTCATCTCTCTCATCTCTCTCTCATCTCTCTCATCTCTCTCTCACTCTTCTCCCTCTCTCTCAACTATCTCTCACTCTCATCTCTCTCTCTCTCACTCTCATCTCTCTCTCTCTCACTCTCATCTCTCTCATCTCTCTCTCCCTCTACCCCCTCCCTCCCCCTGCCCCTCTCTCTCATCCCTCTCTCTCACTCTCATCTCTCTCTCATCTTTCTCTGCCTCTGTCTCTCTCTCATCTCTCTCATCTCTCTCTTATCTCTCTCATCTCTCTCATCTCTCTCTCATCTCTCTCTCTCGTATCTCTCTCATCTCTCTCTCATCTCTCTCTTATCTCTGTCATCTCTCTCTTATCTGTGTCATCTCTCTCTCTTATCTCTCTCTCATCTTACTCTTATCTCTCTCCTCTCTCTCTCCCCTCTCTCTCTCATCTCTCTCATCTCACTCTTATCTCTCTCTTATCTCTCTCTTATCTCTCCCTCTCTCTCTCATCTCTCTCATTTATCTCTCTCATCTATCTCTCTTATCTCTCTCATCTCTCTCTCTCATCCTCTCTCCCCTCTCTCTCCCCTCTCTC
This sequence comes from Petromyzon marinus, assembly GCF_048934315.1. Taxonomy (NCBI): domain Eukaryota; kingdom Metazoa; phylum Chordata; class Hyperoartia; order Petromyzontiformes; family Petromyzontidae; genus Petromyzon; species Petromyzon marinus. The sequence goes on along the minus strand of NC_133741.1, from coordinate 7,100,890 downwards.
TCATCTCTCTCATCTCTCTCTTATCTCTCTCCCCTCTCTCATCTCTCTTTCTCATCTCTCTCATCTCTCCCCTCTCTCTCATCTCTCTCCCCTTTCTCTCTCATACTCTCTCTCATCTCTCTCTCATCTCTCTCTCATCTCTCTCTCACCCCTCTCATCTCTCTTTCTCCCCTCTCTCTCCCCTCTCTCTCTCATCTCTCTCTCATCTCTCTCATCTCTCTCTTATCTCTCTCTTATCTCTCTCCTCTCTCTCTCTTATCTCTCTCCCCCCCCTCTCTCTCTCTCTCTTATCTCTGTCCCCTCTCTCATCTCTCTCTTATCTCTCTCATCTCTCTCTCTCTCTCTCTTATCTGTCTCCCCTCTCTCTCATCTCTCTCTCAACTCTCTCATCTCTCTTATCTCTCTCTTATCTCTCTCTTATCTCTCTCATCTCTCTCTCATCTCTCTCTCATCTCTCTCATCTCTCTCTTATCTCTCTCATCTCTCTCTCTCATCTCTCTTATCTCTCTCTCATCTATCTCTCATCTCTCTCTCTCTCTCTCTCTCTTATCTCTCATCTCTCTCTCTCATCTCTCTTATCTCTCTCTCATCTATCTCTCATCTCTCTCTCATCTCTCTCTCATCTTTCTCCTCTCTCTCTTATCTCTCTCCCCTCTCTCTCCCCTCTCTCATCTCTCTCTCTCATCTCTCTCCCTCTCTCTTATCTCTCTCATCTCTCTCCTCTCTCATCTCTCTCCTCTCTCTTATCTCTCTCTCTTATCTCTCTTATCTCTCTCTTATCTCTCTCTTATCTCTCTCTTATCTCTCTCTTATCTCTCTCTTATCTCTCTCTTATCTCTCTCTCATCTCTCTCTCATCTCTCTCTCATCTCTCTCATCTCTCTCTCACTCTCTCCCCTCTCTCTCAACTATCTCTCACTCTCATCTCTCTCTCATCTCTCTCTCATCTCTCTCATCTCTCTCTCATCTCTCTCATCTCTCTCTCACTCTCTCCCCTCTCTCTCAACTATCTCTCACTCTCATTCTCTCTCTCTCTCACTCTCATCTCTCTCTCTCTCACTCTCATCTCTCTCATCTCTCTCTCCCTCTACCCCCTCCCTCCCCCTGCCCCTCTCTCTCATCCCTCTCTCTCACTCTCATCTCTCTCTCATCTTTCTCTGCCTCTGTCTCTCTCTCATCTCTCTCATCTCTCTCTTATCTCTCTCATCTCTCTCATCTCTCTCTCATCTCTCTCTCTCGTATCTCTCTCATCTCTCTCTCATCTCTCTCTTATCTCTGTCATCTCTCTCTTATCTGTGTCATCTCTCTCTCTTATCTCTCTCTCATCTTACTCTTATCTCTCTCCTCTCTCTCTCCCCTCTCTCTCTCATCTCTCTCATCTCACTCTTATCTCTCTCTTATCTCTCTCTTATCTCCTCCTCTCTCTCTCATCTCTCTCATTTATCTCTCTCATCTATCTCTCTTATCTCTCTCATCTCTCTCTCTCATCTCTCTCTCCCCTCTCTCTCCCCTCTCTCTCATCTCTCTCATCTCTCTCTTATCTCTCTCCCCTCTCTCATCTCTCTTTCTCATCTCTCTCATCTCTCCCCTCTCTCTCATCTCTCTCCCCTTTCTCTCTCATATCTCTCTCTCATCTCTCTCTCATCTCTCTCTCATCTCTCTCTCACCCCTCTCATCTCTCTTTCTCCCCTCTCTCTCCCCTCTCTCTCTCTCTCTCTCTCTCATCTCTCTCATCTCTCTCTTATCTCTCTCTTATCTCTCTCCTCTCTCTCTCTTATCTCTCTCCCCCCCCTCTCTCTCTCTCTCTTATCTCTGTCCCCTCTCTCATCTCTCTCTTATCTCTCTCATCTCTCTCTCTCATCTCTCTTATCTCTCTCTCATCTATCTCTCATCTCTCTCTCTCATCTCTCTCTCATCTTTCTCCTCTCTCTCTTATCTCTCTCCCCTCTCTCTCCCCTCTCTTATCTCTCTCTCTCATCTCTCTCCTCTCTCATCTCTCTCCTCTCTCTTATCTCTCTCTCTCATCTCTCTTATCTCTCTCTTATCTCTCTCTTATCTCTCTCTTATCTCTCTCTTATCTCTCTCTTATCTCTCTCTTATCTCTCTCTTATCTCTCTCTCATCTCTCTCTTATCTCTCTCTTATCTCTCTCTTATCTCTCTCTTATCTCTCTCTTATCTCTCTCTCATCTCTCTCTTATCTCTCTCTTATCTCTCTCTCATCTCACTCTTATCTCTCTCTTATCTCTCTCTTATCTCTCTCCTCTCTCTCTCATCTCTCTCATTTATCTCTCTCATCTACCTCTCTTATCTCTCTCATCTCTCTCTCTCATCTCTCTCTCCCTCTCTCTCCCCTCTCTCTCATCTCTCTCATCTCTCTCTTATCTCTCTCCCCTCTCTCATCTCTCTTTCTCATCTCTCTCATCTCTCCCCTCTCTCTCATCTCTCTCCCCTTTCTCTCTCATATCTCTCTCTCATCTCTCTCTCATCTCTCTCTCATCTCTCTCTCACCCCTCTCATCTCTCTTTCTCCCCTCTCTCTCCCCTCTCTCTCTCATCTCTCTCTCATCTCTCTCATCTCTCTCTTATCTCTCTCTTATCTCTCTCCTCTCTCTCTCTTATCTCTCTCCCCCCCCTCTCTCTCTCTCTCTTATCTCTGTCCCCTCTCTCATCTCTCTCTTATCTCTCTCATCTCTCTCTCTCATCTCTCTTATCTCTCTCTCATCTATCTCTCATCTCTCTCTCTCATCTCTCTCTCATCTTTCTCCTCTCTCTCTTATCTCTCTCCCCTCTCTCTCCCCTCTCTTATCTCTCTCTCTCATCTCTCTCCTCTCTCATCTCTCTCCTCTCTCTTATCTCTCTCTCTCATCTCTCTTATCTCTCTCTCTTATCTCTCTCTTATCTCTCTCTTATCTCTCTCTTATCTCTCTCTTATCTCTCTCTTATCTCTCTCTTATCTCTCTCTTATCTCTCTCTCATCTCTCTCTTATCTCTCTCTTATCTCTCTCTTATCTCTCTCTTATCTCTCTCTTATCTCTCTCTTATCTCTCTCTTATCTCTCTCTCATCTCTCTCATCTCTCTCCTCTCTCATCTCTCTCTCCTCTCTCTCTTATCTCTCTCTTATCTCTCTCTTATCTCTCTCTTATCTCTCTCTTATCTCTCTCTTATCTCTCTCTTATCTCTCTCTTATCTCTCTCTCATCTCTCTCTTATCTCTCTCTTATCTCTCTCTCATCTCTCTCTTATCTCTCTCTTATCTCTCTCTTATCTCTCTCTTATCTCTCTCTTATCTCTCTCTAATCTCTCTCTTATCTCTCTCTTATCTCTCTCTTATCTCTCTCTCATCTCTCTGCAACATGAAGCGAAGAAAACGGCCACCTCGCTTCTGGTGATGGAAGTCAAATGTGAGTACACACAGACTCACACTCACTCACATAGAGACTCACACAGAGACTCACACTCAGAGACTCACACACACAGAGACTCACACAGAGACTCACACACATAAAGACTCACACAGAGACTCACATAGAGACTCACATAGAGACTCACACACATAGAGACTCACACAGAGACTCACATCATAGAGACTCACACTCACACAGAGACTCACATAGAGACTCACATCATAGAGACTCACACACATAGAGACTCACTCACTCACACAGAGACTCACTCACACAGAGACTCACACAGAGACTCACTCACACACACAGAGACTCACTCACACAGAGACTCACTCACGTAAAGAATCACTCACGTAAAGACTCACTCACGTAAAGACTCACTCACGTAAAGACTCACTCACTCACACAGAGACTCACTCACACATAGACTCACTCACATTAAGACTCACTCACATAAAGACTCACTCACATAGCGACTCACTCACACAGAGACTCACACACACAGAGACTCACACACACAGAGACTCACTCACGTAAAGACTCACTCACTCACACAGAGACTCACACACAGAGACTCACTCACGTAAAGACTCACTCACACAGAGACTCACTCACTCACACAGAGACTCACTCACGTAAAGACTCACTCACATAAAGACTCACGTAAAGACTCACTCACGTAAAGACTCACTCACGTAAAGACTCACTCATTCACACAGAGACTCACTCACACAGAGAGTCACTCACGTAAAGACTCACTCACATAAAGACTCACTCACACAGAGACTCACTCACTCACACAGAGACTCACACAGAGAATCACTCACGTAAAGACTCACTCACGTAAAGACTCACTCACGTAGAGACTCACTCACGTAAAGACTCACATAAAGACTCACTCACATAGAGACTCACTCACTCACACAGAGACTCACTCACGTAAAGACTCACTCACGTAAAGACTCACTCATGTAAAGACTCACTCACATAAAGACTCACTCACATAAAGACTCACTCACTCACGTAAAGACTCACTCACGTAAAGACTCACACAGAGACTCACTCACTCAGAGACTCACACAGAGACTCACACACATAGAGACTCACTCACACAGAGACTCACTCACACAAAGACTCACTCACGAAGAGACTCACTCACGTAAAGACTCACTCACGTAAAGACTCATTTACATAAAGACTCACTCACGTAAAGACTCACTCTCGTAAAGACTCACGTAAAGACTCACTCACATAGAGACTCACTCACTCACAAAGAGACTCACTCACGTAAAGACTCACTCACGCAAAGACTCACTCACGTAAAGACTCACTCATGTAAAGACTCACTCACATAAAGACTCACTCACATAAAGACTCACTCACTCACGTAAAGACTCACTCACGTAAAGACTCACACAGAGACTCACTCACTCAGAGACTCACACAGAGACTCACACACATAGAGACTCACTCACACAGAGACTCACTCACACAAAGACTCACTCACGAAGAGACTCACTCACGTAAAGACTCACTCACGTAAAGACTCACACACATAAATACTCACTCACGTAAAAACTCACTCACGTAAAGACTCACATAAAGACTCACTCACAGAGACTCACTCACATAAAGACTCACTCACATAGAGACTCACTCACACAGAGACTCACTCACATAAAGACTCACTCACTCACACAGAGACTCACTCACACAGAGACTCACTCACATAAAGACTCACTCACTCACACAGAGACTCACTCACGTAAAGACTCACTCACTCACACAGAGACTCAATCACATAGAGACTCACTCACTCACACAGAGACTCACACAGAGACTCACTCACTCAGAGACTCACTCACACAGAGACTCACTCACACAGAGACTCACTCACTCACACAGAGACTCACACAGAGACTCACTCACTCGGAGACTCACTCACACAGAGACTCACTCACACAGAGACTCACTCACACAGAGACTCACTCACTCACTCAGAGACTCACTCACTCAGAGACTCACTCACACAGAGACTCACTCACACAGACACTCACTCACACAGAGACTCACCACACACACAGAGACTCACTCACACAGACACTCACACAGAGACTCACTCACGCAGAGACTCACTCACTCAGAGACTCACTCACACAGAGACTCACACACACAGAGACTCACTCACACAGACTCACTCACTCTGAGACTCACTCACTCAGAGACTCACTCACTCACACAGAGACTCACTCACACAGAGACTCACTCACACAGAGACTCACCACACACACAGACACTCACTCACACAGAGACTCACACAGAGACTCACCACACACACAGAGACTCACTCACACAGAGACTCACTCACTCTGAGACTCACTCACACAGAGACTCACTCACTCTGAGACTCACTCACCCAGAGACTCACTCACACAGAGACTCACTCACACAGAGACTCACTCACACAGAGACTCACTCACTCTGAGACTCACTCACACAGAGACTCACTCACACAGAGACTCACTCACTCTGAGACTCACTCACACAGAGACTCACTCACTCTGAGACTCACTCACCCAGAGACTCACTCACACAGAGACTCACTCACACAGAGACTCACTCACTCTGAGACTCACTCACACAGAGACTCACTCACACAGAGACTCACTCACTCAGAGACTCACTCAGGACTCTGTAAGGTAGGACCCTATAAGATAGGACCACTGCTGATGATGATGATGATGACACTGCTGCTGCTGATGATGATGACTACACTGCTGATGCTGATGACGACACTGCTGCTGATGATGACGACACTGCTGATGATGATGACACTGCTGATGATGATGATGACACCGCTGCTGCTGATGATGACGACATTGATGATGCTGATGATGACACTGCTGATGATGATAACACTGCTGCTGCTAATGATGACGACACTGATGATGCTGATGACACTGCTGATGCTGCTGATAACACTGCTGATGCTGCTGATGATGACGACACTGCTGCTAATGATGACGACACTGCTGCTGCTGACACTGCTGATGATGATGATGACACTGCTGATGATGATGACACTGCTGATGATGACGACACTGCTGCTGCTGATGATGACGACACTGCTGATGCTGATGATGACACTGCTGATGCTGCTGATAACACTGCTGATGATGATGATGACACTGCTGCTGATGATGATGACACCACTACTGATGATGATGATGACACTACTGCTGATGCTGATGACGACACTGCTGCTGATGACGACACTGCTGATGATGACGACACTGCTGATGATGCTGATGATGACACTGCTGATGATGATGACACTGCTGATGATGATGACACCACTGCTGCTGATGATGATGATTACACTGCTGATGCTGATGACGACACTGCTGATGATGATGACGACACTGCTGATGATGATGACACTGCTGATGATGATGACACTGCTGCTGCTGATGATACTGATGATGATAACACTGCTGATGATGATGATGATAACACTGCTGCTGCTGATGATGATAACACTGCTGCTGATGATGATGATGATGACACCACTGCTGCTGATGATGATGATACCACTGCTGCTGATGATGACACTGCTGCTGATGATGACACTGCTGATGATGATGATGATGTCACCGCTGCTGCTGATGATGACGACACTGCTGCTGATGATGACGACACTGATGATGCTGATGATGACACTGATGATGATAACACTGCTGCTGCTGCTGATGACGACACTGATGATGCTGATAACACTGCTGATGCTGCTGATGATGACGACACTGCTGCTAATGATGACGACACTGCTGCTGCTGATGATGACACTGCTGATGATGATGATGACACTGCTGATGATGATGACACTGCTGATGATGATGACACTGCTGATGATGATGACACTGCTGATGATGATGACGACACTGCGATGATGATGATGACGACACTGATGATGATGATGACACTGCTGATGATGATGACACTGCTGATGATGATGACACTGCTGATGATGATGACACTGCTGATGATGATGATGACGACACTGATGATGATGATGACACTGCTGATGATGATAACACTGCTGATGATGATGACGACACTGCTGCTGATGACGACACTGCGATGATGATGATGACGACACTGATGATGCTGATGATGACACTGCTGATGCTGCTGATAACACTGCTGATGCTGCTGATGATGACGACACTGCTGCTGATGATGATACCACTGCTGCTGCTGCTGATGATGATGACACTGCTGCTGATGATGATGTCACCGCTGCTGCTGATGATGACGACACTGCTGCTGATGATGACGACACTGATGATGCTGATGATGACACTGATGATGATAACACTGCTGATGCTGCTAATGATGACGACACTGCTGCTGATGATGATGACACTGCTGATGCTGATGATGACACTGCTGATGATGATGACACTGCTGCTGCTGATGATGATGACACTGCTGATGATGATGACACTGCTGATGATGATGATGACGACACTGCGATGATGATGATGACGACACTGATGATGCTGATGATGACACTGCTGATGCTGCTGATAACACTGCTGATGCTGCTGATGATGACGACACTGCTGCTGATGATGATGACACTGCTGATGATGATGATACTGCTGATGATGATGACACTGCTGATGATGATGATACTGCTGATGATGATGACACTGCGATGATGATGACGACACTGCTGATGCTGATGACACTGATGATGCTGATGATGACACTGATGATGCTGATGATGACACTGATGATGATGCTGATGATGACGACACTGATGATGCTGCTGACGATGACACTGCTGATGACGATGATGACACCACTGCTGATGATGACACCGCTGATGATGCTGATGATGATGCTGATGATGCTGATGATGATGATGACCTCTGACTCTCTCTGCAGACGCGGTCCTGCTGGCCGCCGGCGCCGCCTGCCTCTGCTGCGCCCGCACCGCCAACCCCAACCCCCCCTCCCCCCGCCCCTCCCCTCCCCCCGCCCCTCTCTCACCACCACCACAGTCACCACCACCACCACCACAGTCACCACCACCACAGTCACCACCACCACCTTCACCACCACCACCACCTTCACCTCCACAGTCACCACAACCACAGTCACCACCACCACCACAGTCACCACCACCACAGTCACCACCACCACTGTCACCACCACCACCACCTTCACCTCCACCACCACCTCCACCACCACAGTCACCACCACCACCACTACAGTCACCACTACTACAGTCACCACCACCACCACCTTCACCACCACCACAGTCACCACCACAGTCACCACCACCATCATCACCACCACAGTCACCACCACCACAGTCACCACCACCACCATCATCACCACCACAGTCACCACCACCACTGTCACCACCACCACCACCACCACAGTCACCACCACAGTCACCACCACCACCATCATCACCACCACAGTCACCACCACCACTGTCACCACCACCACCACTACAGTCACCACCACAGTCACCACCAGCACCACAGTCACCACCACAGTCACCACCACCACCACCATCACCACCACAGTCACCACCACCACAGTCACCACCACCACCATCATCACCACCACAGTCACCACCACCACAGTCACCACCACCACCATCATCACCACCACAGTCACCACCACCACAGTCACCACCACCACCACAGTCACCACCACCACCACCACAGTCACCACCACCACCACAGTCACCACCACCACAGTCACCACCACCACCACCACAGTCACCACCACAGTCACCACCACCACAGTCACCACCACAGTCACCACCACCACAGTCACCACCACAGTCACCACCACCACCACAGTCACCACCACCACCACAGTCACCACCACCACCACAGTCACCACCACCATCATCACCACCACAGTCACCACCACCACCACAGTCACCACCACCACAGTCACCACCACCACCACCTCCACCACCACCAAGGAACGAGGCTGCGCGCCGCTTTGCCTGTGACGCCCGGCTACTCGCTGCCATCTTGTGCCAGGCGCGCGTGGCCGAGCACGTGGCGGTACGGGGGGGGGGGGGGGTCACGTGGGGGGGTCACGGGGGGGGGGGGTCACGGGGGGGTCACGGGGTGGTCACGGGGGGGTCACGGGGGGGTCACGGGGGGGGCACAGGGGGGTGGGGGGTTATGGAGGGTGGGGGGTGGTGACAGCAGTAAAAGCTACACCTATAGCTGTAGTGACAGCAGTGATATCTACAACTATAGCTGTAGTGACAGCAGTGATATCTACAACTACAGCTGTAGTGACAGCAGTGATATCTACAACTATAGCTGTAGTGACAGCAGTGATAGCTACAACTATAGCTGTAGTGACAGCAGTGATAGCTACAACTATAGCTGTAGTGACAACAGTGATTTCTACCAACTATAGCTGTGGTGACAGCAGTGATAGCTACAACTATAGCTGTGGTGACAGCAGTGATAGCTACAACTATAGCTGTAGTGTCACCAGTGATATCTACCAACTATAGCTGTAGTGTCACCAGTGATAGCTACAACTATAGCTGTAGTGTCACCAGTGATAGCTACAACTATAGCTGTAGTGTCACCAGTGATAGCTACAACTATAACTGTAGTGACAGCAGTGATATCTACAACTATAGCTGTAGTGACAGCAGTGATAGCTACAACTATAGCTGTAGTGACAGCAGTGATAGCTACAACTATAGCTGTAGTGACAGCAGTGATATCTACCAACTATAGCTGTAGTGTCACCAGTGATATCTACAACTTTAGCTGTGGTGACAGCAGTGATAGCTACAACTATAGCTGTAGTGACAGCAGTGATAGCTACAACTATAGCTGTAGTGACAGCAGTGATAGCTACAACTACAGCTGTAGTGTCACCAGTGATATCTACCAACTATAGCTGTGGTGACAGCAGTAATAGCTACAACTATAGCTGTGGTGTCACCAGTGATAGCTACAACTATAGCTGTAGTGACAGCAGTGATAGCTACAACTATAGCTGTAGTGACAGCAGTGATAGCTACAACTATAGCTGTAGTGACAGCAGTGATAGCTACAACTATAGCTGTACTGACAGCAGTGATAGCTACAACTATAGCTGTAGTGACAGCAGTGATAGCTACAACTATAGCTGTAGTGACAGCAGTGATAGCTACAACTATAGCTGTAGTGACAGCAGTGATATCTACAACTATAGCTGTAGTGTCACCAGTGATATCTACAACTATAGCTGTGGTGACAGCAGTGATAGCTACAACTATAGCTGTAGTGACAGCAGTGATATCTACCAACTATAGCTGTAGTGACAGCAGTGATAGCTACAACTATAGCTGTAGTGACAGCAGTGATAGCTACAACTATAGCTGTAGTGACAGCAGTGATAGTTACAACTATAACAACTATAGCTGTAGTGACAGCAGTGATTGCTACAACTATAGCTGTAGTGACAGCAATGATAGCTACAACTATAGCTGTGTCACCAGTGATAGCTACAACTATAGCTGTAGTGACAGCAGTGATAGCTACAACTATAGCTGTAGTGTCACCAGTGATAGCTACAATTATAGCTGTAGTGACAGCAATGATAGCTACAACTATAGCTGTAGTGACAGCAATGATAGCTACAACTATAGCTATAGTGACAGCAGTGATAGCTACAACTATAGCTGTAGTGACAGCAGTGATAGCTACAACTATAGCTGTAGTGACAGCAATGATAGCTACAACTATAGCTGTCGTGACAGCAGTAATAGCTCCAACTATAGCTGTAGTGACAGCAGTGATAGCTACAACTATAGCTGTGGTGACAGCAGTGATAGCTACAACTATAACAACTATAGCTGTAGTGACAGCAGTGATAGCTCCAACTATAGCTGTAGTGACAGCAGTGATAGCTACCAACTATAGCTGTGGTGACAGCAGTGATAGCTACAACTATAGCTGTAGTGACTGCAATGATAGCTACAACTATAGCTGTAGTGACACCAGTGATAGCTACCAACTTTAGCTGTAGTGACAGCAGTGATAGCTACAACTATAGCTGTGGTGACAGCAGTGATAGCTACAACTATAGCTTAGTGTCACCAGTGATAGCTACAATTATAGCTGTAGTGACAGCAGTGATAGCTACAACTACAGCTGTAGTGACAGCAGTGATAGCTACAACTATAGCTGTGGTGACAGCAGTGATAGCTACAACTATAGCTGTAGTGACAGCAGTGATAGCTATAACTAAAGCTGTAGTGACAGCAGTGATAGCTACAACTATAGCTGTAGTGACAGCAGTGATAGCTACAACTATAACAACTATAGCTGTAGTGACAGCAGTGATAGCTACAACTATAGCTGTGTCACCAGTGATAGCTACAACTATAGCTGCAGTGACAGCAGTGATAGCTACAACTATAGCTGTAGTGTCACCAGTGATAGCTACAACTATAGCTGTAGTGACAGCAATGATAGCTACAACTATAGCTGTAGTGACAGCAATGATAGCTACAACTATAGCTGTAGTGACAGCAGTGATAGCTACAACTATAGCTGTAGTGACAGCAGTGATAGCTACAACTATAGCTGTAGTGACAGCAGTGATAGCTACAACTATAACAACTATAGCTGTAGTGACCGCAGTGATAGCTACAACTATAGCTGTAGTGACAGCAATGATAGCTACAACTATAGCTGTCGAGACAGCAGTAATAGCTCCAACTATAGCTGTAGTGACAGCAGTGATAGCTACCAACTATAGCTGTGGTGACAGCAGTGATAGCTACAACTATAGCTGTGGTGACAGCAGTGATAGCTACAACTATAGCTGTAGTGACACCAGTGATAGCTCCAACTATAGCTGTAGTGACAGCAGTGATAGCTACAACTATTGCTGTAGTGACACCAGTGATAGCTACAACTATAGCTGTAGTGACACCAGTGATCGCTACAACTATAGCTGTAGTGACACCAGTGATAGCTACAACTATAGCTGTAGTGACAGCAGTGATAGCTACAACTATAGCTGTAGTGACAGCAGTGATAGCTACAACTATAGCTGTAGTGACAGCAGTGATAGCTACAACTATAGCTGTAGTGACAGCAGTGATAGCTACAACTATAGCTGTGGTGACAGCAGTGATAGCTACAACTATAGCTGTAGTGACAGCAGTGATATCTACCAACTATAGCTGTGGTGACAGCAGTGATAGCTACAACTATAGCTGTAGTGACAGCAGTGATAGCTACAACTATAGCTGTAGTGACAGCAGTGATAGCTACAACTATAGCTGTAGTGACAGCAGTGATAGCTACAACTATAGCTGTAGTGTCACCAGTGATAGCTACCAACTATAGCTGTAGTGACAGCAGTGATAGCTACAACTATAGCTGTAGTGTCACCAGTGATAGCTACCAACTATAGCTGTAGTGACAGCAGTGATAGCTACAACTACAGCTGTAGTGACACCAGTGATATCTACCAACTATAGCTGTAGTGACACCAGTGATAGCTACAACTATAGCTGTGGTGACAGCAGTGATAGCTACAACTATAACAACTATAGCTGTAGTGACAGCAGTGATAGCTACAACTATAGCTGTAGTGTCACCAGTGATAGCTACTACTATAGCTGTAGTGACAGCAGTGATAGCTACAACTATAGCTGTAGTGACAGCAGTGATATCTACAACTACAGCTGTAGTGTCACCAGTGATAGCTACCAACTATAGCTGTGGTGACAGCAGTGATAGCTACAACTATAACAACTATAGCTGTGGTGACAGCAGTGATAGCTACAACTTTAACAACTATAGCTGTAGTGACAGCAGTGATATCTACAACTACAGCTGTAGTGTCACCAGTGATATATACCAACTATAGCTGTAGTGTCACAAGTGATAGCTACCAACTATAGCTGTAGTGACAGCAGTGATAGCTACAACTATAGCTGTAGTGTCACCAGTGATAGCTACCAACTATAGCTGTAGTGACAGCAGTGATAGCTACAACTACAGCTGTAGTGACACCAGTGATATCTACCAACTATAGCTGTAGTGACACCAGTGATAGCTACAACTATAGCTGTGGTGACAGCAGTGATAGCTACAACTATAACAACTATAGCTGTAGTGACAGCAGTGATAGCTACAACTATAGCTGTAGTGTCACCAGTGATAGCTACTACTATAGCTGTAGTGACAGCAGTGATAGCTACAACTATAGCTGTAGTGACAGCAGTGATATCTACAACTACAGCTGTAGTGTCACCAGTGATAGCTACCAACTATAGCTGTGGTGACAGCAGTGATAGCTACAACTATAACAACTATAGCTGTGGTGACAGCAGTGATAGCTACAACTTTAACAACTATAGCTGTAGTGACAGCAGTGATATCTACAACTACAGCTGTAGTGTCACCAGTGATATATACCAACTATAGCTGTAGTGTCACAAGTGATAGCTACCAACTATAGCTGTAGTGACAGCAGTGATAGCTACAACTATAGCTGTAGTGTCACCAGTGATAGCTACCAACTATAGCTGTAGTGACAGCAGTGATAGCTACAACTACAGCTGTAGTGACACCAGTGATATCTACCAACTATAGCTGTAGTGACACCAGTGATAGCTACAACTATAGCTGTGGTGACAGCAGTGATAGCTACAACTATAACAACTATAGCTGTAGTGACAGCAGTGATAGCTACAACTATAGCTGTAGTGTCACCAGTGATAGCTACTACTATAGCTGTAGTGACAGCAGTGATAGCTACAACTATAGCTGTAGTGACAGCAGTGATAGCTACAACTATAGCTGTAGTGTCACCAGTGATAGCTACAACTATAGCTGTAGTGACAGCAGTGATAGCTACCAACTATAGCTGTAGTGACAGCAGTGATATCTACAAGTACAGCTGTGGTGACAGCAGTGATAGCTACAACTATAGCTGTGGTGACACCAGTGATAGCTACAACTATAGCTGTAGTGACAGCAGTGATAGCTACAACTATAGCTGTAGTGACAGCAGTGATAGCTACAACTACAGCTGTAGTGTCACCAGTGATATCTACCAACTATAGCTGTGGTGACAGCAGTAATAGCTACAACTATAGCTGTGGTGTCACCAGTGATAGCTACAACTATAGCTGTAGTGACAGCAGTGATAGCTACAACTATAGCTGTAGTGACAGCAGTGATAGCTACAACTATAGCTGTAGTGACAGCAGTGATAGCTACAACTATAGCTGTACTGACAGCAGTGATAGCTACAACTATAGCTGTAGTGACAGCAGTGATAGCTACAACTATAGCTGTAGTGACAGCAGTGATAGCTACAACTATAGCTGTAGTGACAGCAGTGATATCTACAACTATAGCTGTAGTGTCACCAGTGATATCTACAACTATAGCTGTGGTGACAGCAGTGATAGCTACAACTATAGCTGTAGTGACAGCAGTGATATCTACCAACTATAGCTGTAGTGACAGCAGTGATAGCTACAACTATAGCTGTAGTGACAGCAGTGATAGCTACAACTATAGCTGTAGTGACAGCAGTGATAGTTACAACTATAACAACTATAGCTGTAGTGACAGCAGTGATAGCTACCAACTATAGCTGTAGTGACAGCAGTGATATCTACAAGTACAGCTGTGGTGACAGCAGTGATAGCTACAACTATAGCTGTGGTGACACCAGTGATAGCTACAACTATAGCTGTAGTGACAGCAGTGATAGCTACAACTATAGCTGTAGTGACAGCAGTGATAGCTACAACTACAGCTGTAGTGTCACCAGTGATATCTACCAACTATAGCTGTGGTGACAGCAGTAATAGCTACAACTATAGCTGTGGTGTCACCAGTGATAGCTACAACTATAGCTGTAGTGACAGCAGTGATAGCTACAACTATAGCTGTAGTGACAGCAGTGATAGCTACAACTATAGCTGTAGTGACAGCAGTGATAGCTACAACTATAGCTGTACTGACAGCAGTGATAGCTACAACTATAGCTGTAGTGACAGCAGTGATAGCTACAACTATAGCTGTAGTGACAGCAGTGATAGCTACAACTATAGCTGTAGTGACAGCAGTGATATCTACAACTATAGCTGTAGTGTCACCAGTGATATCTACAACTATAGCTGTGGTGACAGCAGTGATAGCTACAACTATAGCTGTAGTGACAGCAGTGATATCTACCAACTATAGCTGTAGTGACAGCAGTGATAGCTACAACTATAGCTGTAGTGACAGCAGTGATAGCTACAACTATAGCTGTAGTGACAGCAGTGATAGTTACAACTATAACAACTATAGCTGTAGTGACAGCAGTGATAGCTACAACTATAGCTGTAGTGACAGCAATGATAGCTACAACTATAGCTGTGTCACCAGTGATAGCTACAACTATAGCTGTAGTGACAGCAGTGATAGCTACAACTATAGCTGTAGTGTCACCAGTGATAGCTACAATTATAGCTGTAGTGACAGCAATGATAGCTACAACTATAGCTGTAGTGACAGCAATGATAGCTACAACTATAGCTATAGTGACAGCAGTGATAGCTACAACTATAGCTGTAGTGACAGCAGTGATAGCTACAACTATAGCTGTAGTGACAGCAATGATAGCTACAACTATAGCTGTCGTGACAGCAGTAATAGCTCCAACTATAGCTGTAGTGACAGCAGTGATAGCTACAACTATAGCTGTGGTGACAGCAGTGATAGCTACAACTATAACAACTATAGCTGTAGTGACAGCAGTGATAGCTCCAACTATAGCTGTAGTGACAGCAGTGATAGCTACCAACTATAGCTGTGGTGACAGCAGTGATAGCTACAACTATAGCTGTAGTGACAGCAGTGATAGCTACCAACTATAGCTGTGGTGACAGCAGTGATAGCTACAACTATAGCTGTAGTGACTGCAATGATAGCTACAACTATAGCTGTAGTGACACCAGTGATAGCTACCAACTTTAGCTGTAGTGACAGCAGTGATAGCTACAACTATAGCTGTGGTGACAGCAGTGATAGCTACAACTATAGCTTAGTGTCACCAGTGATAGCTACAATTATAGCTGTAGTGACAGCAGTGATAGCTACAACTACAGCTGTAGTGACAGCAGTGATAGCTACAACTATAGCTGTGGTGACAGCAGTGATAGCTACAACTATAGCTGTAGTGACAGCAGTGATAGCTATAACTAAAGCTGTAGTGACAGCAGTGATAGCTACAACTATAGCTGTAGTGACAGCAGTGATAGCTACAACTATAACAACTATAGCTGTAGTGACAGCAGTGATAGCTACAACTATAGCTGTGTCACCAGTGATAGCTACAACTATAGCTGCAGTGACAGCAGTGATAGCTACAACTATAGCTGTAGTGTCACCAGTGATAGCTACAACTATAGCTGTAGTGACAGCAATGATAGCTACAACTATAGCTGTAGTGACAGCAATGATAGCTACAACTATAGCTGTAGTGACAGCAGTGATAGCTACAACTATAGCTGTAGTGACAGCAGTGATAGCTACAACTATAGCTGTAGTGACAGCAGTGATAGCTACAACTATAACAACTATAGCTGTAGTGACCGCAGTGATAGCTACAACTATAGCTGTAGTGACAGCAATGATAGCTACAACTATAGCTGTCGAGACAGCAGTAATAGCTACAACTATAGCTGTAGTGACAGCAGTGATAGCTACCAACTATAGCTGTGGTGACAGCAGTGATAGCTACAACTATAGCTGTGGTGACAGCAGTGATAGCTACAACTATAGCTGTAGTGACACCAGTGATAGCTCCAACTATAGCTGTAGTGACAGCAGTGATAGCTACAACTATTGCTGTAGTGACACCAGTGATAGCTACAACTATAGCTGTAGTGACACCAGTGATAGCTACAACTATAGCTGTAGTGACACCAGTGATAGCTACAACTATAGCTGTAGTGACAGCAGTGATAGCTACAACTATAGCTGTAGTGACAGCAGTGATAGCTACAACTATAGCTGTAGTGACAGCAGTGATAGCTACAACTATAGCTGTAGTGACAGCAGTGATAGCTACAACTATAGCTGTGGTGACAGCAGTGATAGCTACAACTATAGCTGTAGTGACAGCAGTGATATCTACCAACTATAGCTGTGGTGACAGCAGTGATAGCTACAACTATAGCTGTAGTGACAGCAGTGATAGCTACAACTATAGCTGTAGTGACAGCAGTGATAGCTACAACTATAGCTGTAGTGACAGCAGTGATAGCTACAACTATAGCTGTAGTGTCACCAGTGATAGCTACCAACTATAGCTGTAGTGACAGCAGTGATAGCTACAACTATAGCTGTAGTGTCACCAGTGATAGCTACCAACTATAGCTGTAGTGACAGCAGTGATAGCTACAACTACAGCTGTAGTGACACCAGTGATATCTACCAACTATAGCTGTAGTGACACCAGTGATAGCTACAACTATAGCTGTGGTGACAGCAGTGATAGCTACAACTATAACAACTATAGCTGTAGTGACAGCAGTGATAGCTACAACTATAGCTGTAGTGTCACCAGTGATAGCTACTACTATAGCTGTAGTGACAGCAGTGATAGCTACAACTATAGCTGTAGTGACAGCAGTGATATCTACAACTACAGCTGTAGTGTCACCAGTGATAGCTACCAACTATAGCTGTGGTGACAGCAGTGATAGCTACAACTATAACAACTATAGCTGTGGTGACAGCAGTGATAGCTACAACTTTAACAACTATAGCTGTAGTGACAGCAGTGATATCTACAACTACAGCTGTAGTGTCACCAGTGATATATACCAACTATAGCTGTAGTGTCACAAGTGATAGCTACCAACTATAGCTGTAGTGACAGCAGTGATAGCTACAACTATAGCTGTAGTGTCACCAGTGATAGCTACCAACTATAGCTGTAGTGACAGCAGTGATAGCTACAACTACAGCTGTAGTGACACCAGTGATATCTACCAACTATAGCTGTAGTGACACCAGTGATAGCTACAACTATAGCTGTGGTGACAGCAGTGATAGCTACAACTATAACAACTATAGCTGTAGTGACAGCAGTGATAGCTACAACTATAGCTGTAGTGTCACCAGTGATAGCTACTACTATAGCTGTAGTGACAGCAGTGATAGCTACAACTATAGCTGTAGTGACAGCAGTGATATCTACAACTACAGCTGTAGTGTCACCAGTGATAGCTACCAACTATAGCTGTGGTGACAGCAGTGATAGCTACAACTATAACAACTATAGCTGTGGTGACAGCAGTGATAGCTACAACTTTAACAACTATAGCTGTAGTGACAGCAGTGATATCTACAACTACAGCTGTAGTGTCACCAGTGATATATACCAACTATAGCTGTAGTGTCACAAGTGATAGCTACCAACTATAGCTGTAGTGACAGCAGTGATAGCTACAACTATAGCTGTAGTGTCACCAGTGATAGCTACCAACTATAGCTGTAGTGACAGCAGTGATAGCTACAACTACAGCTGTAGTGACACCAGTGATATCTACCAACTATAGCTGTAGTGACACCAGTGATAGCTACAACTATAGCTGTGGTGACAGCAGTGATAGCTACAACTATAACAACTATAGCTGTAGTGACAGCAGTGATAGCTACAACTATAGCTGTAGTGTCACCAGTGATAGCTACTACTATAGCTGTAGTGACAGCAGTGATAGCTACAACTATAGCTGTAGTGACAGCAGTGATAGCTACAACTATAGCTGTAGTGTCACCAGTGATAGCTACAACTATAGCTGTAGTGACAGCAGTGATAGCTACCAACTATAGCTGTAGTGACAGCAGTGATATCTACAACTACAGCTGTAGTGACAGCAGTGATAGCTACAACTATAGCTGTGGTGACACCAGTGATAGCTACCAACTATAGCTGTAGTGTCACAAGTGATAGCTACCAACTATGGCTGTAGTGTCAGGTTAGGAGTAGGATTTATCCCAGCTAGGCAAAATCTTGCCCATGATGTTGATGATGTTGTTGACATGCTGCTGCTTCTGCTGCTGCTGCTGGGGCTACTGCTGCTGGGGCTGCTGCTGCTGGGGCTACTGCTGCTGCTGGGGCTGGGGCTGCTGTTGGGGCTACTGCTGCTGGGGCTACTGCTGGGGCTGGGGCTACTGCTGCTGGGGCTACTGCTGCTGGGGCTACTGCTGGGGCTACTGCTGCTGGGGCTGCTGCTGGGGCTGCGGCTTTGCGGGGTGCAGAGGGAGTTCTTGAGGAGCGGAGACCGGAGCGACGTGGAGGCTGGAGCCTCCTGGAGCCTGGCGGCCTCGCAGCTGCCCGACCCGGCCATCTCGCACGTGTGGGCCCAACGGCAGGTCCGTGGGGCCCCGGGTGTCTTAGTCCATGTGTCCGTGGGTCCCCGTGGGGCCCCGGGTGTCTTAGTCCACGTGTGTGTCCGTGGGTCCCCGGGTGTCTTAGTCCACGTGTCCGTGGGTCCCCGTGGGGCCCCGGGTGTCTTAGTCCACGTGTGTGTCCGTGTGTCTTAGTCCATGTGTCCGTGTGTCTTGGTCCACGTGTGTGTCCGTGTGTCTTAGTGTCTTAGTCCGTGTGTCCCCGTGTGTCTTAGTCCACGTGACCGTGGGTCCCCGTGGGTCCCCGGGTGTCTTAGTCCACGTGTGTGTCCGTGTGTCTTAGTCCATGTGTCCGTGTGTCTTGGTCCACGTGTCCGTGGGTCCCCGTGGGGCCCCGGGTGTCTTAGTCCACGTGTGTGTCTTAGTCCACGTGTCCGTGGGTCCCCGTGGGTCCCCGGGTGTCTTAGTCCACGTGTGTGTCCGTGTGTCTTATTCCACGTGTCCGTGTGTCTTAGTCCACGTGTCCGTGGGTCCCCGTGGGGCCCCGGGTGTCTTAGTCCACGTGTGTCCGTGTGTCTGGGTCTTAGTCCGTGTGTCCCCGGGTGTCTTAGTCCACGTGTCCGTGGGTCCCCGTGGGGCCCCGGGTGTCTTAGTCCGCGTGTGTGTCCGTGTGTCTTAGTGTCTTAGTCCGTGTGTCCCCGGGTGTCTTAGTCCACGTGTCCGTGGGTCCCCGTGGGTCCCCGGGTGTCTTAGTCCACGTGTCCGTGGGTCCCCGTGGGTCCCCGGGTGTCTTAGTCCACGTGTGTGTCTTAGTCCACGTGTCCGTGGGTCCCCGTGGGTCCCCGGGTGTCTTAGTCCACGTGTGTCCGTGTGTCTTAGTCCATGTGTCCGTGGGTCCCCGTGGGGCCCCGGGTGTCTTAGTCCGCGTGTGTCCCCGGGTGTCTTAGTCCACGTGTCCGTGGGTCCCCGTGGGGCCCAGGGTGTCTTAGTCCGTGTGTGTCTTAGTCCACGTGTGCGTGTGTCTTAGTCCATGTGTCCTTGGGTCCCCGTGGGGCCCCGGGTGTCTTAGTCCACGTGTGTCCGTGTGTCTGGGTGTCTTAGTCCGTGTGTCCCCGGGTGTCTTAGTCCATGTGTCCGTGGGTCCCCGTGGGGCCCCGGGTGTCTTAGTCCACGTGTGTCCCCGGGTGTCTTAGTCCGCGTGTGTCCCCGGGTGTCTTAGTCCGCGTGTCCGTGGGTCCCCGTGGGTCCCCGGGTGTCTTAGTCCACGTGTGTCCGTGTGTCTTAGTCCACGTGTCCGTGTGTCTTAGTCCACGTGTCCGTGGGTCCCCGTGGGGCCCCGGGTGTCTTAGTCCACGTGTGTCCGTGTGTCTTAGTCCACGTGTCCGTGGGTCCCCGTGTGTCCCCGTGTGTCTTAGTCCACGTGTCCGTGGGTCCCCGTGGGGCCCCGGGTGTCTTAGTCCACGTGTGTCCCCGGGTGTCTTAGTCCGCGTGTGTCCCTGGGTGTCTTAGTCCACGTGTCCGTGGGTCCCCGTGGGGCCCCGGGTGTCTTAGTCCACGTGTGTGTCCGTGTGTCTTAGTGTCTTAGTCCGTGTGTCCCCGGGTGTCTTAGTCCACGTGTCTGTGGGTCCCCGTGGGTCCCCGGGTGTCTTAGTCCGCGTGTGTCCGTGTGTCTTAGTCCACATGTCCGTGGGTCCGTGGGTCCCCGGGTGTCTTAGTCCACGTGTGTCCGTGTGTCTGGTTGTCTTAGTCCGTGTGTCCCCGGGTGTCTTAGTCCACGTGTGTCCGTGTGTCCCCGGGTGTTCCCGGGTGTCCGTGGGTCCCCGGGTGTCTTAGTCCACGTGTGTGTCTTAGTCCACGTGTGCGTGTGTCCATGTGTCCGTGTGTCCGTGTGTCTTAGTCCACGTGTCTGGGTCCGTGTGTCCCCGGGTGTCCCCGGGTGTCTTAGTCCGTGTGTGTGTCTTAGTCCACGTGTCCGTGTGTCTTAGTCCACGTGTCTGGGTCCGTGTGTCCGTGTGTCCCCGGGTGTCTTAGTCCACGTGTGTCTTAGTCCACGTGTGTCTTAGTCCGTGTGTCCGTGTGTCCCCAGGTGTCTTAGTCCACGTTTCGTGTGTCCGTGTGTCCGTGTGTTCGGGTGTCTTAGTCCACGTGTCCGTGTCCCCGGGTGTCTTAGTCCACGTGTCTGGGTACGTGTCCCCGGGTGTCTTAGTCCACGTGTCCGTGTGTCCGTGTGTCCGTGTGTTCGGGTGTCTTAGTCCACGTGTCCGTGTGTCCGGGTGTCTTAGTCCACGTGTCTGGGTACGTGTGTCCGTGTGTCCGTGTGTCTTAGTCCACGTGTCCGTGTGTCCGTGTGTCCGGATGTCTTAGTCCACGTGTCCGTGTGTCCGTGTGTCCGGGTGTCTTAGTCCACGTGTCTGTGTGTCTTAGTCCACGTGTCTGTGTGTCCGTGTGTCTTAGTCCACGTGTCCGTGTGTCCGGGTATCTTAGTCCACGTGTCTTAGTCCACGTGTCCGTGTGTCCGAGTGTCTTAGTCCACGTGTCTGTGTGTCCGTGTGTCTTAGTCCACGTGTCCGTGTGTCCGGGTATCTTAGTCCACGTGTCTTAGTCCACGTGTCCGTGTGTCCGAGTGTCTTAGTCCACGTGTCCGTATGTCCCCGTGTATCTTAGTCCACGTGTCCGTGTGTCCGTGCGCGCTCCTCAAAGGTTGAACGGCACCCGTAGTGGTTAGTGACCCGGCTTCGATTCCCACTCATGCTCACCACCAGCCTCCAAAGTTAGTGCCTGGCCGGATTTGTTTGAGCAGTTCACAAAATCCTTGACACCCCAGCTCCGGCTTCACAGCAGAGGTCTCACCCCCGAATCAGCCGGGCAGGGGCTATCCCTTCATCGGCTGCGTAACGCCGCTGTGTGGAAGCTACCTCCCGGTCGGTCTCTCGGCACGAAGCTTCGGGCCTTCTCGGCCACGGTCACGTGCCTCCCTTCTCTGCGTTTCGGAGACGTGGACCCCCCGCCCCCCCTTAATAGAACATCTGCGCCACTTACAAACATCCTGGCGGGCCCTGCCCACCGTCCATCCTGGGTTTAACCAGCAGGCTGGACTGTGCGAGGAGCTCACAAACCTTTCCAGATTTCGATTTAAAGCTTATCGTGACTGCGAGGATTCGTCTTCTTTGGTTCTTTCGGGTAAAGTCACCACCACGTAGAATGGGAATAAAATAATAAATGTGTTGTGGCCGAAACGTCGTGAGAATTTCATCGTGTTCTTTTAAATTTTGATTTAAGGCTTTCGTGACTGCCAGTAATTCATATCCTTAGCTCTTTCGGTAAAGTCACGTTATTTTATTGTTTCCCTTCAACGTGACTTTACCGAAAGAGCTAAGATTATGTGTTATTTTATTTCATTAATTTATTAGTTTATTCTCATTCTACGTGGTGACCTTACCTGAAAGAACCAAAGAAGATGAATCTTTTCTAGATTTGAAGCTTTCGTGACTGCAAGGATCCACACTCTTTGGTTCTATTGGGTAAAGTCACCACGTAGGTAAAAAAATACAACAACAAAAAAATTCTCACGACGTTTCGGCCACAACACAAGCGGCCTTCGTCAGGTGAAGGGACCTGGCTGTCTGGAGGACAGCGCCGGAGTGGAACACAGCCCACGCTCAGACCGCGGACCTTTAAGCTGTGTGCGAGGAATCAAGGTGCCTTGACAAAGGAATTAGCACAACAAATTAGCATTTGATTGCCCTAATTAGCATAGAGGTGGTGTACATGCGGGTGAACATGCCGGTTGGCGTGGAGGGGGGGAGGGGAGTTTACCTATTGATGGAGTGAAAAGGGAATTTTTAAGAGCTGCGAAAGTTTGGGGTACCACTACTTGAAAAGATATACTGTACCATTGAAAATTAGTTTAATGTTTGGTTCGATTTAGAACATCTTTCCAATGGTAGCTTAATTTGAAACCATCCTCTCGGTTGAAATTGTGTTTGTAGATCTGAATTGCGTCGTGAACAAATCTCTGATAAAAGCCCGTGGGTTTGCAAAGATCCTTGGTATCGGAGAAAATTATATCGTGATCACCCGCAGCGTTGTAACAGTGATCAGCCACGGCAGAAGAATTCGTTTTGCCGTGTTTCAAATGCGATTTGTGCTCGCGAATTCGGTCAGAGACATGTCGCTTTGTCTCCCCGATATAGCAATCACCGCAGGTACAACTCAACTTGTAAACCCCGGGGTACTGTAAGTCAGGAATGACATCCTTCACGGATGGGATCAGATCACGAATTTTGTGTACTGTATTGAACCGGACCTGGATCTTGTGTTTGTTTAGAATTTTGGAAGTCCTTTTAGTGATGCCTGCTATATATATGGTAGTGTGATGGCTTTGACCGGAGTATCAAGTGGTTGTTTCTGTATGGAGGGAGAAACAGCTTGGCGGATGGTACGGTCAGAGTATCCATTCCTTTTGAGGGCCAGGTGTACATGTCACAGTATGTATTTTTTGTTTGCAGAAAAAACAAACTACCCTATCATCGATACGATTTGACCCAGTATGGTGAAGTTTGGTTCCATCCGCCCCCCCCCTCTCTCCCCTCCCTCTCCCCCCCCCCCAGCTGTCGTCCCTGTGGAGGGAGGTCGTGGGGGGCTCTGCTCTGCTCGTCACGGCTCTGAGCGGCGCGTCGGGGGCCCTGGGGGACCCGGCCGCGGCAGTCAGCGCCCTGGGCCACGCTCGCTCCCTGCACCACGTGCTGGCGGCCATGGTGAGTGCCCGGCCCTCTTCGTTGCTGAGACGGCTGCCACTGGGCGGTGCCCCCCACCACCACCCACCACCACCACCACCCACCCACCCCCCCACTAGGCTACAGGCTGCTCAGCATCCCACCACCCCAGCGCCCCCCCCAAAGACAAAGATAAAGATCCCCCGTATAGCCTTAACATACTGTAGGGGCAAGTGCTGTTAGCGAGCACCTATGAAGGCCGGAACGGTACACGAGGGGGTGGGTGGCCAGCACCACGCCCGACCGCCTTTGTCTCCCTAGTGGCAATGTTTACACACCGCACCAGGTACTCATTTTGAGGCTGAGTCGACCTAGGGGAGGCCCGGGACCGGTTCAGATAATCGTCACCGGTGTTGGCCGTGAGCGGGAATCGAACCCGGGTCGCCAGGTTCATAGCGCAGCGTAGCGCTAACCACTACACTACCGCTCCCCACAACACACACCACACACACATACACACACACAGACACACACACACACACACCCGCTCCCCTTTTACGGGTAGATAGTGAATCAACAGGGGTAGTCCGTCACTGAGGGGTTTCCCCTAGGGGCCAGGGGTCAGCAACCTGTGGCTCGTGGGCCAGATGTGGCTCTTTCGACGGCTGCATCCGGCTCGCAAATGAATCTCCGCCGACATTTCTGAACGTGGTAACACTCATGAGACTTGTGATCATGTGAAGAAATGCCAGCTGAGGTTTCTTTGATGGGACTTATAAGACTTACAGTCACCTTCTGTGGTTCTTTCGGTAAAGTCACCACGTAGAATGAGGATAAAGTAATAAATTAACAAAAATAAAATAACGTGAAGGCCGCTTGTGTTGTGGCCGAAACGTCGTGAGAATTAAATTGTGTTATTTTATTAATTTATTACTTTATTCTTATTCTACGTGGTGACTTTACCGAAAGAACCAAAGAAGATTTCTTAACGTGATAAGACTTCAATTTTGATTTAAAGCTTTCGTGACTGCGGTGATTCATATTCTCAGCTCTTTCGGTAAAGTCACGTTGAAGGGAAACAATAAAATTGTAAAATATATTTTATTGTTTTATATATTTTTTTAATCATTTTATTGTTTCCCTGCAACGTGACTTTTACCGAAAGAGCTAAGAATATGATAAGACTTACAAGACTTGTAATCACGTTAATAAATGTCGGCTGAGATTTATTTGCGAGCCGGATGCAGTCATCAAAAGAGCCACATCCTTCTAACGAGCCACAGCTTGCCGGCCCCTGGCCTAGGCCATAAACCACACAGCAGCAGACTCTTTGGGTCTTTCGGTAAAGTCACCACGTAGAATGAGAATAAAATAATAAATTAACACAATAAAATAACACAATGAAATTCTCACGACGTTTCGGCCACAACACAAGTGGCCTTCTTCAGGTGAAAGGAACAGAACCCGTCGGGACGACAGAGCTTCAATGAACGCTGTTAAGATTCGTAGCGTCTTTTTAAGCTGGTTTAGAGGAGTGAGGCACCTTGACAAAGGGGTTTACATATAAAACAGGAGAATTTAGCATTGAAATAGCTGAGTGATCAATGCTAAATTCTCCTGTTTTATATGTAAACCCCTTTGTCAAGGTGCCTCACTCCTCTAAACCAGCTTAAAAATACGCTACAAATCATAACAACGTTCATTGAAGCTCTGTCGTCCCGACGGGTCTGTTTCTTTCACCTGAAGAAGGCCACTTGTGTTGTGGCCGAAACGTCGTGAGAATTTTATTGTGTTATTTTATTTTATTAATGTATTATTTCATTATCTACGTGGTGACTTTACCGAAAGAACCAAAGAAGATGAATCCTCGCAGTCACGAAAGCTTTAAATCGAAACTTGTAATCATGTTAAGAAATGTCAGCTGAGATTTATTTGATGAGACTTACAAGACTTGTAATCACGTCAAGAAATGTCGGCTGAGATTTATTTGCGAGCCGGATGCAGTCACCAAAAGAGCCACATCCTTCTAACGAGCCACAGCTTGCCGGCCCCTGGCCTAGGCCATAAACCACACAGCAGCAGACTCCTCACACGCAGGGGCAGATGCCACTTTGGGTCACCCCCCAGGCTGGTACGCACAGAGGCGGTCATCGGCCCCTGACTGGCAGCACGCCGGGCGTCGCAACCTCTGATAAAACCTGGGACTTCCCACCCGACGCGATTTGTCGACCTTTCTCGTATTTGCCACAGGAAATGACGTCGGAGCCGCCGGCCGCGGCGCAGGAAGTGACGTCGCAACCGCTGGCGACGAGGCAGGAAGTGACGTCGCAAACGTGGGCCTCGAGGCAGGAAGTGATGTCGCAAACGTGGGCCTCGAGGCAGGAAGTGACGTCGCAACCGCTGGTCTCGAGGCAGGAAGTGACGTCGCAGCCACGGGCCTCGAGGCAGGAAGTGACGTCGCGGCCCCGGGGAGCGACGTCGGAGTCGCCGGCCGCGGCGCAGGAAGTGACGTCGCAGCCGCGGGCCACGAGGCGGGGAGTGACATCACAACCGCGGGCCTCGAGGCGGGGAGTGACGTCGCGGCCCCGGGGAGCGACGTCACGGAGGGCCCGTCGGCTTGGCGCGGCGGAGGTGTTTGCCGTGTCGCGGGACTATTTGCGGGGTAAAGTGGCCGTGTTCCTGCGCCTCGTCGCCATTGGCTGGTGCCCGGCCAATCAGAAGAGGCGCCGGCGGATGCTGTGCCCCAGACCATGAAAATGGGACCGAGCCGTGATCGCGCGCGCGTATCACAAAACCGCCCCGCCGACGGTATTCACCGACGTTTTATATACGCCACAGGGAAGTGGCATCACCGCCGCAGGGACACAGTGGGGCAAGCGCCGGGTGGTTTGGCGGCATCATCGCAACTTGCCGGTGGCGGGGCAGGAAGTGGCGGCGCAAGCTGAGGGTCATGCGGCAAAGTAGAAGTGACGTCGTGACCAGCAGTGGCACGGGGCAGGAAGTGACGTCACAAACGCCAGCGGCGGAGCAGGAAGCGGCGTCACAAACGCCGGGCACGGCACAGGAAGTGACATCACAAACTCCGGCCGCGGCACAGGAAGCGACGTCACAAACTCCGCCCGCGGCACAGGAAGTGACGTCACAAACGCCGCCCCGCGGCACAGGAAGTGACATCACAAAACTCCGCCCGCGGCACAGGAAGTGACGTCACAAACGCCGGCGGCGGCACAGGAAGTGACGTCACAAACTCCGCCCGCGGCACAGGAAGCGGCGTCATAGACGCCGCCCGCGGCACAGGAAGCGGCGACACAGACTCCGCCCGCGGCACAGGAAGTGACGTCACAAACGCCGCCCCCCGTGGCACAGGAAGTGACGTCACAAACGCCGGCGGCGGAATGGGACGCGGCGTCACAATCGCGCGGCTTTATATTTTTTACGTTGAAGCTATATTGGCGGTGATTGCCACGCTGCAGGACACGCCTATAAAGGAAAGTAAAGGATTTATAGTTTTTGATACAAAGTATATATATTTTTGACAGAGTAAAATTAAAACTATACCCCTAGTGTCTCTCTGGTCTCTCCCGTAAGTCTGATCGGTGGGTCGCGTCCACCCCCCCCCCCCCCCAGCCCCTGCCCCAGCCCCGGTCCCTTCCCCGATGATGATGATGATAATGATGATTGCGGTGTTGGTGGCGGTGGTGGTAGTGGTGGCGATGATGATGGTGGTGGTGGTGGTGACAATGATGATGATGGTGGTGGTGGTGGAGGTGATGGTCGTGGTTGCGTGCCCTGCCACCGCATGCCCAAGCAGCTTCTGTTTGGCCGCATAGAGGGGGCTAAGCGGGCGCGGCACGGGCTAGAGAAGAGATGGAGTGACGCGGTACGGGAGGACGTGGAGCTGAGTGGACTTGCCGAGGCTAGAGAAGAGATGGAGTGACGTAGTACAGGAGGACGTGGAGCTAGAGAAGAGATGGAGTGATGTGGTACAGGAGGCACGGGCTAGAGAAGAGATGGAGTGACGTGGTACGGGAGGACGTGGAGCTGAGTGGACTTGCCGAGGCTAGAGAAGAGATGGAGTGACGTGGTACAGGAGGACGTGGAGCTAGAGAAGAGATGGAGTGATGTGGTACAGGAGGCACGGGCTAGAGAAGAGATGGAGTGACGCGGTACGGGAGGACGTGGAGCTGAGTGGACTTGCCGATGACCGGTACCAGCGGTGTCAAGATCGGCCTCTGTGGAGGAGGCTCGTGATGGATGCTACTGGGCAGTTGGAGGCAGTCGCCCTCCAACAACAACGGAGGGCGGAGGAGCGACGCTCACAACAACGAGCGGAGCGCCGGGTGGCTAAAGCACAGCAGGTTGGCACAGTAGGGGGCACAGGTGGTGCATCAGCCAGTCATCTCAGTCAGTCATGCAATAGCACCTGCTGGGTCTGCCCCGAGACCTCCTCATCAGCGAGCCTTCGACACTTCACGTGGTAGCCTCAAAGTGCACCTAGCCTGGCACAGGCGCCGTGGTGACGTCACCGTCACTTAGTGGCGAATGGCGGCTGTTGGTATTGGTGGTGGTTGTTGTGGTGCTGGTGGTGGTTGTGGTTGTTGTGGTTGTTGTGGTGGAGGTTGTTGTGGTAGTTGTTGTTGTGGTGGTGGTTATTGTGGTAGTTGTTGTTGTGGTGGTTGTGGTGGTGGTTGTTGTGGTAGTTATTGTGGTTCTGGTTGTTGTGGTGGTGGTTGTTGTGGTAGTTGTTGTTGTGGTGGTTCTGGTGGTGGTTGTTGCGGTCGTGGTTGTGGCGGTGGTTATTGTGGTGGTGGTGGTTGTGGTAGTTGTTGTGGTGGTAGTTGTTGTGGTGGTTGTTGTGGTAGTTGTTGTTATGGTGGTGGTTGTTGTGGTGAATGGCGGGTATTGGTATTGGTTGTTGTGGTGCTGGTGGTGGTTCTGGTGGTGGTTGTTGTGGTAGTTGTTGTTGTGGTAGTGGTTGTTGTGGTGGTTGTGGTGGTTATTGTGGTGGTTGTTGTGGTAGTTGTTGTTGTGGTAGTTGTTGTTGTGGTAGTTGTGGTAGTTGTTGTTGTGGTAGTTGTGGTAGTTGTTGTTGTGGTAGTTGTTGTGGTGGTTATTGTGGTGGTTGTTGTGGTGGTGGTTGTTGTGGTAGTTGTGGTAGTTGTTGTGGTTGTTGTTGTGGTGGTGGTTGTTGTGGTAGTTGTGGTGGTTGTTGTTGTGGTGGTGGTTGTTGTGGTAGTTGTGGTAGTTGTTGTTGTGGTGGTGGTTGTTGTTGTGGTAGTTGTTGTTGTGGTGGTGAATGGCGGGTATTGTTATTGGTGGCGACGATGACGACGATGACGACGATGATGATGATGACTATAGTTATTGTCATCGGTATGACGTAGGTATACCAGGTTTGCAGTCGATACCACATTGGGAAGTCGGTAAATGACGTCACGCACCTGGGGGGGCGAGTTGAGAATTGTGACGTCACGTAAAAATGCGCAACTTTAAAGAAATATGGAATTTCGATTTAAAGCTTTCGTGACTGCAGCGATTCATATTCTTGGTTCTTTCGGTAAAGTCACCACGTAGTAGAAGGGAAACAATAAAATAATAAAAAATATAAAACAATAAAATTATCACGGCGTTTCGAGTTCAACACCAGCAATCGTCATTAGGTGTGAAAACTACAGCAAGAAAATAAATTTTGATTTAAAGCTTTCGTGACTGCAGGGATTCATATTCTTGTTTCTTTCGGTAAAGTCACCACCACGTAGATAGGGAAACAATAAAATAAAATAATAAATATAAAAAATATAGTTATTGTAAAGCAATAAAATTATTATTCTTGGTTCTTTCGGTAAAGTCACCACCACGTAGATAGGGAACCAATAAAATAAAATAATAAATATAAAACAATAAAATTATTGTAAAACAATAAAATTATTATTCTTGGTTCTTTCGGTAAAGTCACCACCACGTAGATAGGGAACCAATAAAATAATAAAAAATATAAAACAATAAAATTATTGTAAAACAATAAAATTATTATTCTTGGTTCTTTTGGTAAAGTCACCACCGCGTAGAAGGGAACCAATAAAATAATAAAAAATATAAAACAATAAAATTATTGTAAAGCAATAAAATTATTATTCTTGGTTCTTTCGGTAAAGTCACCACCACGTAGATAGGGAAACAATAAAATAATAAAAATATATAAAACAATAAAAGTTATTGTAAAACAATAAAATTATTATTCTTGGTTCTTTCGGTAAAGTCACCACCACGTAGATAGGGAAACAATAAAATAATAAAAAAATATAAAACAATAAAATTATTGTAAAACAATAAAATTATTATTCTTGGTTCTTTCGGTAAAGTCACTACCACGTAGATAGGGAAACAATAAAATAATAAAAAATATAAAACAATAAAATTATTCAGTTTAACATGTAGGCTTTCGCGACCAATATTATTCATAATAAAGGTGTTTTGGGTTAGATCACGTTATTTATAAATGTGTCGTAACCCTCCACCACCCGACACGGCCAATCAACAAAAAAAGTGTCACGTTGACAAAAGATAAATAATTCACTACTTTAGCCCACCGGTGTGTTGAAGAGTGAATCCACAACATTTACAGTTTGAGTACGACGTTTCGCTGGTAAATATGTGGCAGCTGCTACATTGGGCAGACGGGACGTAACATCAGCGTAAGACTAAAAGAACATCAGAGAAATATTAAATTATCTCCAACACAACTGTCGGCAGTGGCAGAACATGCTTGTCAACAAGGGCACTCGAATTGATTTTGACAATGTTGCAGTGGTGTGTAAAACTAATTATTACTGGCAAAGACTAATTAGAGAATCCATTGAAATTGAGAGGAACAAGAATAACTTTAATCGCTCTGACAGCTACAGGCTTAGTGCGGCCTGGAAGCGTATTATTAAATAATACACATTATATTTTGATTTAAAGAATTACTAATCTACAACTCATTACTAATCGTAACCATTGACTGATTACTAATCGATTATATAATTACAATACCCCCCACCCCCCTCCGCCTCTAATCACTGCACCTGATATGAGTTGAGTGATGACGTCACCCTGCTGCTCTATATAAAACCGGGAGCAAGCGGAGAGGGCTTTACCATTCTGGCGAATTGCCCGATGATGCTGGATGTATTTACCAGCGAAACGTCGTACTCAAACTGTAAATGTGGATTCACTCTTCAACACACCGGTGGGCTAAAGTAGTGAACGATTTGTCTTTTGTCAACGTGACACTTATTTTTGCATTAGCCGTGTCGGGTGGTGGAGGGTTACGACACATTTATAAATAAACGCGATCTAACCCAAAACCCTTTATTATGAATAAAAATATTGTAAAACAATAAAATTATTATTTTTGGTTCTTTCGGTAAAGTCACCACCACGTAGATAGGGGAAACAATAAAATAATAAAAATATAAAACAATAAAATGATTGTAAAACAATAAAATTATTATTCTTGGTTCTTTCGGTAAAGTCACCACCACGTAGATAGGGAAACAATCAAATAATTAAAAAATAAAACAATAAATTATTGTAAAACAATACAATTATTATTTTTGGTTCTTTCGGTTAAAGTCACCACCACGTAGATAGGGAAACAATCAAATAATAAAAAATAAAACAATAAAATTATTGTAAAACAATACAATTATTATTTTTGGTTCTTTCGGTTAAAGTCACCACCACGTAGATAGGGAAACAATAAAATAAAATATATATATAAAACAATAAAATTATTGTAAAACAATAAAATTATTTTTCTTGGTTCTTTCGGTAAAGTCACCACCACGTAGATAGGGAACCAATAATATAATAAAAAAATATAAAACAATAAAATTATTGTAAAACAATACAATTATTATTTTTGGTTCTTTCGGTTAAAGTCACCACCACGTAGATAGGGAAACAATAAAATAAAAAATATATAAAACAATAAAATTATTATTCTTGGTTCTTTCGGTAAAGTCACCACCACGTAGATAGGGAAAACAATAAAATAATAAAAATATAAAACAATAAAATTATTATTCTTGGTTCTTTCGGTAAAGTCACCACTACGTAGATAGGGAAAACAATAAAATAATAAAAATATAAAACAATAAAATTATTGTAAAACAATACAATTATTATTCTTGGTTCTTTCGGTTAAAGTCACCACCACGTAGATAGGGAAAACAATAAAAATATAAAACAATAAAATTAGTGTAAAACAATAAAATTATTATTCTTGGTTCTTTCGGTAAAGTCACCACCACGTAGACAGGGAAACAATAAAATAATAAAAAATATAAAACAATAAAATTATTGTAAAACAATACAATTATTATTCTTGATTCTTTCGGTTAAAGTCACCACCACGTAGATAGGGAAAACAATAAAAATATAAAACAATAAAATTAGTGTAAAACAATAAAATTATTATTCTTGGTTCTTTCGGTAAAGTCACCACCATGTAGATAGGGAAAACAATAAAATAATAAAAATATAAAACAATAAAATTATTGTAAAACAATAAAATTATTATTCTTGGTTCCTTCGGTTAAAGTCACCACCACGTAGATAGGGAAAACAATAAAATAATAAAAATATAAAACAATAAAATTAGTGTAAAACAATACAATTATTATTCTTGGTTCTTTCGGTAAAGTCAGCACCGCGTAGATAGGGGAAACAATAAAATAAAAAATATAAAAAAATTAAATTATTGTAAAACAATACAATTATTATTCTTGGTTCTTTCGGTTAAAGTCACCACCACGTAGATAGGGAAACAATAAAATAATAAAAAATATAAAACAATAAAATTATTGTAAAACAATAAAATTATTATTCTTGGTTCTTTCGGTAAAGTCACTACCACGTAGATAGGGAAACAATAAAATAATTAAAAATATAAAACAATACAATTATTGTAAAACAATAAAATTATTATTCTTGGTTCTTTCGGTAAAGTCACCACCACGTAGATAGGGAAACAATAAAATAATAAAGATATAAAACAATACAATTATTGTAAAACAATAAAATTATTATTCTTGGTTCTTTCGGTTAAAGTCACCACCACGTAGATAGGGAACCAATAATAAAATAATAAAAATATATAAAACAATAAAATTATTGTTAAACAATAACATTATTAGTCTTGGTTCTTTCGGTAAAGTCACCACCACGTAGATAGGGAACCAATAAAATAATAAAAAATATAAAACAATAAAATTATTGTAAAACAATAAAATTATAATTCTTGGTTCTTTCGGTAAAGTCACCACCGCGTAGATAGGGGAAACAATAAAATAATAATAAAAATATAAAACAATAAAATTATTGTAAAACAATAAAATTAATATTTTTGGTTCTTTCGGTTAAAGTCACCACCACGTAGACAGGGAAACAATAAAATAATAAAAAATATGAAACAATAAAATTATTGTAAAACAATAAAATTATTATTCTTGGTTCTATCGGTTAAAGTCACCACCACGTAGATAGGGAAACAATAATAAAATAAAAAAATATATAAAACAATAAATTATTGTAAAACAATAAAATTATTATTCTTGGTTCTATCGGTTAAAGTCACCACCACGTAGTAGAAGGGAAACAATAAAATAAAAAAATATAAAACAATAAAATTATTATTCTTGGTTCTTTCGGTAAAGTCACCACCACGTAGATAGGGGAAACAATAAAATAAAAAAATATAAAAAAATTAAATTATCACGGCGTTTCGACTTCAACACCAGCAATCGTCATCAGGTGTGAGAACCACAGCAAGAAAATTATTTTTTTCATCCCGCAACATCGGAGTGCACCGCCACATTAACTCCGCGCTACAATGACGATACTTTTAGTTTAAAGCAATTTGAAGCAAATAAGTTTTATTAATATATTCTTAGTTTTTTCGGTAAAGTCACCACGTTGAAGAGAAACAACAAAATAATAAAATATATAAAACAATAAAAAAAATTCTCACGACGTTTCGACCATAACTCAAACGGTCATCTTCAGGTGTGTTGGTTTGCATAAATTTATTTAAATCAAAATTTAAGTTTTATTATTTTCAAAATCCAAATGTTTATTTTAGGGGGGGGGGGCAGAGCTTTGTGACGTCATATTTGAGGGGGGGTGTGGGTAAAAAAAATCGTTTAAAATCGCGTGACGTCATTTATGGACGCCCCCCCTATAGAGTGCTACTCTCTAACAGCACTTGCCCCTACTACGGTCTCGTTGCAGGCTACACGGGCGAACTTTGTCTCTGCGTGTGGAGGAATAGGAAGAGTAGGCCTAAGGTGCAGGTCGTAACCTTTGACCTCTACGTCACGGGCAACCCCCCCCGTCTTCCCCACCACCACCACCACCACCCCACCCCCCATTGGAGGAGCGCCGCGGTGACGTCGCAGGCCGCGGCGGCCAATCGGCGCTCGGCATCGTCGGTTGCCATGGGAACGCGCTGTGGCGGCGGTTGTAGATGCAACCATTAGCAACGGGGAGAATTTGTGCACTTTGAGGGAGTTTAAAACTTCGAGTTTAAAATTGTGCGAAGAGTTTGTGGTGGTGGTAGTGGTTGTTTGTTGTGTTGTTGTTGTTAACGAGTACGAGCAGCAAGAGTGGAAGGAGTCAACAAACCTCCCACCACCACCACCCAACGCGTTGAAATTTGCTGCGCTCGGCTAAGTGAACAGGCCCGCGAAAGTAGTCCCGGCCGCCCGCCAGCCAGCCAGCCAGCCACGCACCTCAACATTTTCGTGGAAATGTTAAATTTGTTTTCGAGTGTTTAGGGATTTAAACAGCCTCCGCCGCACCTTCTACCGTCATAACTCTCGCGAAGTAGTCGCGTTTGTGGGCATAATAACAACATTGTTTTGTAGCGGATTATTTCGTTTTATATTTGCGCGTCGCGGAGGGATTCGCTGGGAGCTGTGAGTGCGCAGGTGCCCTTAACTGCAATATTTAAGAAAATTTGTAAACTTACAAATAGTTTTTTTTTAAGTCTTACAAGTGAATAGTTTTAATTTTAGTTTAGTACCCTGCTGCTGTGTGATTCGGTCCCTCTGGGATTGAGAGTTCAGACCGATTCGCATTTAAGGTAATGTATATATTTTTTTTATTTGCTTGTTACATTAATTAAAGATGACGAATCTGAGGAATTAATTTGTCATTAAATGTTTAAATGTTCATCGCGACTGACGTCTGAAAGCAGTGACGTCAAATATTAATATTATAGTAACATCATCATAGCTGCTATCAGCAGCATCAACATCACCACCACCATCGCCATCACCACCACCATCACCACTATCATCATCATCACATCAACATCACCACCACCATCATCGCCATCACCACCATCATCACCACTATCACCATCATCAACATCATCATCACATCATCACCACCATCAACATCACCACCATCATCACCACTATCACCACCATCATTACCACTGTCATCACCATCATTATCACCACCATTATCATCACCACCATCATCAACATCACCATCATCAACATCACCACCACCATCATCACCACCATCATCACCACTATCACCACGATCATTACCACTATCATCACCATCATTATCACCACCATTATCATCACCACCATCATCAACATCACCATCATCAACATTACCACCACCATCATCACCACCATCATCACCACTATCACCACCATCAACATCACCACCATCATCATCACATCATCAACATCACCACCATCATCACCACTATCACCATCATCATCATCACCACCATCATCATCACCACTATCACCACCATCAACATCACCACCATCATCACCATCATTATCACCACCATTATCACCACCATCACCACCACCATCACCATCATCACCATCATTATCACCACTATCACCACCATCAACATCACCACCATCATCACCATCATTATCACCACCATTATCACCACCACCATCATCAACATCACCACCATCATCACCATCATTATCACCACCATCATTACCACTATCATTACCACTAATCATCAACATCACCACCATCACCATCATCATCACCACTATCACCATCAACATCACCACCATCATCACATCCATCATCATCAACATCACCACCACCATCATCATCACATCATCAACATCACCACCATCACCACCATCATCACCACTATCACCACCATTAACATCATCACACAATCACCATTTTCACCACCACCATGATGACATCATCACCACCATTACCACCACCACCATCCACATCATCACCACTATCATTACCACGAATCATCAACATCACAACATCATCACCACCATTATCACCTCCACCATCATCATCCACGTAATCACCACCATCATCATCCCAAACATCACTACTATCATTACCACTAATCATCAACATCACAACATCACCACCATCATCACTACCATCTTCACCACCACCATCACCACCATCATTACCACTAATCATCAACATCACAACATTACCACCATCACTACCATTTTCACCACCACCATCATTACCACTAATTATCAACACCACCATCATCATCACTACCATCATCATCACTACCATCTTCATCACCACCATCATTACCACTAATCATCAACATCACAACATCACCACCATCATCACTACCATCTTCATCACCACCATCATTACCACTAATCATCAACATCACCACCACCATCATCACCACCATCATTACCACTAATAATTAACATCACAACATCACCACCACCACCATCATCACTACCATCTTCATCACCACCATCATTACCACTAATCATCAACATCACAACATCACCACCATCATCACTACCATCTTCATCACCACCATCATTACCACTAATCATCAACATCACCACCACCATCATCACCACCATCATTACCACTAATAATTAACATCACAACATCACCACCACCACCATCATCACTACCATCTTCATCACCACCATCATTACCACTAATCATCAACATCAGAACATCACCACCACCATCAACACCACCATCATTACCACGATTCATCAGCATCATCACCAACATCATCACTAGCATCACCACCATTATCAGCATCATCAGCAACATCACCACCATCAACTTCATCACTGCAATCATCATCACCATCAGCCTGTTTTTTTTTACATTACCATATCATTTCAAACACCAAGGTTCTCGTCACCACCACAAGCCACCAGCATCATCAGCAGTAGACGTGACGGCTACGATGTTTTCAATCTCCCCGTGCCCTATAGATCTAAGAAGATGTCATCATCATCATCATCACCATCATCGCCATCATCACCATCATCGTTTATATCCGCATATTCATCAGTACCATCATCACCACCATCATCATCAGCAGCGGCATTAGCACCATCACCATCAGCCTTAGCATCATCACCATCAGCCTTAGCACCATCAGCATTACCACCACGATCATCATCATCACCATCAGCCTTAGCACCATCAGCATTATCACCATCAGCCTTAGCACCATCACCGTCAGCCTTAGCACCATCAGCATTATCACCATCAGCCTTAGCACCATCACCGTCAGCCTTAGCACCATCAGCATTATCACCATCAGCCTTAACACCATCAGCCTTAGCACCATCAGCATTATCACCATCAGCCTTAGCACCATCAGCATTATCACCATCAGCCTTAGCACCATCACCGTCAGCCTTAGCACCATCAGCATTATCACCATCAGCCTTAGCACCATCACCATCAGCCTTATCAACATCAGCATTACCACCACCACCATCATCATCATCAGGGGCATCTCGCTGCCGCCTCAATGGGAGTCTCACAGAGATCGGATGGCTCCTGCAGCCGATGCACGCCGGATCGAGTCCCTGTCGGCCGTCGGGAGCCCCCCCTAGGACGCC
Source organism: Petromyzon marinus (assembly GCF_048934315.1). Taxonomy (NCBI): domain Eukaryota; kingdom Metazoa; phylum Chordata; class Hyperoartia; order Petromyzontiformes; family Petromyzontidae; genus Petromyzon; species Petromyzon marinus. Next base: position 7,062,432 of record NC_133741.1, on the reverse strand, counting down.
CCACAGCGCCACCCTCACGGTATAAAAACAAAACTCTCTACAAGCTGGTGAATGAATAATGGCTATGAGATGTTAGCTACCTCGCCTGGTACACAGGAGGTCGTGGGTTCAACCCTGACCCTGATATGTTAACTACCTCGCCTGGTACACAGGAGGTCGTGGGTTCAACCCTGACCCTGATATGTTAACTACCTCGCCTGGTACACAGGAGGTCGTGGGTTCAACCCTGACCCTGATGAGATGTTAACTACCTCGCCTGGTACACAGGAGGTCGTGGGTTCAACTCTGACCCTGATGAGATGTTGACTACCTCGCCTGGTACACAGGAGGTCGTGGGTTCAACTCTGACCCTGATGAGATGTTGACTACCTCGCCTGGTACACAGGAGGTCGTGGGTTCAACCCTGACCCTGATATGTTAACTACCTCGCCTGGTACGCAGGAGGTCGTGGGTTCAACCCTGAGCCTGACGATGCCTGCTGCTGCTGTATATTTGGAGTCTGCGTCTCTCATCATCATCACAGTGGCTATGAGATGTTAACTACCTCGACTGGTATACAGGAGGTTGTGGGTTCAACCCTGACCCTGACGAGATGTTAACTACCTCGCCTGGTACACAGGAGGTCGTGGGTTCAACCCTGACCCTGATATGTTAACTACCTCGCCTGGTACGCAGGAGATCGTGGGTTCAACCCTGACCCTGATGAGATGTTGACTACCTCGCCTGGTACACAGGAGGTCGTGGGTTCAACCCTGACCCTGATGAGATGTTAAGTACCTCGCCCGGTACACAGGAGGTCATGGGTTCAACCCTGACCCTGACGAGATGTTAGCTGCCTCGCCTGGTACACAGGAGGTCGTGGGTTCAACCCTGACCCTGACGATGCCTGCTGCTGCTGTATATTTGGAGTCTGCGTCTCTCTCTCATCATCATCACAGTGGCTATGAGATGTTAACTACCTCGACTGGTATACAGGAGGTTGTGGGTTCAACCCTGACCCTGATGAGATGTTGACTACCTCGCCCGGTACACAGGAGGTCGTGGGTTCAACCCTGACCCTGATATGTTAACTACCTCGCCTGGTACGCAGGAGGTCGTGGGTTCAACCCTGACCCTGATGAGATGTTGACTACCTCGCCTGGTACACAGGAGGTCGTGGGTTCAACCCTGACCCTGATGAGATGTTAAGTACCTCGCCCGGTACACAGGAGGTCATGGGTTCAACCCTGACCCTGACGAGATGTTAGCTGCCTCGCCTGGTACACAGGAGGTCGTGGGTTCAACCCTGACCCTGACGATGCCTGCTGCTGCTGTATATTTGGAGTCTGCGTCTCTCTCTCATCATCATCACAGTGGCTATGAGATGTTAACTACCTCGACTGGTATACAGGAGGTTGTGGGTTCAACCCTGACCCTGACGAGATGTTAACTACCTCGCCTGGTACACAGGAGGTCGTGGGTTCAACCCTGACCCTGATATGTTAACTACCTCGCCTGGTACGCAGGAGGTCGTGGGTTCAACCCTGACCCTGATGAGATGTTGACTACCTCGCCTGGTACACAGGAGGTCGTGGGTTCAACCCTGACCCTGATGAGATGTTAAGTACCTCGCCCGGTACACAGGAGGTCATGGGTTCAACCCTGACCCTGACGAGATGTTAGCTGCCTCGCCTGGTACACAGGAGGTCGTGGGTTCAACCCTGACCCTGACGATGCCTGCTGCTGCTGTATATTTGGAGTCTGCGTCTCTCTCTCATCATCATCACAGTGGCTATGAGATGTTAACTACCTCGACTGGTATACAGGAGGTTGTGGGTTCAACCCTGACCCTGATGAGATGTTGACTACCTCGCCCGGTACACAGGAGGTCGTGGGTTCAACCCTGACCCTGATATGTTAACTACCTCGCCTGGTACGCAGGAGGTCGTGGGTTCAACCCTGACCCTGATGAGATGTTGACTACCTCGCCTGGTACACAGGAGGTCGTGGGTTCAACCCTGACCCTGATGAGATGTTAAGTACCTCGCCCGGTACACAGGAGGTCATGGGTTCAACCCTGACCCTGACGAGATGTTAGCTGCCTCGCCTGGTACACAGGAGGTCGTGGGTTCAACCCTGACCCTGACGATGCCTGCTGCTGCTGTATATTTGGAGTCTGCGTCTCTCTCTCATCATCATCACAGTGGCTATGAGATGTTAACTACCTCGACTGGTATACAGGAGGTCGTGGGTTCAACCCTGACCCTGACGAGATGTTAACTACCTCGCCTGGTACGCAGGAGGTCGTGGGTTCAACCCTGACCCTGATGAGATGTTGACTACCTCGCCTGGTACACAGGAGGTCGTGGGTTCAACCCTGACCCTGATGAGATGTTAAGTACCTCGCCCGGTACACAGGAGGTCATGGGTTCAACCCTGACCCTGACGAGATGTTAGCTGCCTCGCCTGGTACACAGGAGGTCGTGGGTTCAACCCTGACCCTGACGATGCCTGCTGCTGCTGTATATTTGGAGTCTGCGTCTCTCTCTCATCATCATCACAGTGGCTATGAGATGTTAACTACCTCGACTGGTATACAGGAGGTTGTGGGTTCAACCCTGACCCTGATGAGATGTTGACTACCTCGCCCGGTACACAGGAGGTCGTGGGTTCAATCCTGACCCTGATGAGATGTTGACTACCTCGCCTGGTACACAGGAGGTCGTGGGTTCAACCCTGACCCTGACGAGATGTTAGCTGCCTCGCCTGGTACACAGGAGGTCGTGGGTTCAACCCTGACCCTGATATGTTAACTACCTCGCCTGGTACGCAGGAGGTCGTGGGTTCAACCCTGACCCTGATGAGATGTTGACTACCTCGCCTGGTACACAGGAGGTCGTGGGTTCAACCCTGACCCTGACGAGATGTTAGCTGCCTCACCTGGTACACAGGAGGTCGTGGGTTCAACCCTGACCCTGACGATGCCTGCTGCTGCTGTATATTTGGAGTCTGCGTCTCTCTCTCATCATCATCACAGTGGCTATGAGATGTTAACTACCTCGACTGGTATACAGGAGGTTGTGGGTTCAACCCTGACCCTGATGAGATGTTGACTACCTCGCCCGGTACACAGGAGGTCGTGGGTTCAACCCTGACCCTGATATGTTAACTACCTCGCCTGGTACGCAGGAGGTCGTGGGTTCAACCCTGACCCTGATGAGATGTTAAGTACCTCGCCCGGTACACAGGAGGTCGTGGGTTCAACCCTGACCCTGACGAGATGTTAGCTGCCTCGCCTGGTACACAGGAGGTCGTGGGTTCAACCCTGACCCTGATGAGATGTTAACTACCTCGCCCGGTACACAGGAGGTCGTGGGTTCAACCCTGACCCTGATGAGATGTTAACTACCTCGCCTGGTACGCAGGAGGTCGTGGGTTCAACCCTGACCCTGACGATGCCTGCTGCTGCTGTATATTTGGAGTCTGCGTTTCTCTCTCATCATCATCACAGTGGCTATGAGATGTTAACTACCTCGACTGGTATACTTGAGGTTGTGGGTTCAACCCTGACCCTGACGCAATGTTAACTACCTCGCCTGGTACACAGGAGGTCGTCGGTTCAACCCTGACCCTGATGAGATGTTGACTACCTCGCCCGGTACACAGGAGGTCGTGGGTTCAACCCTGACCCTGATATGTTAACTACCTCGCCTGGTACGCAGGAGGTCGTGGGTTCAACCCTGACCCTGATGAGATGTTGACTACCTCGCCTGGTACACAGGAGGTCGTGGGTTCAACCCTGACCCTGACGAGATGTTAGCTGCCTCGCCTGGTACACAGGAGGTCGTGGGTTCAACCCTGACCCTGACGAGATGTTAACTACCTCGCCTGGTACGCAGGAGGTCGTGGGTTCAACCCTGACCCTGACGAGATGCTAACTACCTCGCCTGGCACACAGGAGGTCGTGGGTTCAACCCTGACCCTGATGAGATGTTAACTATCTCGCCCGGTACACAGGAGGTCGTGGGTTCAACCCTGACCCTGATGAGATGTTAACTACTTCGCCTGGTACACAGGAGGTCGTGGGTTCAACCCAGACCCTGATGAGATGTTAACTATCTCGCCCGGTACACAGGAGGTCGTGGGTTCAACCCTGACCCTGATGAGATGTTAACTATCTCGCCTGGTACACAGGAGGTCGTGGGTTCAACCCTGACCCTGACGAGATGTTAGCTGCCTCGCCTGGTACACAGGAGGTCGTGGGTTCAACCCTGACCCTGATGAGATGTTGACTACCTCGCCTGGTACACAGGAGGTCGTGGGTTCAACCCTGACCCTGACGATGCCTGCTGCTGCTGTATATTTGGAGTCTGCGTCTCTCTCTCATCATCATCACAGTGGCTATGAGATGTTAACTACCTCGACTGGTATACAGGAGGTTGTGGGTTCAACCCTGACCATGACGCAATGTTAACTACCTCGCCTGGTACACAGGAGGTCGTGGGTTCAACCCTGACCCTGATGAGATGTTGACTACCTCGCCCGGTACACAGGAGGTCGTGGGTTCAACCCTGACCCTGATATGTTAACTACCTCGCCTGGTATGCAGGAGGTCGTGGGTTCAACCCTGACCCTGATGAGATGTTGACTACCTCGCCTGGTACACAGGAGGTCGTGGGTTCAACCCTGACCCTGACGAGATGTTAACTACCTCGCCTGGTGTACAGGAGGTCGTGGGTTCAACCCTGACCCTGATGAGATGTTAACTACCTCGCCTGGTACACAGGAGGTCGTGGGTTCAACCCTGACCCTGACGAGATGTTAACTATCTCGCCCGGTACACAGGAGGTCGTGGGTTCAACCCTGACCCTGATGAGATGTTAACTACCTCGCCTGGTACGCAGGAGGTCGTGGGTTCAACCCTGACCCTGACGAGATGTTAGCTGCCTCGCCTGGTACACAGGAGGTCGTGGGTTCAACCCTGACCCTGACGATGCCTGCTGCTGCTGTATATTTGGAGTCTGCGTCTCTCTCTCATCATCATCATCACAGTGGCTATGAGATGTTAACTACCTCGCCTGGTATACAGGAGGCTGTGGGTTCAACCCTGACCCTGACGAGATGTTAACTACCTCGCCTGGTACACAGGAGGTCGTGGGTTCAACCCTGACCCTGATGAGATGTTAACTACCTCGCCTGGTACACAGGAGGTCGTGGGTTCAACCCTGACCCTGACGAGATGTTAACTACCTCGCCTGGTGCACAGGAGGTCGTGGGTTCAACTCTGACCCTGATGAGATGTTGACTACCTCGCATGGTACACAGGAGGTCGTGGGTTCTATCACGACCCTGATGAGATGTTAACTACCTCGCCTGGTACACAGGAGGTCGTGGGTTCTATCACGACCCGGATGAGATGTTAACTACCTCGCCTGGTACACAGGAGGTCGTGGGTTCGATCCCGACCCTGACGATGCCTGCTGCTGCTGTATATTATTTTTTAAACACGCTTTTATGAAATCTATTCGTAATGGTGCTAACGTTAAAAAAAATCCGCCACCTTTTTCAAATTTTCTTGCTGTGGTTTTCACACCTGATGATGATTGCTTGTGTTGCGGTCGAAACGTCGTGAGAAATGTATCGTTTTATATTTTCATTATTTTATTGTTTCCCTTCTAACGTGGCGACTTTACCGAAAGAACCAAGAATATGAATCCCTGCAAGTCACGAACCGGGGCAGTTGTTGTACCTCGTAGCCCCCCCCTAATGACCCCCCCATCACCAACCCCCCTCAATGGGACCCCACTCAGTGGCAGCAGCTGCAGCGTCAGTGCCAAACTTATTGACATTAAACTGAACCCAGTCTTAACTTGGGCAGTTGTTTTACCTCGTGGGCCCCCCTAATGACCCCCTCCATCACCAACCCCCCTCAATGGGACCCCACTCACTCAGTGGCAGCAGCTGCAGCGTCAGTGCCAAACTTATTGACATTAAACTGAGCCCAGTCTGAACTTGGGCACTTGTTGTACCTCGTGGCCCCCCCTAATGACCCCCCCCCATCACGAACCCCCCTCAATGGGACCCCACTCAGTAACAGCAGCTGCAGCGTCACTGCCAAACTTATTGACATTAAACTGAACCCAGTCTGAACTTGGGCACTTGTTGTACCTCGTAGGCCCCCCTAATGACCCCCTCCATCACCAATCCCCCTCAATGGGACCCCACTCAATGGCAGCGGCTGCAGCGTCAGTGCCAAACATTGACATTAAACTGAACCCAGTCTAAACTTGGGCACTTGTTGTACCTCGTAGGCCCCCCTAATGACCCCCCCCATCACCAACCCCCCTCAATGGGACCCCACTCACTCAGTGGCAGGAGCTGCAGCGTCAGTGCCAAACATTGACATTAAACTGAACCCAGTCTAAACTTGGGCACTTGTTGTACCTCGTAGGCCTCCCTCATGACCCCCCATCATCAACCGCCCTCAATGGGACCCCACTCACTCAGTGGCAGCAGCTGCAGCGTCACTGCCAAACTTATTGACATTATACTGAACCCAGTCTGAACTTGGGCACTTGTTGTACCTCGTGGGCCCCCCTAATGACCCCCCCATCACCCCCCTCAATGGGACCCCACTCAGTGGCAGCAGCTGCAGCGTCACTGCCAAACTTATTGACATTAAACTGAACCCAGTCTGAACTTGGGCACTTGTTGTACCTCGTGGGCCCCCCTAATGACCCCCCACCACCACCCAGCAACAACAACAACAACCGCCCTTGGCCACTAAGTGATGGGGACGTCACCACGGCGACTGTACCAGGCTAGGTGCACCTTGAGGCGACCACGTGAAGTGTGGAAGGCTCCCTGCTGCTGGCAGGAGGTCACGTGACAGACCCAGCAGGTGCCATGGGTCGACTGCCGTGCCAGGCTAGGTGCAGGAGGAGGAGGAGGTCACGTGACAGACCCAGCAGGTGCCACGGGTTGACTGCTGTGCCAGGCTAGGTGCAGGAGGAGGTCACGGGACAGACCCAGCAGGTGCCATGGGTTGACTGCGGTGCCAGGCTAGGTGCAGGAGGAGGTCACGTGACAGACCCAGCAGGTGTCATGGGTTGACTGCTGCGGTGCCAGGCTAGGTGCAGGAGGAGGTCACGTGACAGACCCAGCAGGTGCCATGGGTTGACTGCGGTGCCAGGCTAGGTGCAGGAGGAGGTCACGTGACAGACCCAGCAGGTGCCATGGGTTGACTGCTGTGCCAGGCTAGGTGCAGGAGGAGGTCACGTGACAGACCCAGCAGGTGCCATGGGTTGACTGCGGTGCCAGGCTAGGTGCAGGAGGAGGTCACGTGACAGACCCTGCAGGTGCCATGGGTTGACTGCTGCGGTGCCAGGCTAGGTGCAGGAGGAGGTCACGTGACAGACCCTGCAGGTGCCATGGGTTGACTGCTGCTGTGCCAGGCTAGGTGCAGGAGGAGGTCACGTGACAGACCCAGCAGGTGCCATGGGTTGACTGCTGCGGTGCCAGGCTAGGTGCAGGAGGAGGTCACGTGACAGACCCTGCAGGTGCCATGGGTTGACTGCTGCGGTGCCAGGCTAGGTGCAGGAGGAGGTCACGTGACAGACCCTGCAGGTGCCATGGGTTGACTGCTGCGGTGCCAGGCTAGGTGCAGGAGGAGGTCACGTGACAGACCCTGCAGGTGCCATGGGTTGACTGCTGCGGTGCCAGGCTAGGTGCAGGAGGAGGTCACGTGACAGACCCTGCAGGTGCCATGGGTTGACTGCTGCGGTGCCAGGCTAGGTGCAGGAGGAGGTCACGTGACAGACCCAGCAGGTGCCATGGGTTGACTGCTGCTGTGCCAGGCTAGGTGCAGGAGGAGGTCACGTGACAGACCCAGCAGGTGCCATGGGTTGACTGCTGCGGTGCCAGGCTAGGTGCAGGAGGAGGTCACGTGACAGACCCAGCAGGTGCCATGGGTTGACTGCTGCGGTGCCAGGCTAGGTGCAGGAGGAGGTCACGTGACAGACCCAGCAGGTGCCATGGGTTGACTGCTGCGGTGCCAGGCTAGGTGCAGGAGGAGGTCACGTGACAGACCCTGCAGGTGCCATGGGTTGACTGCTGCGGTGCCAGGCTAGGTGCAGGAGGAGGAGGTCACGTGACAGACCCAGCAGGTGCCATGGGTTGACTGCTGCGGTGCCAGGCTAGGTGCAGGAGGAGGTCACGTGACAGACCCAGCAGGTGCCATGGGTTGACTGCTGCTGTGCCAGGCTAGGTGCAGGAGGAGGTCACGTGACAGACCCTGCAGGTGCCATGGGTTGACTGCGGTGCCAGGCTAGGTGCAGGAGGAGGTCACGTGACAGACCCTGCAGGTGCCATGGGTTGACTGCGGTGCCAGGCTAGGTGCAGGAGGAGGTCACGTGACAGACCCAGCAGGTGCCATGGGTTGACTGCTGCGGTGCCAGGCTAGGTGCAGGAGGAGGTCACGTGACAGACCCAGCAGGTGCCATGGGTTGACTGCTGCGGTGCCAGGCTAGGTGCAGGAGGAGGAGGTCACGTGACAGACCCAGCAGGTGCCATGGGTTGACTGCTGCGGTGCCAGGCTAGGTGCAGGAGGAGGTCACGTGACAGACCCAGCAGGTGTCATGGGTTGACTGCTGCTGTGCCAGGCTAGGTGCAGGAGGAGGTCACGTGACAGACCCAGCAGGTGTCATGGGTTGACTGCTGCTGTGCCAGGCTAGGTGCAGGAGGAGGAGGTCACGTGACAGACCCAGCAGGTGCCATGGGTTGACTGCTGCGGTGCCAGGCTAGGTGCAGGAGGAGGAGGTCACGTGACAGACCCAGCAGGTGCCATGGGTTGACTGCTGCTGTGCCAGGCTAGGTGCAGGAGGAGGTCACGTGACAGACCCAGCAGGTGTCATGGGTTGACTGCTGCTGTGCCAGGCTAGGTGCAGGAGGAGGAGGTCACGTGACAGATCCAGCAGGTGCCATGCAGCTCCAGCGCCCCCTGCCGCAGGTTCTGCTCGCTGACGGCGCTTTGCCCGTTGCGGCCTGTTGAGGTTACTCGGTGGTGGGGGGGGGGGGGTGGGGGGGGTGGGGAGGGTGGGTGGGGAGGGTGGGTGGAGATTTTTGTGTCTTAGTGGGGAGACGAAGGCGGGCGGGCGGGAGGTTTGCCGGCCACACACCCGCCCGCCCGCTCACCCACCCGCTCACCCACTCACCCATTCACTTACCCACCCGCTCACCCACTCACCCACCCGCTCACCCACTCACCCATTCACTTACCCACCCGCTCACACACACACCCACTCGCTCACCCACCCACCCGCTCACCCACCCACTCACCCACCCGCTCACTTACCCACTCACTTGCTCGCTCACCCACTCACCCACTCACCCACCCGCTCACCCATTCACCCACTCACCCACTCACTCATCCGCTCACCCACCCGCCCACCCACCCACTCGCTCACCCACTCACCCACTCACTCACTCGCTCACCCACCCGCTCACCCACTCACCCATTCACTCACCCGCTCATCCACTCACCCATCCGCTCAGCTGACTGCTCGCTCACCCACCCGCCCACTCATCCACCCGCTCGCTCACCTATTCACTCACCCACTCTCTTACTCACCCACCCGCCCATTCACCCACCCGCCCACCCACCCAACCGCTCACCCACCCAACCGCTCACCCACCCGCTCACTTACCCACTCACCCACTCTCCCGCTCACCCACCCACTCACCCACCCGCTCATCCACTCACCCATCCGCTCAGCCGACCGCTCGCTCACCCACCCGCCCACTCACCCACCCGCTCGCTTGCCCACTCGCTTGCTCGCTCGCTCACTCACTCACCCACGCCCCCGCTCACCCACTCACTCACCCACTCGGCCGCTCACCCACCCGCTCGCTCACAGACCCACACCCACCCCGCGCGGCTCCGGCCTTGACCGTGCTGGCAACAACCCCGCGGGGGCCAGCTTCGCCACGTCCCCCTATCGCGTGCGCTGTTTGTGCGGGGCAGGCGGGCGACACGAAGCCTCCCCACAGCTACGCGACGCTCATCGCCCGCGCCATCGCCCAGTCGAGCCACGGGCGACTCCCGCTCGCCGCCATCTACCAGTGGGTGTGCGACCACCACCCCTACTATCGGCACGCCCCGCCGGGGTGGAAGGTACCGCTCGATGGATGGATCGGTGGATCGCTCGATCGCCCGCCCGCCCGCCCATCCGCTCGCCCACTCGCCCGCTCGCCCAACCGCTCGCCCGCCCAACCGCTCGCTCGCTCACCCACTCGCTCACCCGCTCAACCACCCATCCACTCACCCGCCCAACCGCTCGCCCAACCGCTCGCCCAGACGCTCGCACACCCGCTCGCTCTCTCACCCGCTCGCTCTCTCACCCGCACACTCACCCACTCACCCACCCACTCACTTACTCGCTCACCCACTCGCTCACCCGCTCAACCACGCATCCACCCACCCGCTCGCCCACCCGCTCGCCCACCCGCCCGCCCACCCGCTCGCCCACTCACTCGCCCACCCACTAACCTAGTTCACCCACCCACTCTTTCTCTCATCCACCCACTCACTCGCTCACCCACTCGCCCACCCGCTCACCCATCCACTCACACACCCACCCGCTCGCCCACCCGCTCGCCCACTCACTCCTCCACTCACTCGCCCACTCACTAGCTCACCCACTCACCCACTCAACCACTTGCTCACTTACCTACTCGCTTGCTCGCTCACCCACTCGCTCACTCACCCGCTCACCCGCCCACTCACCCACTCGCTCACCCACTCGCTCACTCACCCGCTCACCCATCCACTCACCCACTCACTCTCTCACCCGCACACTCACCCACTCGCTCACCCACTCACCCACTCACCCACCCACTCACTCTCTCGCCCGCACACTCATCCACCCACTCACTCGCTCACCCACTAGCCCACCCGCTCACCCACCCGCTCACTTACCCACTCACTTGCTCGCTCACTCACTTGCTCACTCATCTGCTCACCCGCCCACTCACCCACTCGCTCACCCACCCACTCACCCACCCGCTCACCCACCCGCTCACCCACTCCCTATTGATGTTGTTGATGTTGATCCTGTTGATGATGATTGTGATGATGTTGATGAGGATGTTGTTGATGTTTATTGTGTTGTTGATGATGATGATGATGTTGGTCATGTTGATATTGATCATTGTGTTGTTGTTGATATTGATGATGTTGTTGATGTTGATGATGATGTTGTTGATGTTGTTAATGATGTTGTTGTTGTTTGTGGTTAGAACTCAATCAGGCACAACTTGTCACTCAACAAGATATTCCGCAAAGTCCCTCGCTCACAGGAAGACCCAGGCAAGGTGAGTACTCACGGACTCACTCCCGGACTCACTCACAGACTCACGGACTCACTCACGGACTCACTCACAGACCCACGGACTCACTCACAGACCCACGGACTCACTCAGAGACCCACAGACTCACTCACAGACCCACAGACTCACTCACAGACCCACAGACTCACTTAGAGACTCATGGACTCACTCACGGACTCACTCAGAGACCCACGGACTCACTCCCGGACTCACTCACAGACCCACGGACTCACTCACGGACTCACTCAGAGACCCACAGACTCAATCAGAGACCCACAGACTCACTCATAGACCCACAGACTCACTTACAGATCCACAGACTCACTCAGAGACCCACAGACTCACTCACAGACCCACAGACTCACTCACAGACCCACAGACTCACTCACAGACCCACAGACTCACTCACAGACCCACAGACTCACTCAGAGACCCAGGGACTCACTCAGAGACCCAGAGACTCACTCAGAGACTCATGGACTCACTCACGGACTTACTCACAGACCCACGGACTCACTCAGAGACCCACGGACTCACTCACGGACTCACTCAGAGACCCACGTAGTCACTCACAGACCCACGTAGTCACTCACAGACCCACGGACTCACTCAGAGACCCACGGACTCACTCACAGACCCAGGGACTCACTCAGAGACTTACGGACTCAATCAGAGACCCACAGACTCACTCAGAGATTTATGGACTCAATCAGAGACCCACAGACTCACTCAGAGACCCACAGACTCACTTACAGACCCACAGACTCACCCAGAGACCCACAGACTCACTCACAGACCCAGGGACTCACTCAGAGACCCAGGGACTCACTCAGAGACTCATGGACTCACAGACCCACGGACTCACTCTGAGACCCACGGACTCACTCAGAGACCCACAGACTCACTCAGAGACCCACAGACTCACTCACAGACCCACAGACTCACTCAGAGACCCACAGACTCACTCAGAGACCCACAGACTCACTCACAGACCCACAGACTCACTCAGAGACCCACAGACTCACTCAGAGACCCACAGACTCACTCACAGACCCACGGACTCACTCACAGACCCACGTAGTCACTCACAGACCCACGGACTCACTCAGAGACCCACGGACTCACTCACAGACCCTGGGACTCAATCAGAGACCCACGGACTCACTCAGAGACCGACAGACTCACTCAGAGGCCCACGGACTGACGGACTCACTCAGAGACCGACAGACTCACTCAGAGACCCACGGACTGACGGACTCACTCAGAGACCCACGGACTCACTCAGAGACCCACGGATTCACTCAGTGACCCACGGACTCACTCAGAGACCCGCAGACCCACTCAGAGACCCACAGACTCACCACACAGAGACTCACAGACTCATCGCTCAAGGGACCCATTCACTTACCCACTCACTCGCTCACCCAATCACTTGCTCATCCACTCACTTGCTCATCCACTCACTCGCTCACTTACCTACTCACTCGCTCACTTACCCACTCACTCACTCACCCACTCACCCACTCATTCACTCGCTCACTTACCCACTCACTCACCCACTCACTCAGTCACCCACTCACTCACTCACCCACCCACTCACACACCCACCCACTCACCCTCTCACTCACTCACCCACTCACGCACTCATTCACCCACCCACTCACTCACCCACTCACGCACTCACCCACTCACTCACCCACCCACTCACTCACCCACCGACTCACTCACTCACCCACCCAATCACCCACTCACCCACCCACTCACTCACCCACCCACTCACTCACCCACTCACTCACCCACCAACCCACCCACTCACCCACCCACTCACTCATTCACCCACTCACTCACCCACCCACCCACCCACTCACTCACCCACTCACTCACTCACTCACCCATCCACTCAGTCACCCACTCACCCATCCACCCACTCACCCACTCACTCACTCACCCACCCACTCACTCACCCACTCACTCACCCACCCACCCACTCACTCACTCACCCACCCACTCACTCACCCACTCATTCACCCACCCACTTACTCACCCACCCACTCACTCACCCACCCACTCACTCACCCACCCACTCACTCACTCACTCACCCACCCACCCACCCACTCACCCACCCACTCACTCAGTCACCCACTCACTCACTTACCCACCCACTCACCCACCCACCCACTCACTCACCCACCCACTCACCCACCCACCCACCCACTCACTCACTCACCCACCTACCCACTCACTCATTCACTCACCCACTCACTCACTCACCCACCCACCCAATCACCGACTCACTCACTCACCCACTCACCCACTCACTCACCCATCCACTCACTCACCCACTCACTCACTCATCCAACCACCCAATCACCCACCCACCAACTCCTCTGTCGGTGGTGATGTTGATGGTGATGTTGATGACGAGGGTGATGTTGATGGTGATGTTGATGACGAGGGTGATGATGTCAGTGATGTTGTTGATGTCGATTCAGGGTTGCTACTGGGCCCTAGCATCTTCAGTGAAGCAGGAAGATGAGGTGGGGGAGGAGGAGGAGGAGGAGGGGGAGGAGGGGGGAGAGGGGGGGGAGGGAGAGGGGTGGGTGTCACGGAAGAGACCCTACCCAGACGACGAGGTGACAGCACCACCACCACACCCACCACCACCACCACAACAACTACCACTACCACCACCACAACAGCAACCACAACAACCACCACCACAACAACTACCACTACAACCACCACCACAACAACCACAACCACCACAACCACCACCACAACCAGCACTACCACCAGCACTACCACCACCACAACCACCACCACAACAACTACCACTACCACCACAACCACCACCACAACAACTACCACTACCACCACCACAACAACCACAACAACCACCACCACAACCACCACCACAACAACTACCACTTCCACCACCACAACCACCACAACCACCACCACAACCACGACAACCACCACAACAACCACCACAACAACCACCACAACCACCACAACCACCACCACAACCACCACGACAACCACGACAACCACCACAACCACCACCACTACCACCACACCCACCACCACAACAACCACTACCACGACAACCACAACCACAACACCCTCCATCAAAACCACTACTACCACTACCACCACCACCGCTACCACCACAACAACCACTACCACAACGACCACCACAACGACCACAACAACCACCACAACAACCACTACCACAACAACCACCACAACCACTACCACAACAACCACCACCACAACCACCACCACTACCACGACAACCACTACCACCACAACCACCACCACAACAACCACTAACACAACAACCACCACTACCACAACAAGCACCACAACAACCACTATCACGACAACCACAACCACCACACCCACCACCCCTACCACCACCGCTACCACCACAACAACCACTACCACAACGACCACCACAACAACGACCACAACAACCACCACCACAACCACCACCAGCACCACAACAACCACCACCAATACCAACAGCCGCCATTCACCATTAAGTGACGGTGACGTCACCACGGCGCCTGTGCCAGGCTAGGTGCACTTTGAGGCTACCACGTGAAGTGTCGAAGGATTGGTGACAAGGAGGTTACGTGACAGACCCAGCAGGTGCCACGGGTTGACTGCTGTGCCAGGCTAGGTGCAGCAGGAGGAGGTCACGTGACAGACCCAGCAGGTGCCACGGGTTGACTGCTGTGCCAGGCTAGGTGCAGGAGGAGGAGGTCCCGGGACAGACTCAGCAGGTGCCATGGGCTGGCTGACTGAGATGAGCCGTAGATGCACCACCTGTGCCCCCTACTGTGCGAACTTGCTGGATTTTATCCACCCGGCGCTCCACTCGTTGTTGTGAGCGTCGCTCCTCCGCCCTCCGTTGTTGTTGGAGGGCGACTGCCTCCAACTGCCCAGTAGCGTCCTTCACGAGCCTCCTCCACAGAGGCCGATCTTGACACCGCTGGTACCAGTCATCGGCAAGTCCACTCAGCTCTACATCCTCCCGTACCACATCACTCCATCTCTTTTCCAGCCAATGTTGTGCCCGTTTAGCCCCCTCTATGCGCCCAAACAAAAGCTGCTTGGGCGTGCGGTGGCTGGGCATGCTGGCTACATGACCCAGCCAATACAGCTTTGCCTGTCCCGATCTTTCAAGGATTTGTGAGCTCCTCACACAATCCAGACTGCTGGTTTAAACCCAGGATGGAACGTAGGTAGGCTAGCCTAAATGTTCCTAACCGGCGAAGATGTTCCATTAAGGGGGGGGTCCACGTTTCGCAAGCGTAGAGAAGGGAGGGAATGATCGTGGCCGAGAAGACCTGAAGCTTAGTGCGGAGCGACAGACCAGGTAGCTTCCACACAGCGTTACGCAACCGATGAAAAGATATTGCCGCTCGACTGATTCGGAGTGAGACCACCGCTGTCAAACCGGAGCTGGTCATGAGCACACTGCCCAGGTATGGGGGGAAACTCTCCACTCTCTCCACAACTGCCCCATCACCAATGGGGAGCTGAGGGGTGGAGTTTTGGTGGGGCTGATGGGAAGGCCCCACCTCTTAGTGGCAAACTCCAGGTTTAGCAGCAGCGCCTCCAACTCCTCCTCTGAGTGAGCAGCGATTACCAGATCATCGGCATACATAACACAACCACCACAACCACCACCACTTCCACCACTACCACAGAAACCACAACCACTACCGGCAGAACCACAACCACCAACAACCACCAACCACAACCACCACCACAACCAATACCATCACAACTACCATCACCGCCACTACCACCACAACCACCACTAACACCACTACCATCACCACCACAACCACCACTACCATCACCACCACAACAACCACAACCAATACCATCACAACTACCATCACCGCCACTACCACCACTACCACCACCACCACAACCACCACTACCACCACTACCATCACCACCACTACCACCACTACCACCACCACCACCACAACTACCACTACCACTACTACCATCACCACCACTACCACCACTACCATCACCACCACAACAACCACAACCAATACCATCACAACTACCATCACCGCCACTACCACCACTACCACCACTACCACCACAACTACCAACAACCAAAACCACTACCATCACCACCACTACCATCACTACCATCACCACCACAACAACCACAACCAATACCATCACAACTACCATCACCGCCACTACCACCACTACCACCACCACCACAACCACCACTACCACCACTACCATCACCACCACTACCACCACTACCACCACCACAACTACCACTACCACCACTACCATCACCACCACTACCACCACTACCATCACCACCACAACAACCACAACCAATACCATCACAACTACCATCACCGCCACTACCACCACTACCACCACTACCACCACAACTACCAACAACCAAAACCACTACCATCACCACCACTACCATCACTACCATCACCACCACAACAACCACAACCAATACCATCACAACTACCATCACCGCCACTACCACCACTACCACCACCACCACAACTACCAACAACCAAAACCACTACCATCACCACCACTACCACCACTACCATCACCACCACAACAACCACAACCAATACCATCACAACTACCATCACCGCCACTACCACCACTACCACCACCACCACAACCACCACTACCACCACTACCATCACCACCACTACCACCACTACCACCACCACCACAACTACCACTACCACCACTACCATCACCACCACTACCACCACTACCATCACCACCACAACAACCACAACCAATACCATCACAACTACCATCACCGCCACTACCACCACTACCACCACCACCACAACTACCACTACCACCACTACCATCACCACCACTACCACCACTACCATCACCACCACAACAACCACAACCAATACCATCACAACTACCATCACCGCCACTACCACCACTACCACCACTACCACCACAACTACCAACAACCAAAACCACTACCATCACCACCACTACCATCACTACCATCACCACCACAACAACCACAACCAATACCATCACAACTACCATCACCGCCACTACCACCACTACCACCACCACCACAACCACCACTACCACCACTACCATCACCACCACTACCACCACTACCACCACCACCACAACTACCACTACCACCACTACCATCACCACCACTACCACCACTACCATCACCACCACAACAACCACAACCAATACCATCACAACTACCATCACCGCCACTACCACCACTACCACCACTACCACCACAACTACCAACAACCAAAACCACTACCATCACCACCACTACCATCACTACCATCACCACCACAACAACCACAACCAATACCATCACAACTACCATCACCGCCACTACCACCACTACCACCACTACCACCACAACTACCAACAACCAAAACCACTACCATCACCACCACTACCATCACTACCATCACCACCACAACAACCACAACCAATACCATCACAACTACCATCACCGCCACTACCACCACTACCATCACCACCACAACAACCACAACCAATACCATCACAACTACCATCACCGCCACTACCACCACTACCACCACCACCACCACAACTACCACTACCACCACTACCATCACCACCACTACCACCACTACCATCACCACCACAACAACCACAACCAATACCATCACAACTACCATCACCGCCACTACCACCACTACCACCACCACCACAACCACCACTACCACCACTACCATCACCACCACTACCACCACTACCACCACCACCACAACTACCACTACCACCACTACCATCACCACCACTACCACCACTACCATCACCACCACAACAACCACAACCAATACCATCACAACTACCATCACCGCCACTACCACCACTACCACCACTACCACCACAACTACCAACAACCAAAACCACTACCATCACCACCACTACCATCACTACCATCACCACCACAACAACCACAACCAATACCATCACAACTACCATCACCGCCACTACCACCACTACCACCACTACCACCACAACTACCAACAACCAAAACCACTACCATCACCACCACTACCATCACTACCATCACCACCACAACAACCACAACCAATACCATCACAACTACCATCACCGCCACTACCACCACTACCATCACCACCACAACAACCACAACCAATACCATCACAACTACCATCACCGCCACTACCACCACTACCACCACTACCACCACAACTACCAACAACCAAAACCACTACCATCACCACCACTACCATCACTACCATCACCACCACAACAACCACAACCAATACCATCACAACTACCATCACCGCCACTACCACCACTACCATCACCACCACAACAACCACAACCAATACCATCACAACTACCATCACCGCCACTACCACCACTACCACCACCACCACCACAACTACCACTACCACCACTACCATCACCACCACTACCACCACTACCATCACCACCACAACAACCACAACCAATACCATCACAACTACCATCACCGCCACTACCACCACTACCATCACCACCACAACAACCACAACCAATACCATCACAACTACCATCACCGCCACTACCACCACTACCACCACCACCACCACAACTACCACTACCACCACTACCATCACCACCACTACCACCACTACCATCACCACCACAACAACCACAACCAATACCATCACAACTACCATCACCGCCACTACCACCACTACCATCACCACCACAACAACCACAACCAATACCATCACAACTACCATCACCGCCACTACCATCACTACCATCACCACCACAACAACCACAACCAATACCATCACAACTACCATCACCGCCACTACCACCACTACCACCACCACCACAACCACCACTACCACCACCACTTCCTCTACCCCTCCCCTCAGGAGGGATCACTGAGCCCGCCCCCCCCTCCTCCCCCCACCCCCACTCCCCCCACCCCCCACCCCCACTTCCCCTCCCCCCTCCACCCCCACTCCCCCCCGCCCCTCCTCCCCCCTCCTCCCTCCCCCCCACCCCACCTCCACCCCCCACCCTCACTTCCCCCCGCCCCCTTTCCCCTCCACCCCCCACCCCCCCCACCCCCCACCCCTGTGCAGCCGTGCGGCAGACTTGCTGATGAGCGTGAGGCTCCCTCACCCTCACCCACGCTCGCCTCCCTCACCCTCACCAACGTGACCGCTGTGCACAACTACGCAGCAGCGGTGAGCTCCAGCGCCGACCATCATCATCAACAGCATCATCATCAGTAGCATCATCAGCATCATCAGCAGCAGCATCATCATCAGTACCATCAGCAGCAGCAGCATCAGTATCATCAGCAGCAGCATCAGCAGCAGCAGCATCAGCAGCAGCAGCAGCATCATCAGCAGTATCATCACCAGCATCATCTTCATCATCAGTAGCAGCAGCATCAGCAGCAGCATCAGCATCATCAGTAGCAGCATGAGCAGCAGCATCTTCATCATCATTAGCAGCATCATCAGCAGCATCAGCATCATCATCAGCAGCATAAGCAGCAGCATCATCATCAACAGCAGCAACACCATCAGCACCATCAGCAGCAGCATCAACAGATGTATCCCTGCCTGTGTGTATAGCTGTGTGTAGTGGTGTGTGTGTGTGTGTGTCCGTGGTTTACGTGGTTTAGTGTTAATTTATTGAAGGTGGAGGGGTTACCAGCCCCTCGCACTCGTCCAGAGAGGCTGCCACTCCTCTGTCGGGAGCTGGACCGGTACCTCCTGGATCTCTGTGGCATTCAGGAGGTCTGGTGGACCGGTTCTGGCTCCTGCCACCATGAGGGGTGGACAGTCTTCTACTCGGGGCAGCAGACTGCCAAACAACAGGGAGTGGCTCTTCTTCTGAATAAAATAATTAAGGGGGCGTGGGAGCGTGACGGTGAGGTGTGGGAAGCTGTAAGCCCCAGGCTGCTTTGGGCTCGCCTTCCCATCAACCGGAGGCGAGGAGTGGTGGTCGTGGTTACTTATGCTCCCACCGAAGACGAACATCCGTGGAGGGATGCAGGCAAGGCCGATGAGTCAGATGCCTTCTATGACCTCCTGTCACAGGTGCTGGCTAAAGTGGCCCCTCGGGATAGAGTCATCATGTTGGGTGACTTCAATGCCCAAGTTGGTCACGATGCTGGCACCTGGTCTGGAGTGATTGGAGGGCATGGGCCAGATCAGCTCAATAACAATGGCAGGAGGCTGCTAGATTTTTGTGCAGCCCATGGGCTTGTAATTACCAACACGCTGTTCTGGCATCGGCGCATCCACACAACATCATGGATGCATGCCGGGTCCAAGCAAGAACATCTGCTGGACTACATAGTGACGGACCAGCGGATGCAAACCCATGTCCTTGACACCAGGACCTACCGTGTGAGCTGATCTGCCCTCTGACCATCGACTAGTCATCTGTAAGATGCGCCTGCCATTCTTCCGCTCCGGTGGTGGGTGTACACCCAGGACCCCATTCCAACCTAAATTGACCTGTTCTCAGTTATCTGATGAAAGTTGCAAGCGAGAATTTCATCATCGCTTGCGGCTGGGGTTGGCGTCGTCCCCCACTCCTCCTGATGTCGAGGGTAAATGGGCGAGATTTAGGACTGTGACTCATGCAGCTGCAATGGCTGCTTTGGGTACGCGGTCCAGACCTCCCCAGAGATCCTGGCTGACAGGAGGTGTTCAGGGTGGTTAAGAAAAAGCAACAGGCCCACTCTAATCGTCTACAGCATCCCACGTCAGAGAATGAGGAGGCTTACCGCAGCCTTCGCTCGGATGTTCGGAGAGCCATGAGGCGCTGCAAGGATGGGTGGTGGTCGCGGGTTGCTGAGGAGATGGAGTCTGCCTCAATGGCCCGCGATCACAAATCCCTATTTAACTCCATCAAAAAAGTAACCTGCAGCGACACACCTATTACCATCATTAGGGGAAAGAACGGTGATCCAATCTCCAACCCCCAGGAACAGGTTTGCAGATTTGCTAAGCATTTCTGTGAGGTCCTGGGGGAGGGGGAATTCCTCAGCCTGGAAAACATCGTGGCACAAAGTGGGGATGACCCTGCTGAGGCTGCGGTGCCTCAAATATTGGAGGAGGAATTCATCCCCTGTGAGTAGCTGGCTGAGGTGCCATCCGTTGAGGAAGTACTGAAGGCGATCCGGAGTCTGAGACCAGGAAAGGCACCAGGCAGAGATGATCTCCCAAGCGAAATGCTGAGGGAGGGTGGCGTTTGTGCACAGACTGCCCTATATGACATCATAACAGTCTGGGCCACTGGACGGGTTCCGCAGGATTGGAAGGATGCCCTGGTGGTCCCCCTCTTTAAGAAGGTGGACCGCACAGACTGTAACAACTACAGGGGCATCTCACTCCTCAGTGTGAGGCCGGGAAAGGTCCTGGCAAGGATTATTCAACATCGCCTTGTTAGGCATGCTGAGGAGAGGCTTGCGGTGCCCCAATGCGGTTTCAGGAAAGGGCGGTCCTGCACAGATGCCATTTTTTCTGTCTGTCTGCTACAGCAGAGGTTTAGGGAATTCCAAGAAGACCTACATCTCTGCTTTATTGACCTGGTCAAGGCCTATGATACCATCAGTAGGCCTGGGCTCTGGGTTGTTCTTCATGCTTTCGGAGTCCCTGACCCTCTGCTCACGCTCATTAAGGACCTTCATGATGGTGAGCAGGCCCGGGTAAAACTACGTGGCCGGGAGTCAGAGCCATTCCCTGTACATCTTGGGGTGCGGCAGGGATGTCCTCTGGCTCCCACATTATTTAACATCTATTTTGACCACGTAGTTTGTGAAGCCTTCAATAGCTGTACTGGGGGAATCTCCATATGGTACACATATAATGGGAGGCTAATCGATGCCCGGGTGCGGTCAAGGGATGGCTCCCTATTGCTCAACCACGTTATGTATGCTGATGATTTGGTAATAGCTGCTCAGTCAGAGGAGGAGTTGGAGATGCTGCTGCTGAGACTGGAGCGTGCCACTAAGAGGTGGGGCCTTACCATCAGCCCCACCAAAACTAAGCACCTGCCTGGGTATTTTGTACCATCGGACACTCCACCCCCACAACTCCCAATCGGTGATGGGGCAGTTGTGTAGAGAGTGGAGAGTTTCCCATACCTGGGCAGTGTGCTTATGACTGGCTCCAGTTTAACAGTATAGATCTCACTCCGAATCAGTCGAGCGGCAATATCTTTTCATCGGTTACGTAACGCTGTGTGGAAGCTACCTTGTCTGTCGCTCCGCACTAAGCTTCAGGTCTTCTCGGCCACAGTCATTCCCTCCCTTCTCTACGCTTGCGAAACGTGGACCCCCCTAATGGAACATCTTCGCCGGTTAGAAACATTTAGGCTGGCCTGCCTACGATCCATCCTGGGTTTAACCAGACTGGATTGTGTGAGGAGCTCACAAATCCTTGAAAGATCTGGGCAGGGTCCCATCGGTGAGCTCCTCCGGCAGGCAAGGCTGCGATGGCTGGGTCATGTAGCCCGCATGCCCAGCCACCGGATGCCGAAACAGCTTTTGTTTGGCCGGATTGAGGGGGCTAAGCGGGCGCGGCACGGGCTAGAGAAGAGATGGAGTGATGTGGTACAGGAGGACGTGGAGCTGAGTGGACTTGCCGATGACTGGTACCAGCGGTGTCAAGATCGGCCTCTGTGGAGGAGGCTCGTGAAGGATGCTACTGGGCAGTTGGAGGCAGTCGCCCTCCAACAACAACGGAGGGCGGAGGAGCGACGCTCAGAACAACGAGCGGAGCGCCGTGTGGCTAAAGCACAGCAGGTTGGCACAGTAGGGGGCACAGGTGGTGCATCAGCCAGTCATCTCAGTCAGTCGACCCGTGGCACCTGGGTCTGCCCCGTGACCTCCTGCCAGCGGGCGTTCGACACTTCACGTGGCCTCAGGGTGCACATAGCCTGGCACAAGCGTCGTGGTGATGTCACCGCCACTTAGTGGCGAATGGCGGTTGTTGTTGTTGTCTATGTAGTGTGTGTGTGTAGTGTGTGTGTGTCCGTGTGTGCGTGCAGTGTGTGTCTGTGTAGTGTGTGTGTAATGTGTGTGTGTGTGTCCGTGTGTGTGCGTGCCGTGTGTGTCTGTGTAGTGTGTGTGTAATGTGTGTGCGTGCAGTGTGTGTCTGTGTATTGTGTGTGTAATGTGTGTGCGTGCAGTGTGTGTCTGTGTATTGTGTGTGTAATGTGATGTTTGTCCGTGTGTGTGCGTGCAGTGTGTGTGTGTGGTGTGTGTGTGTGTGTAATGTGTGTGCGTGCAGTGTGTGTGTAGTGTGTGTGTGTAATGTGTGTGTGTGTGTCCTTGTGTGTGCGTGCAGTGTGTGTCTGTGTAGTATGTGTGTGTGTGTAATGTGTGTGTGTGTAATGTGTGTGCGTGCAGTGTGTGTGTGTAGTGTGTGTGTGTAGTGTGTGTGTGTAATGTGTGTGTGTGTAGTGTGTGTGTGTAGTGTGTGTGTGTAACGTGTGTGTGTGTAATGCGTGTGTGTGTAGTGTGTGTGTGTAATGTGTGTGTGTAATGTGTGTGTGTAATGCGTGTGTGTGTAATGTGTGTGTGTAATGTGTGTGTGTAATGTGTGTGTGTGGTGTGTGTGTGTAATGTGTATGTGTGTGTAATGTGTGTGTGTAGTGTGTGTGTGTAATGTGTGTGTGTAATGTGTGTGTGTCTGTGTAGTATGTGTGTGTGTGTAATGTGTGTGTGTCTGTGTAGTATGTGTGTGTGTGTAGTGTGTGTGTGTAATGTGTGTGTGTGTCCGTGTGTGTGTGTGTAATGTGTGTGTGTAGTGTGTGTGTGTGTAATGTGTGTGTGTGTGTTGTGTGTGTAGTGTGTGTGTGTAGTATGTGTGTGTGTGTAGTATGTGTGTGTGTGTAATGTGTGTGTGTAGTGTGTGTGTGTAATGTGTGTGTGTGTGTTGTGTGTGTAGTGTGTGTGTGTAGTATGTGTGTGTGTGTAGTATGTGTGTGTGTGTATGTAGTGTGTGTGTAGTGTGTGTGTGTAGTATGTGTGTGTGTGTAGTATGTGTGTGTGTAGTGTGTGTGTGTAATGTGTGTGTGTCCGTGTGTGTGTAATGTGTGTGTGTGTAGTGTGTGTGTGTAATGTGTGTGTGTGTAATGTGTGTAATGTGTGTGTGTAATGTGTGTGTGTGTAATGTGTGTGTAATGTGTGTGTGTGTAATGTGTGTGTGTGTAGTGTGTGTAGTGTGTAATGTGTGTGTGTGTGTAATGTGTGTGTGTGTGTAGTGTGTGTGTAATGTGTGTAGTGTGTGTGTGTGTAATGTGTGTGTGTAGTGTGTGTGTGTAATGTGTGTGTGTGTGTAGTGTGTGTGTGTAATGTGTGTGTGTAATGTGTGTGTGTCTGTGTAGTATGTGTGTGTGTGTAATGTGTGTGTGTCTGTGTAGTATGTGTGTGTGTGTAGTGTGTGTGTGTAATGTGTGTGTGTCCGTGTGTGTGTGTGTGTAATGTGTGTGTGTAGTGTGTGTGTGTAATGTGTGTGTGTGTGTGTTGTGTGTGTAGTGTGTGTGTGTAGTGTGTGTGTGTAGTGTGTGTGTGTAATGTGTGTGTGTCTGTGTAGTATGTGTGTGTGTAGTGTCTGTGTGTAATGTGTGTGTAGTGTGTGTGTGTAATGTGTGTCCTTGTGTGTGTGTAATGTGTGTGTGTGTAGTGTGTGTAGTGTGTGTGTGTAGTATGTGTGTGTGTAGTGTGTGTAGTGTGTGCGTATGTAATGTGTGTGTAGTGTGTGTGTAGTGTGTAGTGTAATGTGTGTGTCCTTGTGTGTGTGTAATGTGTGTGTGTAGTGTGTGTGTAATGTGTGTGTGTGTAATGTGTGTGTGTGTAATGTGTGTGTGTGTGTAATGTGTGTGTGTGTGTAATGTGTGTGTGTGTAATGTGTGTGTGTAATGTGTGTGTGTGTGTGTGTAATGTGTGTGTGTGTGTAATGTGTGTGTAATGTGTGTGTGTGTGTAATGTGTGTGTGTGTGTAATGTGTGTGTGTGTGTAATGTGTGTGTGTGTGTAATGTGTGTGTGTGTGTAATGTGTGTGTGTGTGTGTAATGTTTGTGTGTGTGTAATGTGTGTGTGTGTAATATGTGTGTGTGTGTAATGTGTGTGTGTGTGTGTAATGTGTGTGTGTGTAATGTGTGTGTGTGTGTGTAATGGGTGTGTGTGTGTAATGTGTGTGTGTGTGTGTGTAATGTGTGTGTGTGTGTAATGTGTGTGTGTGTAATGTGTGTGTGTGTGTAATGTGTGTGTGTGTGTGTAATGTGTGTGTGTGTGTAATGTGTGTGTGTGTGTAATGTGTGTGTGTGTGTAATGTGTGTGTGTGTAATGTGTGTGTGTGTGTAATGTGTGTGTGTGTAATGTGTGTGTGTGTGTAATGTGTGTGTGTGTGTAATGTGTGTGTGTGTGTAATGTGTGTGTGTGTAATGTGTGTGTGTGTAATGTGTGTGTGTGTAATGTGTGTGTGTGTGTAATGTGTGTGTGTATGTAATGTGTGTGTGTGTGTAATGTGTGTAATGTGTGTGTGTGTAATGTGTGTAATGTGTGTGTGTAATGTGTGTAATGTGTGTGTGTAATGTGTGTAATGTGTGTGTGTAATGTGTAATGTGTGTGTGTAATGTGTGTAATGTGTGTGTGTAATGTGTAATGTGTGTCCTTGTGTGTGCGTGCAGTGTGTGCGAGGGCAGGAGAGCGTGGAGTTTGATGATCTCAGTGCGTCCTTCCGGAGCCTCTACAACTCGGTGTTTGGCCTCAGTGGTGAGTGTCACTGTCAGTGGTGAGTGACACTCTTAGTGGTGAGTGTCACTCTCAGTGGTGAGTGACTCAGTGGTGAGTGTCACTCTCAGTGGTGAGTGTCACTCTTAGTGGTGAGTGTCACTGTCAGTGGTGAGTGTCACTCTCAGTGGTGAGTGACTCAGTGGTGAGTGTCACTCTCAGTGGTGAGTGTCACTCTCAATGGTGAGTGTCACTGTCAGTGGTGAGTGTCACTCTCAGTGGTGAGTGTCACTCTCAGTGGTGAGTGTCACTGTCAGTGGTGAGTGTCTCTCTCAGTGGTGAGTGTCACTCTCAGTGGTGAGTGTCTCTCTCAGTGGTGAGTGTCTCTCTCAGTGGTGAGTGTCTCAGTGGTGAGTGTCACTCTCAGTGGTGAGTGTCACTCTCAGTGGTGAGTGTCTCAGTGGTGAGTGTCACTGTCAGTGGTGAGTGACACTCTTAGTGGTGAGTGTCACTCTCAGTGGTGAGTGACTCAGTGGTGAGTGTCACTCTCAGTGGTGAGTGTCACTCTCAATGGTGAGTGTCACTGTCAGTGGTGAGTGTCACTCTCAGTGGTGAGTGTCACTGTCAGTGGTGAGTGTCTCTCTCAGTGGTGAGTGTCACTCTCAGTGGTGAGTGTCTCTCTCAGTGGTGAGTGTCTCTCTCAGTGGTGAGTGTCTCAGTGGTGAGTGTCACTCTCAGTGGTGAGTGTCACTCTCAGTGGTGAGTGTCTCAGTGGTGAGTGTCACTGTCAGTGGTGAGTGTCACTGTCAGTGGTGAGTGACACTCTCAGTGGTGAGTGTCACTGTCAGTGGTGAGTGTCACTGTCAGTGGTGAGTGACTCAGTGGTGAGTGACTCAGTGGTGAGTGACTCAGTGGTGAGTGTCACTCTAAGTGGTGAGTGACTCAGTGGTGAGTGTCACTCTCAATGGTGAGTGTCACTCTCAGTGGTGAGTGTCACTCTCAGTGGTGAGTGTCACTCTCAGTGGTGAGTGTCACTCTCAGTGGTGAGTGACTCAGTGGTGAGTGTCACTCTCAGTGGTGAGTGTCACTGTCAGTGGTGAGTGTCACTCTCAGTGGTGAGTGTCACTCTCAGTGGTGAGTGACTCAGTGGTGAGTGACTCAGTGGTGAGTGACTCAGTGGTGAGTGTCACTCTCAGTGGTGAGTGACTCAGTGGTGAGTGTCACTCTCAGTGGTGAGTGTCACTCTCAGTGGTGAGTGTCTCAGTGGTGAGTGTCACTCTCAGTGGTGAGTGTCGCTCTCAGTGGTGAGTGTCACTCTCAGTGGTGAGTGACTCAGTGGTGAGTGTCACTCTTAGTGGTGAGTGTCACTGTCAGTGGTGAGTGTCACTGTCAGTGGTGAGTGTCTCAGTGGTGAGTGTCTCAGTGGTGAGTGTCACTCTCAGTGGTGAGTGTCACTCTCAATGGTGAGTGTCACTCTTAGTGGTGAGTGTCTCAGTGGTGAGTGACTCAGTGGTGAGTGTCACTCTTAGTGGTGAGTGACTCAGTGGTGAGTGTCACTCTCAGTGGTGAGTGTCACTCTCAGTGGTGAGTGTCACTCTCAGTGGTGAGTGTCACTCTCAGTGGTGAGTGTCACTGTCAGTGGTGAGTGTCACTCTCAGTGGTGAGTGTCACTCTCAGTGGTGAGTGTCTCTCTCAGTGGTGAGTGTCTCAGTGGTGAGTGTCACTCTCAGTGGTGAGTGACTCAGTGGTGAGTGTCTCTCTCAGTGGTGAGTGTCACTCTCAGTGGTGAGTGTCACTGTCAGTGGTGAGTGTCACTGTCAGTGGTGAGTGTCACTCTCAGTGGTGAGTGACTCAGTGGTGAGTGTCTCTCTCAGTGGTGAGTGTCTCTCTCAGTGGTGAGTGACTCAGTGGTGAGTGTCACTGTCAGTGGTGAGTGTCTCAGTGGTGAGTGTCACTCTTAGTGGTGAGTGTCACTCTCAGTGGTGAGTGTCACTCATAGTGGTGAGTGTCACTCTCAGTGGTGAGTGTCTCAGTGGTGAGTGTCACTGTCAGTGGTGAGTGTCACTGTCAGTGGTGAGTGTCTCAGTGGTGAGTGTCACTCTCAGTGGTGAGTGTCACTCTTAGTGGTGAGTGTCACTGTCAGTTGTGAGTGTCACTCTCAGTGGTGAGTGTCACTGTCAGTGGTGAGTGTCACTCTCAGTGGTGAGTGACTCAGTGGTGAGTGTCACTCTTAGTGGTGAGTGTCACTCTCAGTGGTGAGTGTCACTCTCAGTGGTGAGTGACTCAGTGGTGAGTGTCTCTCTCAGTGGTGAGTGTCTCTCTCAGTGGTGAGTGACTCAGTGGTGAGTGTCTCAGTGGTGAGTGTCTCAGTGGTGAGTGTCACTCTCAGTGGTGAGTGTCACTCTCAGTGGTGAGTGTCACTCTCAGTGGTGAGTGACTCAGTGGTGAGTGTCACTGTCAGTGGTGAGTGTCACTCTCAGTGGTGAGTGTCACTCTCAGTGGTGAGTGTCACTCTTAGTGGTGAGTGTCACTCTCAATGGTGAGTGTCACTCTCAGTGGTGAGTGTCACTCTCAGTGGTGAGTGTCACTCTCAGTGGTGAGTGACTCAGTGGTGAGTGTCACTCTCAGTGGTGAGTGTCACTCTTAGTGGTGAGTGTCACTCTCAATGGTGAGTGTCACTCTCAGTGGTGAGTGTCACTCTCAGTGGTGAGTGACTCAGTGGTGAGTGTCACTCTCAATGGTGAGTGTCACTCTCAGTGGTGAGTGTCACTCTCAGTGGTGAGTGACTCAGTGGTGAGTGACACTCACCCACTCTCCCCCCACTCTCCCAACCACCCTCTCTCTCACCCACACTCACCCACCCACACTCTCCCTCACCCACACTCACCCACCCACACTCTCTCTCACCCACACTCTCTCTCACCCACACTCTCTCTCCCACACTCTCTCTCACCCACTCTCTCTCACCCACACTCTCTCACGCACACTCTCTCTCACCCACACTCTCTCTCACCCACACTCTCTCTCACCCACTCTCTCTCTCACCCACACTCACCCACACTCTCTCTCACCCACACTCTCTCACCCACTCTCTCTCTCACCCACACTCTCTCTCACCCACACTCTCTCTCACCCACACTCTCTCTCACCCACACTCTCTCACCCACACTCTCTCTCACCCACCCTCTCTCTCACCCACACTCTCTCTCACCCACACTCTCTCTCTCACCCACACTCTCTCTCACCCACTCTCTCTCTCACCCACACTCACCCACACTCTCTCTCTCACCCACACTCTCTCACCCACACTCTCTCACCCACACTCTCTCTCACCCACACTCTCTCTCACCCACTCTCTCTCTCACCCACACTCACCCACACTCTCTCTCACCCACACTCTCTCACCCACTCTCTCTCTCACCCACACTCTCTCTCACCCACACTCTCTCACCCACACTCTCTCTCACCCACACTCTCTCACCCACACTCTCTCTCACCCACCCTCTCTCTCACCCACACTCTCTCTCACCCACACTCTCTCTCACCCACACTCTCTCTCACCCACTCTCTCTCTCACCCACACTCACCCACACTCTCTCTCTCACCCACACTCTCTCTCACCCACACTCTCTCTCTCACCCACACTCTCTCACCCACACTCTCTCACCCACACTCTCTCACCCAGACTCTCTCTCACCCACACTCTCTCTCACCCACACTCTCTCTCACCCACACTCTCTCTCACCCACACTCTCTCTCTCACCCACACTCACCCATACTCTCTCTCACCCACACTCTCTCTCTCACCCACACTCACCCACACTCTCTCTCACCCACACTCTCTCTCACCCACACTCTCTCTCATCCACACTCTCTCACCCACACTCTCTCTCTCACCCACACTCTCTCTCACCCACACTCCCTCCCACTCTCTCACCCACACTCTCTCTCTCCCACACTCTCTCACCCACACTCTCTCTCTCACCCACACTCTCTCTCACCCACACTCCCTCCCACTCTCTCACCCACACTCTCTCTCACCCACCCTCTCTCTCACCCACACTCTCTCTCACCCACACTCTCTCTCATCCACACTCTCTCACCCACACTCTCTCTCTCACCCACACTCTCTCTCACCCACACTCACCCACACTCTCTCTCACCCACTCTCTCTCTCACCCACTCTCTCTCACCCACACTCTCTCACCCACACTCTCTCTCTCACCCACACTCTCTCACCCACACTCTCTCTCACCCACTCTCCCACCCTCTCTCTCACCCACACTCTCTCTCACCCACACTCTCTCTCACCCACACTCTCTCACCCACACTCTCTCTCTCACCCACACTCTCTCTCACCCACACTCCCTCCCACTCTCTCTCCCACACTCTCTCTCTCCCACACTCTCTCACCCACCCTCTCTCTCACCCACACTCTCTCTCACCCACACTCTCTCTCACCCACACTCTCTCTCACCCACACTCTCTCACCCACACTCTCTCACCCACACTCTCTCTCACCCACACTCTCTCACCCACACTCTCTCTCACCCACTCTCCCACCCTCTCTCTCACCCACACTCTCTCTCACCCACACTCTCTCACCCACACTCTCTCTCACCCACACTCTCTCACCCACACTCTCTCTCTTCCACACTCTCTCTCACCCACACTCTCTCTCTCCCACACTCTATCTCACCCACACTCTCTCTCACCCACACTCTCTCACCCACACTCTCTCTCTCCCACACTCTCTCTCACCCACTCTCTCTCACCCACACTCTCTCTCACCCACACTCTCTCTCACCCACTCTCTCTCTCACCCACACTCACCCACCCACACTCTCTCTCACCCACACTCTCTCACCCACACTCTCTCACCCACACTCTCTCTCACCCACACTCTCTCTCCCACACTCTCTCTCACCCACACTCTCTCTCACCCACACTCTCTCACCCACACTCTCTCACCCACACTCTCTCTCACCCACACTCTCTCACCCACACTCTCTCTCACCCACTCTCCCACCCTCTCTCTCACCCACACTCTCTCTCACCCACACTCTCTCACCCACACTCTCTCTCACCCACACTCTCTCACCCACACTCTCTCTCTCTTCCACACTCTCTCTCACCCACACTCTCTCTCTCCCACACTCTATCTCACCCACACTCTCTCTCACCCACACTCTCTCACCCACACTCTCTCTCACCCACACTCTCTCACCCACACACTCTCTCTTCCACACTCTCTCTCACCCACACTCTCTCTCTCCCACACTCTATCTCACCCACACTCTCTCTCACCCACACTCTCTCACCCACACTCTCTCTCTCCCACACTCTCTCTCACCCACTCTCTCTCACCCACACTCTCTCTCACCCACACTCTCTCTCACCCACTCTCTCTCTCACCCACACTCACCCACCCACACTCTCTCTCACCCACACTCTCTCACCCACACTCTCTCACCCACACTCTCTCTCCCACACTCTCTCTCACCCACACTCTCTCTCACCCACACTCTCTCACCCACACTCTCTCACCCACACTCTCTCTCACCCACACTCTCTCACCCACACTCTCTCTCACCCACTCTCCCACCCTCTCTCTCACCCACACTCTCTCTCACCCACACTCTCTCACCCACACTCTCTCTCACCCACACTCTCTCACCCACACTCTCTCACCCACACTCTCTCTCACCCACACTCTCTCCCACTCCTCCCCCACTCTCCCACCCACACTCTCTCTCATCCCCTGGTGTGCCCCCAGCGCTGATCGACTCCGGCACCGTCGATGCAGCAGCAGGAGCAGGAGCAGCAGCAGCAGCAGGAGCAGCAGCAGGTGGTGGTGAGTGTGGAACACGACTCTCTGTGTCTCTGTGTCTCTCTGTGTCTCTGTGTCTCACTGTGTCTCTGTGTCTCACTGTGTCTCTGTGTCTCTCTGTGTCTCTGTGTCTCACTGTGTCTCACTGTGTTACTGTGTCTCTGTGTCTCTCTGTGTCTCTGTGTCCCACTGTGTCTCTGTGCCTCTCTGTGTCTCTGTGTCTCACTGTGTCTCTGTGTCTCTCTGTGTCTCTGTGTCTCACTGTGTCTCTGTGTCTCACTGTGTCTCTGTGTCTCACTGTGTCTGTGTGTCTCACTGTGTCTCACTGTGTTACTGTGTCTCTGTGTCTCTCTGTGTCTCTGTGTCTCACTGTGTCTCTGTGTCTCACTGTGTCTCACTGTGTTGCTGTGTCTCTGTGTCTCACTGTGTCTCTGTGTCTCACTGTGTCTCTCTGTGTCTCTCTGTGTCTCTGTGTGTCTCTCTGTGTCTCTGTGTGTCTCTCTGTGTCTCTGTGTCTCTGTGTCTCACTGTGTCTCTGTGTCTCTGTGTCTCTCTGTGTCTCTGTGTCTCACTGTATCTCTGTGTCTCTCTGTGTCTCTTTGTCTCTGTGTCTCGCTGGGTCTCTGTGTCTCTCTGTGTCTCACTCTCCCTGTGTCTCTGTGTCTCTCTGTGTCTCTCTGTGTCTCACCGTGTCTCACTGTGTCTCTCTGTGTCTCTGTGTCTCTCTGTGTCTCACTCTCCCTGTGTCTCTGTGTCTCTGTGTCTCTCTGTGTCTCTCTGTGTCTCACTGTGTCTCACTGTGTCTCTCTGTGTCTCTGTGTCTCACTGTGTCTCACTGTGTTACTGTGTCTCTGTGTCTCACTGTGTCTCTGTGTCTCACTGTGTCTCTGTGTCTCTGTGTCTCTCTGTGTCTCTGTGTCTCACTGTGTCTCACTGTGTTACTGTGTCTCTGTGTCTCTCTGTGTCTCTGTGTCTCACTGTGTCTCTGTGCCTCTCTGTGTCTCTGTGTCTCACTGTGTCTCTGTGTCTCTCTGTGTCTCTGTGTCTCACTGTGTCTCTGTGTCTCACTGTGTCTCTGTGTCTCACTGTGTCTCACTGTGTTACTGTGTCTCTGTGTCTCTCTGTGTCTCTGTGTCTCACTGTGTCTCTGTGTCTCACTGTGTCTCACTGTGTTACTGTGTCTCTGTGTCTCACTGTGTCTCTGTGTCTCACTGTGTCTCTCTGTGTCTCTGTGTGTCTCTCTGTGTCTCACTGTGTCTCTGTGTCTCACTGTGTCTCTGTGTCTCTCTGTGTCTCTTTGTCTCTGTGTCTCGCTGGGTCTCTGTGTCTCTCTGTGTCTCACTCTCCCTGTGTCTCTGTGTCTCTGTGTCTCTCTGTGTCTCTCTGTGTCTCACCGTGTCTCACTGTGTCTCTCTGTGTCTCTGTGTCTCTCTGTGTCTCACTCTCCCTGTGTCTCTGTGTCTCTGTGTCTCTCTGTGTCTCTCTGTGTCTCACTGTGTCTCACTGTGTCTCTCTGTGTCTCTGTGTCTCACTGTGTCTCACTGTGTTACTGTGTCTCTGTGTCTCACTGTGTCTCTGTGTCTCACTGTGTCTCTCTGTGTCTCTCTGTGTCTGTGTGTCTCTCTGTGTCTCTCTGTGTCTCTGTGTCTCTGTGTCTCACTGTGTCTCTGTGATTCTGTGTCTCTCTGTGTCTCTGTGTCTCACTGTATCTCTGTGTCTCTCTGTGTCTCTTTGTCTCTGTGTCTCGCTGGGTCTCTGTGTCTCTCTGTGTCTCACTCTCCCTGTGTCTCTGTGTCTCTGTGTCTCTCTGTGTCTCTCTGTGTCTCACCGTGTCTCACTGTGTCTCTCTGTGTCTCTGTGTCTCTCTGTGTCTCACTCTCCCTGTGTCTCTGTGTCTCTGTGTCTCTCTGTGTCTCTCTGTGTCTCACTGTGTCTCACTGTGTCTCTCTGTGTCTCTGTGTCTCACTGTATCTCTGTGTCTCTCTGTGTCTCTTTGTCTCTGTGTCTCACTGTATCTCTGTGTCTCTCTGTGTCTCTCTGTGTCTCTGTGTCTCTCTGTGTCTCTGTGTCTCACTGTGTCTCTGTGTCTCTGTGTCTCACTGTGTCTCACTGTGTTACTGTGTCTCTCTATGTCTCTGTGTCTCACTGTGTCTCTGTGTCTCTGTGTCTCACTGTGTCTCACTGTGTTACTGTGTCTCTGTGTCTCTCTGTGTCTCTGTGTCTCACTGTGTCTCTGTGTCTCTGTGTCTCACTGTGTCTCACTGTGTTACTGTGTCTCTGTGTCTCACTGTGTCTCTGTGTCTCACTGTGTCTCTCTGTGTCTCTCTGTGTCTCTGTGTCTCTCTGTGTCTCTGTGTCTCTCTCTGTCTCTGTGTCTCTGTGTCTCACTGTGTCTCTGTGTCTCTCTGTGTCTTACTGTGTCACTGTGTCTCTGTGTCTCACTGCGTCTCTGTGTCTCTCTGTGTCTCTCTGTGTCTCTTTGTCTCTGTGTCTCACTGTGTCTCACTGTGTCCCACTGTGTCACTGTGTCTCTGTGTCTCTCTGTGTCTCTGTGTCTCTGTGTCTCTCTGTGTCTCCCTGTGTCTCTGTGTCTCTTTGTGTCTCACTCTCCCTGTGTCTCTGTGTCTCACTGTGTCTCACTGTGTCTCTCTGTGTCTCTTTGTCTCTGTGTCTCTCTGTGTCTCTGTGTCTCTCTGTGTCTCTCCTTGTCTCT
Organism: Petromyzon marinus; assembly: GCF_048934315.1. NCBI lineage: Eukaryota > Metazoa > Chordata > Hyperoartia > Petromyzontiformes > Petromyzontidae > Petromyzon > Petromyzon marinus. The sequence goes on along the minus strand of NC_133741.1, from coordinate 7,027,739 downwards.
GTGTCTCTGTGTCTCACTGTGTCTCTGTGTCTCTCTGTGTCTCTCTGTGTCTCTGTGTCTCTGTGTCTCTCTGTGTCTCTGTGTCTCACTGTATCTCTGTGTCTCTCTGTGTCTCTTTGTCTCTATGTCTCGCTGGGTCTCTGTGTCTCTCTGTGTCTCCCTGTGTCTCTGTGTCTCTCTGTGTCTCACTGTGTCTCTGTGTCTCTCTGTGTCTCTCTGTGTCTCTGTGTCTCTCTGTGTCTCTCTGTGTCTCTCTCTGTCTCTCTGTCTCTGTGTCTCTGTGTCTCTCTGTGTCTTACTGTGTCACTGTGTCTCTGTGTCTCACTGTGTCTCTGTGTCTCTCTGTGTCTCTCTGTGTCTCTTTGTCTCTGTGTCTCACTGTGTCTCACTGTGTCTCACTGTGTCACTGTGTCTCTGTGTCTCTCTGTGTCTCTGTGTCTCTGTGTCTCGCTGGGTCTCTGTGTCTCTCTGTGTCTCCCTGTGTCTCTGTGTCTCTCTGTGTCTCACTCTCCCTGTGTCTCTGTGTCTCTGTGTCTCACTGTGTCTCACTGTGTCTCTCTGTGTCTCTTTGTCTCTGTGTCTCTCTGTGTCTCACTGTGTCTCACTGTGTCTCAGTGTCTCACTGTCTCACTGTGTCTCACTGTGTCTCAGTGTCTCTCTGTGTCTCTGTGTCTCTGTGTCTCACTGTATCTCTGTGTCTCTCTGTGTTTCTGTGTCTCACTGTATCTCTGTGCCTCACTGTATCTCTGTGTCTCTCTGTGTCTCACCGTGTCTCACTGTGTCTATCTGTGTCTCTGTGTCTCTCTGTGTCTCACTCTCCCTGTGTCTCTGTGTCTCTGTGTCTCTCTGTGTCTCTCTGTGTCTCACTGTGTCTCACTGTGTCTCTCTGTGTCTCTGTGTCTCACTGTGTCTCACTGTGTTACTGTGTCTCTGTGTCTCACTGTGTCTCTGTGTCTCACTGTGTCTCTCTGTGTCTCTCTGTGTCTGTGTGTCTCTCTGTGTCTCTCTGTGTCTCTGTGTCTCTGTGTCTCACTGTGTCTCTGTGTTTCTGTGTCTCTCTGTGTCTCTGTGTCTCACTGTATCTCTGTGTCTCTCTGTGTCTCTTTGTCTCTGTGTCTCGCTGGGTCTCTGTGTCTCTCTGTGTCTCACTCTCCCTGTGTCTCTGTGTCTCTCTGTGTCTCTCTGTGTCTCACCGTGTCTCACTGTGTCTCTCTGTGTCTCTGTGTCTCTCTGTGTCTCACTCTCCCTGTGTCTCTGTGTCTCTCTGTGTCTCTCTGTGTCTCACTGTGTCTCACTGTGTCTCTCTGTGTCTCTGTGTCTCACTGTATCTCTGTGTCTCTCTGTGTCTCTTTGTCTCTGTGTCTCACTGTATCTCTGTGTCTCTCTGTGTCTCTCTGTGTCTCTGTGTCTCTCTGTGTCTCTGTGTCTCACTGTGTCTCTGTGTCTCTGTGTCTCACTGTGTCTCACTGTGTTACTGTGTCTCTCTATGTCTCTGTGTCTCACTGTGTCTCTGTGTCTCTGTGTCTCACTGTGTCTCACTGTGTTACTGTGTCTCTGTGTCTCTCTGTGTCTCTGTGTCTCACTGTGTCTCTGTGTCTCTGTGTCTCACTGTGTCTCACTGTGTTACTGTGTCTCTGTGTCTCACTGTGTCTCTGTGTCTCACTGTGTCTCTCTGTGTCTCTCTGTGTCTCTGTGTCTCTCTGTGTCTCTGTGTCTCTCTCTGTCTCTGTGTCTCTGTGTCTCACTGTGTCTCTGTGTCTCTCTGTGTCTTACTGTGTCACTGTGTCTCTGTGTCTCACTGCGTCTCTGTGTCTCTCTGTGTCTCTCTGTGTCTCTTTGTCTCTGTGTCTCACTGTGTCTCACTGTGTCCCACTGTGTCACTGTGTCTCTGTGTCTCTCTGTGTCTCTGTGTCTCTGTGTCTCTCTGTGTCTCCCTGTGTCTCTGTGTCTCTTTGTGTCTCACTCTCCCTGTGTCTCTGTGTCTCACTGTGTCTCACTGTGTCTCTCTGTGTCTCTTTGTCTCTGTGTCTCTCTGTGTCTCTGTGTCTCTCTGTGTCTCTCCTTGTCTCTGTGTCTCTGTGTCTCACTGTGTCTCTGTGTCTCTCTGTGTCTCTCTGTGTCTCTCTGTGTCTCTGTGTCTCTGTGTCTCTCTGTGTCTCTGTGTCTCACTGTATCTCTGTGTCTCTCTGTGTCTCTTTGTCTCTATGTCTCGCTGGGTCTCTGTGTCTCTCTGTGTCTCCCTGTGTCTCTGTGTCTCTCTGTGTCTCACTGTGTCTCTGTGTCTCTCTGTGTCTCTCTGTGTCTCTGTGTCTCTCTGTGTCTCTCTGTGTCTCTCTCTGTCTCTCTGTCTCTGTGTCTCACTGTGTCTCTGTGTCTCTCTGTGTCTTACTGTGTCACTGTGTCTCTGTGTCTCACTGTGTCTCTGTGTCTCTCTGTGTCTCTCTGTGTCTCTTTGTCTCTGTGTCTCACTGTGTCTCACTGTGTCTCACTATGTCACTGTGTCTCTGTGTCTCTCTGTGTCTCTGTGTCTCTGTGTCTCGCTGGGTCTCTGTGTCTCTCTGTGTCTCCCTGTGTCTCTGTGTCTCTCTGTGTCTCACTCTCCCTGTGTCTCTGTGTCTCTGTGTCTCACTGTGTCTCACTGTGTCTCTCTGTGTCTCTTTGTCTCTGTGTCTCTCTGTGTCTCACTGTGTCTCACTGTGTCTCAGTGTCTCACTGTCTCACTGTGTCTCACTGTGTCTCAGTGTCTCTCTGTGTCTCTGTGTCTCTGTGTCTCACTGTATCTCTGTGTCTCTCTGTGTTTCTGTGTCTCACTGTATCTCTGTGCCTCACTGTATCTCTGTGTCTCACTGTATCTCTGTGTCTCTCTGTGTCTCTTTGTCTCTGTGTCTCGCTGGGTCTCTGTGTCTCTCTGTGTCTCTTTGTCTCTGTGTCTCTCTGTGTCTCACTCTCCCTGTGTCTCTGTGTCTCTGTGTCTCTTTGTGTCTCACTGTATCTCTGTGTCTCTGTGTCTCTCTGTGTCTTTGTGTCTCACTGTATCTCTTTGTCTCTCTGTGTCTCTTTGTCTCTGTGTCTCGCTGGGTCTCTGTGTCTCTCTGTGTCTCACTCTCCCTGTGTCTCTGTGTCTCTGTGTCTCTCTGTGTCTCACTGTGTCTCTGTGTCTCTCTGTGTCTCTGTGTCTCTGTGTCTCTCTGTGTCTCTGTGTCTCACTGTGTCTCACTGTGTCTCTCTGTGTCTCTTTGTCTCTGTGTCTCTCTGTGTCTCTGTGTCTCTCTGTGTCTCTCCTTGTCTCTGTGTCTCTGTGTCTCACTGTGTCTCTGTGTCTCTCTGTGTCTCTCTGTGTCTCTGTGTCTCTGTGTCTCTCTGTGTCTCTGTGTCTCACTGTATCTCTGTGTCTCTCTGTGTCTCTTTGTCTCTATGTCTCGCTGGGTCTCTGTGTCTCTCTGTGTCTCCCTGTGTCTCTGTGTCTCTCTGTGTCTCACTGTGTCTCTGTGTCTCTCTGTGTCTCTCTGTGTCTCTGTGTCTCTCTGTGTCTCTCTGTGTCTCTCTCTGTCTCTCTGTCTCTGTGTCTCACTGTGTCTCTGTGTCTCTCTGTGTCTTACTGTGTCACTGTGTCTCTGTGTCTCACTGTGTCTCTGTGTCTCTCTGTGTCTCTCTGTGTCTCTTTGTCTCTGTGTCTCACTGTGTCTCACTGTGTCTCACTGTGTCACTGTGTCTCTGTGTCTCTCTGTGTCTCTGTGTCTCTGTGTCTCGCTGGGTCTCTGTGTCTCTCTGTGTCTCCCTGTGTCTCTGTGTCTCTCTGTGTCTCACTCTCCCTGTGTCTCTGTGTCTCTGTGTCTCACTGTGTCTCACTGTGTCTCTCTGTGTCTCTTTGTCTCTGTGTCTCTCTGTGTCTCACTGTGTCTCACTGTGTCTCAGTGTCTCACTGTCTCACTGTGTCTCACTGTGTCTCAGTGTCTCTCTGTGTCTCTGTGTCTCTGTGTCTCACTGTATCTCTGTGTCTCTCTGTGTTTCTGTGTCTCACTGTATCTCTGTGCCTCACTGTATCTCTGTGTCTCACTGTATCTCTGTGTCTCTCTGTGTCTCTTTGTCTCTGTGTCTCGCTGGGTCTCTGTGTCTCTCTGTGTCTCTTTGTCTCTGTGTCTCTCTGTGTCTCACTCTCCCTGTGTCTCTGTGTCTCTGTGTCTCTTTGTGTCTCACTGTATCTCTGTGTCTCTGTGTCTCTCTGTGTCTTTGTGTCTCACTGTATCTCTTTGTCTCTCTGTGTCTCTTTGTCTCTGTGTCTCGCTGGGTCTCTGTGTCTCTCTGTGTCTCACTCTCCCTGTGTCTCTGTGTCTCTGTGTCTCTCTGTGTCTCACTGTGTCTCTGTGTCTCTCTGTGTCTCTGTGTCTCTGTGTCTCTCTGTGTCTCTGTGTCTCACTGTATCTCTGTGTCTCTCTGTGTCTCTTTGTCTCTATGTCTCGCTGGGTCTCTGTGTCTCTCTGTGTGTCCCTGTGTCTCTGTGTCTCTCTGTGTGTCTCTGTGTCTCACTGTGTCTCTGTGTCTCTCTGTGTCTCTCTGTGTCTCTCTCTGTCTCTGTGTCTCTGTGTCTCACTGTGTCTCTGTGTCTCTCTGTGTCTCACTGTGTCACTGTGTCTCTGTGTCTCACTGTGTCTCTGTGTCTCTCTGTGTCTCTCTGTGTCTCTTTGTCTCTGTGTCTCACTGTGTCTCACTGTGTCTCACTGTGTCACTGTGTCTCTGTGTCTCTCTGTGTCTCTGTGTCTCTGTGTCTCGCTGGGTCTCTGTGTCTCTCTGTGTCTTCCTGTGTCTCTGTGTCTCTCTGTGTCTCACTCTCCCTGTGTCTCTGTCTCTCTGTGTCTCTCTGTGTCTCACTGTGTCTATGTGTCTCTCTGTGTCTCTGTGTCTCACTGTATCTCTGTGTCTCTCTGTGTCTCTGTGTCTCTGTGTCTCACTGTGTCTCACTGTGTCTCAGTGTCTCACTGTGTCTCTCTGTGTCTCTCTGTGTCTCTTTGTCTCACTGTATCTCTGTGTCTCTCTTTGTCTCACTGTATCTCTGTGTCTCTCTGTGTCTCACTGTGACTCTGTGTCTCTCTGTGTCTCTGTGTCTCACTGTGTCTCACTGTGTCTCAGTGTCTCACTGTGTCTCTCTGTGTCTCTCTGTGTCTCTCTGTCTCTGTGTCTCACTGTGTCTCTCTGTGTCTCTGTGTCTCACTGTGTCTCTCTGTGTCTCTTTGTCTCTGTGTCTCACTGTGTCACTGTGTCTCACTGTGTCTCTCTGTGTCTCTGTGTCGCTCTGTGTCTCTGTGTCTCTCTGTGTCTCTCTGTGTCTCTGTGACTCTCTGTGTATCTCACTGTGTCTCCCTGTGTCTCACTGTGTCTCCCTGTGTCTCTGTCTCACTGTGTCTCACTGTGTCTCACTGTGTCTCAGTGTCTCACTGTGTCTCACTGTCTCACTCTCTCTGTGTCTCTGTGTCTCTCTGTGTCTCTGTGACTCTCTGTGTATCTCACTGTGTCTCCCTGTGTCTCACTGTGTCTCCCTGTGTCTCTATCTCACTGTGTCTCACTGTGTCTCACTGTGTCTCAGTGTCTCACTGTGTCTCAGTGTCTCACTGTGTCTCACTCTCTATGTGTCTCTGTGTCTCACTCTCTCTTTGTCTCCGTGTCTCCGTTTCTCCGCGTCTCAGTATCTCTGCGTCTCACTGTGTCTCTCTGTGTCTCTCTGTGTCTCTCTGTCTCTGTGTCTCACTGTGTCTCTCTGTGTCTCTGTGTCTCTCTGTCTCTCTGTCTCTGTGTCTCTGTCTCTCTCTGTGCCTCTGAGTCTCACTTTCTCTGTGTCTCTGTGTCTGTCTGTGTCTCTGTGTCTCTCTGTGTCTTTCTCTGTGTGTTTGTCTGTGTCTCTGTGTCTCTACCACGATGTCTCTGTGTCTCTGTCGCTCTGTCTCAGTGTCTCTGTGTCTCAGTGTCTCTGTGTCTCACCCTCTCTGTGTCTCTGTGTCTCTGTGTCGCTCTGTCTCTGTGTCTCTCTGTCTCCGTGTCTCTCTGTGTCTCAGTGTCTCTGTGTCTCTACCACTGTCTCTCTGCGTCTCTCTGCATCTCTCTGCGTCTCTGTCTCTGTGTCTCTGTGTATCTCTGTCTCTCTGTGTCTCTGTGTCTCTCTGTGTCTTTACCACTGAGTCTCTGTGTCTCTACCACTGTCTCTCTGCGTCTCTCTGCGTCTCTGTGTCTCTGTGTATCTCTGTCTCTCTGTGTCTCTCTGTGTCTTTACCAGTGAGTCTCTGTGTCTCTGTGTCTCAGTGTCTCTGTGTCTCTGAGTCTCTGAGTCTCCGTGTATCCGTGTCTCTCTGTGTCCCAGTGTCTCAGTGTCTCAGTGTCTCTGTGTCTCTGAGTCTCTGAGTCTCCGTGTCTCTGTGTCTCCGTGTCTCTCTGTGTCTCTGTGTCTCTGTGTCTCTCTGTGTCTCTACCACTGTCTCTCTGCGTCTCTGTCTCTGTGTCTCTGTGTATCTCTGTCTCTCTGTGTCTTTGTGTCTTTGTCTCTCTGTGTCTTTACCACTGTCTCTCCGCGTCTCTCTGCGTCTCTGCGTCTCTGTGTCTCTGTGTATCTCTGTCTCTCTGTGTCTCTGTGTCTCTACCACTGTCTCTCTGCGTCTCTCTGCGTCTCTCTGCGTCTCTGTGTCTCTGTGTATCTCTGTCTCTCTGTGTCTCTCTGTGTCTTTACCACTGAGTCTCTGTGTCTCTACCACCGCCCCAGACTCCCCAGGACTTTCCTTCGACTGCCTCGAGTCATGGCCTTGCCCGGAGGCCTGGAGCCTGGCTGCCGGCAAGGCGAGCCAATCACACGACAGCACAGGTGACATACACGCAGTGCAGTACAACGTCGTCACACCATCCACAGTTACACGCGCGTACGCACACACGTACACAACAACAACAACCGCCATTCCCCACTAAGTGGCGGTGACGTCACCACGACGCTTGTGCCAGGCCACGTGCACCCTGAGGCCACGTGAAGTGTCGAACGCCCGCTGGCAGGAGGTCACGGGGCAGACCCAGCAGGTGCCACGGGTCGACTGACTGAGATGACTGGCTGATGCACCACCTGTGCCCCCTACTGTGCCAACCTGCTGTGCTTTAGCCACCCGGCGCTCCGCTCGTTGTTCTGAGCGTCGCTCCTCCGCCCTCCGTTGTTGTTGGAGGGCGACTGCCTCCAACTGCCCAGTAGCATCCTTCACGAGCCTCCTCCACAGAGGCCGATCTTGACACCGCTGGTACCGGTCATCGGCAAGTCCACTCAGCTCCACGTCCTCCTGTACCACATCACTCCATCTCTTCTCTAGCCCGTGCCGCGCCCGCTTAGCCCCCTCAATCCGGCCAAACAAAAGCTGTTTCGGCATGCGGTGGCTGGGCATGCGGGCTACATGACCCAGCCATCGCAGCCTTGCCCTGCCGGAGGAGCTCACCGATGGGACCCTGCCCAGATCTTTCAAGGATTTGTGAGCTCCTCACACAATCCAGTCTGGTTAAACCCCGGATGGATCGTAGGCAGGCTATCCTAAATGTTTCCAACCGGCGAAGATGTTCCATTAGGGGGGTCCACGTTTCGCAAGCGTAGAGAAGGGAGGGAATGACCGTGGCCGAGAACACCTGAAGCTTAGTGCGGAGCGACAGACCAGGTAGCTTCCACACAGCGTTACGCAACCGATGAAAAGATATTGCCGCTCGACTGATTCGGAGTGAGACCTCTGCTGTTAAACTGGAGCCAGTCATAAGCACACTGCCCCAGGTATGGGAAACTCTCCACTCTCTCCACAACTGCCCCATCACCGATTGGGAGTTGTGGAGAGAGTGGAGTGTCCGATGGTACAAAATGCCCAGGCGGGTGCTTAGTTTTAGTGGGGCTGATGGTAAGGCCCCACCTCTTAGTGGCACGCTCCAGTCTCAGCAGCAGCAGCGTCTCCAACTCCTCCTTTACACACACACACACAGTGTCCTCTACATGGCTGTCCCGTGTCCGAATGTCTGCAGGGCTGTCTGCTGATTGGCTGATGAACCCAAACTGGTGTGACATCGATCTGTCGCACATCCCAGGTACCACACTCAGCATTCGACGGGGTGGGTCACGGGGTGGTGAGGGCGAGGGGGAGGTGAGTGGGGAGGGTGAGGGGGAGAGGGAGGTGAGGGGGAGAGGTGAGGGGGAGGTGAGTGGGGGGTGAGGGGGAGGTGAGGTGGAGGTGAGGGGGAGAGGGAGGTGAGAGGGAGGCCAGGCCGCTTGTGACAAAGAGACACACGGTAGCTTCAATGGGGCATTAGCTGGTGAAATAAAAATAGTTTTATAGTTTAGTTTGTGATGACCAGGCCGCTTGTGACTAAGAGACACACAGTAGCTGGTGAAATAAAAAATAGTTTTATAGTTTAGTTTGTGATGACCAGGCCGCTTGTGACTAAGAGACACACAGTAGCTGGTGAAATAAAAATAGTTTTATAGTTTAATAGTTTAGTTTGTGATGACCAGGCCACTTGTGACTAAGAGACACACAGTAGCTGGTGAAATAAAAAATAGTTTTATAGTTTAATAGTTTAGTTTGTGATGACCAGGCCACTTGTGACAAAGAGACACACAGTAGCTGGTGAAATAAAAATAGTTTTATAGTTTAATAGTTTAGTTTGTGATGACCAGGCCGCTTGTGACTAAGAGACACACAGTAGCTGGTGAAATAAAAATAGTTTATAGTTTAATAGTTTAGTTTGTGATGACCAGGCCGCTTGTGACTAAGAGACACACAGTAGCTGGTGAAATAAAAAATAGTTTTATAGTTTAGTTTGTGATGACCAGGCCGCTTGTGACTAAGAGACACACAGTAGCTGGTGAAATAAAAATAGTTTAATAGTTTAGTTTGTGATGGTCAGGCCGCTTGTGACTAAGAGACACACAGTAGCTGGTGAAATAAAAAATAGTTTTATAGTTTAGTTTGTGATGACCAGGCCGCTTGTGACTAAGAGACACACAGTAGCTGGTGAAATAAAAATAGTTTTATAGTTTAATAGTTTAGTTTGTGATGACCAGGCCACTTGTGACTAAGAGACACACAGTAGCTGGTGAAATAAAAAATAGTTTTATAGTTTAATAGTTTAGTTTGTGATGACCAGGCCACTTGTGACAAAGAGACACACAGTAGCTGGTGAAATAAAAATAGTTTTATAGTTTAATAGTTTAGTTTGTGATGACCAGGCCGCTTGTGACTAAGAGACACACAGTAGCTGGTGAAATAAAAATAGTTTTATAGTTTAATAGTTTAGTTTGTGATGACCAGGCCGCTTGTGACTAAGAGACACACAGTAGCTGGTGAAATAAAAAATAGTTTTATAGTTTAGTTTGTGATGACCAGGCCGCTTGTGACTAAGAGACACACAGTAGCTGGTGAAATAAAAATAGTTTAATAGTTTAGTTTGTGATGGTCAGGCCGCTTGTGACTAAGAGACACACAGTAGCTGGTGAAATAAAAAATAGTTTTATAGTTTAGTTTGTGATGACCAGGCCGCTTGTGACTAAGAGACACACAGTAGCTGGTGAAATAAAAATAGTTTTATAGTTTAATAGTTTAGTTTGTGATGACCAGGCCGCTTGTGACTAAGAGACACACAGTAGCTAGTGAAATAAAAATAGTTTATAGTTTAATAGTTTAGTTTGTGATGGTCAGGCCGCTTGTGACTAAGAGACACACAGTAGCTGGTGAAATAAAAATAGTTTTATAGTTTAATAGTTTAGTTTGTGATGGTCAGGCCGCTTGTGACTAAGAGACACACAGTAGCTGGTGAAATAAAAATAGTTTATAGTTTAATAGTTTAGTTTGTGATGGTCAGGCCGCTTGTGACAAAGAGACACACAGTAGCTGGTGAAATAAAAATAGTTTTATAGTTTAATAGTTTAGTTTGTGATGACCAGGCCGCTTGTGACTAAGAGACACACAGTAGCTGGTGAAATAAAAATAGTTTTATAGTTTAATAGTTTAGTTTGTGATGGTCAGGCCGCTTGTGACTGAGAGACACACAGTAGCTGGTGAAATAAAAATAGTTTTATAGTTTAATAGTTTAGTTTGTGATGACCAGGCCGCTTGTGACTAAGAGACACACAGTAGCTGGTGAAATAAAAATAGTTTTATAGTTTAATAGTTTAGTTTGTGATGACCAGGCCGCTTGTGACTAAGAGACACACAGTAGCTGGTGAAATAAAAATAGTTTTATAGTTTAATAGTTTAGTTTGTGATGGTCAGGCCGCTTGTGACTAAGAGACACACAGTAGCTGGTGAAATAAAAAATAGTTTATAGTTTAATAGTTTAGTTTGTGATGGTCAGGCCGCTTGTGACTAAGAGACACACAGTAGCTGGTGAAATAAAAATAGTTTTATAGTTTAATAGTTTAGTTTGTGATGGTCAGGCCGCTTGTGACTAAGAGACACACAGTAGCTGGTGAAATAAAAATAGTTTTATAGTTTAATAGTTTAGTTTGTGATGGTCAGGCCGCTTGTGACTAAGAGACACACAGTAGCTAGTGAAATAAAAATAGTTTTATAGTTTAATAGTTTAGTTTGTGATGACCAGGCCACTTGTGACTAAGAGACACACAGTAGCTGGTGAAATAAAAATAGTTTTATAGTTTAGTTTGTGATGGCCAGGCCACTTGTGACAAAGAGACACACAGTAGCTGGTGAAATAAAAATAGTTTTATAGTTTAATAGTTTAGTTTGTGATGACCAGGCCGCTTGTGACTAAGAGACACAGTAGCTGGTGAAATAAAAATAGTTTTATAGTTTAATAGTTTAGTTTGTGATGGCCAGGCCGCTTGTGACTAAGAGACACACAGTAGCTGGTGAAATAAAAATAGTTTTATAGTTTAATAGTTTAGTTTGTGATGGTCAGGCCGCTTGTGACTAAGAGACACACAGTAGCTAGTGAAATAAAAATAGTTTTATAGTTTAATAGTTTAGTTTGTGATGACCAGGCCGCTTGTGACTAAGAGACACACAGTAGCTGGTGAAATAAAAATAGTTGTATAGTTTAGTTTGTGATGGCCAGGCCACTTGTGACTAAGAGACACACAGTAGCTGGTGAAATAAAAATAGTTTTATAGTTTAATAGTTTAGTTTGTGATGGTCAGGCCGCTTGTGACTAAGAGACACACAGTAGCTGGTGAAATAAAAATAGTTTATAGTTTAATAGTTTAGTTTGTGATGGTCAGGCCGCTTGTGACAAAGAGACACACAGTAGCTGGTGAAATAAAAATAGTTTTATAGTTTAATAGTTTAGTTTGTGATGACCAGGCCGCTTGTGACTAAGAGACACACAGTAGCTGGTGAAATAAAAATAGTTTATAGTTTAATAGTTTAGTTTGTGATGACCAGGCCGCTTGTGACTAAGAGACACACAGTAGCTGGTGAAATAAAAATAGTTTATAGTTTAATAGTTTAGTTTGTGATGACCAGGCCGCTTGTGACTAAGAGACACACAGTAGCTGGTGAAATAAAAATAGTTTTATAGTTTAATAGTTTAGTTTGTGATGACCAGGCCGCTTGTGACAGATACACAGTAGCTGGTGAAATAAAAATAGTTTTATAGTTTAGTTTGTGATGGTCAGGCCGCTTGTGACTAAGAGACACACAGTAGCTGGTGAAATAAAAATAGTTTTATAGTTTAATAGTTTAGTTTGTGATGGTCAGGCCGCTTGTGACTAAGAGACACACAGTAGCTGGTGAAATAAAAATAGTTTTATAGTTTAATAGTTTAGTTTGTGATGACCAGGCCGCTTGTGACAAAGAGACACACAGTAGCTGGTGAAATAAAAATAGTTTTATAGTTTAATAGTTTAGTTTGTGATGGTCAGGCCGCTTGTGACTAAGAGACACACAGTAGCTGGTGAAATAAAAATAGTTTTATAGTTTAATAGTTTAGTTTGTGATGGTTAGGCCGCTTGTGACTAAGAGACACACAGTAGCTGGTGAAATAAAAATAGTTTTATAGTTTAATAGTTTAGTTTGTGATGGTCAGGCCGCTTGTGACTAAGAGACACACAGTAGCTGGTGAAATAAAAATAGTTTTATAGTTTATAGTTTAGTTTGTGATGACCAGGCCGCTTGTGACTAAGAGACACACAGTAGCTGGTGAAATAAAAATAGTTTATAGTTTAATAGTTTAGTTTGTGATGACCAGGCCGCTTGTGACTAAGAGACACACAGTAGCTGGTGAAATAAAAATAGTTTATAGTTTAATAGTTTAGTTTGTGATGACCAGGCCACTTGTGACTAAGAGACACACAGTCGCTGGTGAAATAAAAATAGTTTAATAGTTTAGTTTGTGATGACCAGGCCGCTTGTGACTAAGAGACACACAGTAGCTAGTGAAATAAAAATAGTTTTATAGTTTAATAGTTTAGTTTGTGATGGTCAGGCCGCTTGTGACTAAGAGACACACAGTAGCTGGTGAAATAAAAATAGTTTTATAGTTTAATAGTTTAGTTTGTGATGACCAGGCCGCTTGTGACTAAGAGACACACAGTAGCTGGTGAAATAAAAAATAGTTTATAGTTTAATAGTTTAGTTTGTGATGACCAGGCCGCTTGTGACTAAGAGACACACAGTAGCTGGTGAAATAAAAATAGTTTATAGTTTAATAGTTTAGTTTGTGATGACCAGGCCACTTGTGACTAAGAGACACACAGTCGCTGGTGAAATAAAAATAGTTTAATAGTTTAGTTTGTGATGACCAGGCCGCTTGTGACTAAGAGACACACAGTAGCTGGTGAAATAAAAATAGTTTTATAGTTTAGTTTGTGATGGTCAGGCCGCTTGTGACTAAGAGACACACAGTAGCTGGTGAAATAAAAATAGTTTTATAGTTTAATAGTTTAGTTTGTGATGGTCAGGCCGCTTGTGACTAAGAGACACACAGTAGCTGGTGAAATAAAAATAGTTTATAGTTTAATAGTTTAGTTTGTGATGACCAGGCCGCTTGTGACTAAGAGACACACAGTAGCTGGTGAAATAAAAATAGTTTATAGTTTAATAGTTTAGTTTGTGATGACCAGGCCACTTGTGACTAAGAGACACACAGTAGCTGGTGAAATAAAAATAGTTTAATAGTTTAGTTTGTGATGACCAGGCCGCTTGTGACTAAGAGACACACAGTAGCTAGTGAAATAAAAATAGTTTTATAGTTTAATAGTTTAGTTTGTGATGACCAGGCCGCTTGTGACTAAGAGACACACAGTAGCTGGTGAAATAAAAATAGTTTTATAGTTTTATAGTTTAGTTTGTGATGACCAGGCCGCTTGTGACTAAGAGACACACAGTAGCTGGTGAAATAAAAATAGTTTTATAGTTTAATAGTTTAGTTTGTGATGGTCAGGCCGCTTGTGACTAAGAGACACACAGTAGCTGGTGAAATAAAAATAGTTTTATAGTTTAATAGTTTAGTTTGTGATGGTCAGGCCGCTTGTGACTAAGAGACACACAGTAGCTGGTGAAATAAAAAATAGTTTTATAGTTTAGTTTGTGATGACCAGGCCGCTTGTGACTAAGAGACACACAGTAGCTGGTGAAATAAAAATAGTTTTATAGTTTAGTTTGTGATGGTCAGGCCGCTTGTGACTAAGAGACACACAGTAGCTGGTGAAATAAAAATAGTTTATAGTTTAATAGTTTAGTTTGTGATGACCAGGCCGCTTGTGACTAAGAGACACACAGTAGCTGGTGAAATAAAAATAGTTTATAGTTTAATAGTTTAGTTTGTGATGACCAGGCCACTTGTGACTAAGAGACACACAGTAGCTGGTGAAATAAAAATAGTTTAATAGTTTAGTTTGTGATGACCAGGCCGCTTGTGACTAAGAGACACACAGTAGCTAGTGAAATAAAAATAGTTTTATAGTTTAATAGTTTAGTTTGTGATGACCAGGCCGCTTGTGACTAAGAGACACACAGTAGCTGGTGAAATAAAAATAGTTTTATAGTTTTATAGTTTAGTTTGTGATGACCAGGCCGCTTGTGACTAAGAGACACACAGTAGCTGGTGAAATAAAAATAGTTTTATAGTTTAATAGTTTAGTTTGTGATGGTCAGGCCGCTTGTGACTAAGAGACACACAGTAGCTGGTGAAATAAAAATAGTTTTATAGTTTTATAGTTTAGTTTGTGATGGTCAGGCCGCTTGTGACTAAGAGACACACAGTAGCTGGTGAAATAAAAATAGTTTTATAGTTTAATAGTTTAGTTTGTGATGACCAGGCCGCTTGTGACTAAGAGACACACAGTAGCTGGTGAAATAAAAATAGTTTTATAGTTTAATAGTTTAGTTTGTGATGGTCAGGCCGCTTGTGACTAAGAGACACACAGTAGCTGGTGAAATTAAAAATAGTTTTATAGTTTAGTTTGTGATGACCAGGCCGCTTGTGACTAAGAGACACACAGTAGCTGGTGAAATAAAAAATAGTTTTATAGTTTAATAGTTTAGTTTGTGGTGGTCAGGCCGCTTGTGACTAAGAGACACACAGTAGCTGGTGAAATAAAAATAGTTTTATAGTTTAGTTTGTGATGACCAGGCCGCTTGTGACAAAGAGACACACAGTAGCTGGTGAAATAAAAATAGTTTTATAGTTTAATAGTTTAGTTTGTGATGGTCAGGCCGCTTGTGACTAAGAGACACACAGTAGCTGGTGAAATAAAAATAGTTTTATAGTTTAGTTTGTGATGACCAGGCCGCTTGTGACTAAGAGACACACAGTAGCTGGTGAAATAAAAATAGTTTTATAGTTTAATAGTTTAGTTTGTGATGACCAGGCCGCTTGTGACTAAGAGACACACAGTAGCTGGTGAAATAAAAATAGTTTTATAGTTTAGTTTGTGATGACCAGGCCGCTTGTGACTAAGAGACACACAGTAGCTAGTGAAATAAAAATAGTTTTATAGTTTAATAGTTTAGTTTGTGGTGGTCAGGCCGCTTGTGACTAAGAGACACACAGTAGCTGGTGAAATAAAAATAGTTTTATAGTTTAATAGTTTAGTTTGTGGTGGTCAGGCCGCTTGTGACTAAGAGACACACAGTAGCTGGTGAAATAAAAATAGTTTTATAGTTTAATAGTTTAGTTTGTGATGGTCAGGCCGCTTGTGACAAAGAGACACACAGTAGCTGGTGAAATAAAAATAGTTTATAGTTTAATAGTTTAGTTTGTGATGGTCAGGCCGCTTGTGACTAAGAGACACACAGTAGCTGGTGAAATAAAAATAGTTTATAGTTTAATAGTTTAGTTTGTGATGGTCAGGCCGCTTGTGACTAAGAGACACACAGTAGCTGGTGAAATAAAAATAGTTTTATAGTTTAATAGTTTAGTTTGTGATGACCAGGCCGCTTGTGACTAAGAGACACACAGTAGCTGGTGAAATAAAAATAGTTTATAGTTTAATAGTTTAGTTTGTGATGGTCAGGCCGCTTGTGACTAAGAGACACACAGTAGCTAGTGAAATAAAAATAGTTTTATAGTTTAATAGTTTAGTTTGTGGTGGTCAGGCCGCTTGTGACTAAGAGACACACAGTAGCTGGTGAAATAAAAATAGTTTATAGTTTAGTAGTTTAGTTTGTGATGACCAGGCCGCTTGTGACTAAGAGACACACAGTAGCTGGTGAAATAAAAATAGTTTTATAGTTTAATAGTTTAGTTTGTGATGACCAGGCCGCTTGTGACTAAGAGACACACAGTAGCTGGTGAAATAAAAATAGTTTTATAGTTTAATAGTTTAGTTTGTGATGACCAGGCCGCTTGTGACTAAGAGACACACAGTAGCTAGTGAAATAAAAATAGTTTTATAGTTTAATAGTTTAGTTTGTGGTGGTCAGGCCGCTTGTGACTAAGAGACACACAGTAGCTGGTGAAATAAAAATAGTTTAATAGTTTAGTTTGTGATGACCCGGCCGCTTGTGACTAAGAGACACACAGTAGCTGGTGAAATAAAAATAGTTTAATAGTTTAGTTTGTGATGACCAGGCCGCTTGTGACAGATACACACGGCCGCTTCAGTGGGGCACTAGCCGCCAAAGTAAAAACGAGCCTAGAGTTTCGTTTGTTGATGCGATGCGTGTGTTGCATCCGCAGGCCCGCTTGAGGCGGACACCGCTGATGAGTCCCCAGAGTTGGACTCCCGATCCCTGGGCCGTCCGCTGGGCCTCAAGGACGCGGAGAGGGGATCAGGTGAGCTCACACACAGGGACAAAGCTCCCCCGTGTTAGCCTCCAGGAGTACTGTCGGGGGGAGGTGGCGGGTGTACAAGTGCTGTTAGTAGCAGGGCTGAACGGTTAATCGATTTGAAAACAACGCGACTAGCAAATCAGAACGGGGCCGATTTGAGAAATCCCGTCACTTTCTGATTGTGATTGTCGTCCATCCCCGTTTGCCGTCGCGGCTTTGGTTATTTGACGTAACGATCGCTCTACGTACCCTCGGCTCTTTCGGGTAAAGTCACCACGTTTGAAGGGAAGCAATAAAACAATAAAATATACACATATATATTAGACAATAAAACTAAAATAAATCCTCACGACGTTTCGACCGTAACACAAACGGTCGTCATCGGGTGTGAAAAGAAACCGACGGCAAGAAACTTTATTTTTTTCTTCCCCCACACCTGATGACGAACGTTTGCGTTACGGTCGAAACGTCGTGAGGATTTATTCTTTATTGTTTTATATATACGCGTGTTTTATTACTTTCATTGTTTCACTTCAACGTGGCGACTTTACCGAAAAGAAGCTCTGAGAGAATATGGAATCACCCGCATTGCCGAAAAGCTTTAGATCAAGATCGCTCCACGTTGCACTTGTTCTCATTCTTCGCCGAAACGGCCCGAGGGACCGTGAAATTCCTTCAAGCGGGAAAACATCTTAACGGGAACATGCGTCGGAAGCAGTCCGTACCGTTTTAGGTTCTCGTGCTTGCATTCGAATGCGTACAGCGGTGCGTATTGCGATGGTATCACGTGGTAATGGCTCCACCACGTGTTTTTAAATCCATTAGGCGGTGAACGTGGACCTGAAGATTGGCTCTTTTTTTTTTTTAAAGAAAAAAATGTAGCCGCAAATCGAATCGCAAATCGCACTGTCGGGAAAAATCGAAATGAGACGTTTTCCCCCCAAAATCGTTCAGCCCAAGTTAGCGGCGGGCAGCAGCAGCAGCAGCAGCACCAACACCAGCACCATCACCACCAGCAGCACCACCACCACCACCAGCACCACCACCAGCATCACCACCAGCAGCACCACCACCACCACCAGCACCACCAGCATCACCAGCAGCACCACCATCACCACCACCATCACCACCATCACCAGCACCACCACCACCACCATCACCAACACCACCACCACCAGCACCAGCACCACCAGCACCAGCATCACCAGCAGCACCACCATCACCATCACCAGCACTACCACCAGCACCACCATCACCAGCACTACCACCAGCACCACCAGCACCACCATCACCAACACCACCACCACCAGCACCAGCACCACCAGCACCACCATCACCACCACCAGCACCACCAGCACCACAAGCAGCACCACCACCAGCACCACCACCATCACCACCACCATCACCAGCAGCAGCAGCAGCACCACCACCAGCACCACCAGCAGCAGCACCACCAGCACCACCATCACCAGCACTACCACCACCACCAGCACCACCACCACCACCAGCACCACCACCAGCACCACCAGCACCACCACCAGCACCACCATCACCACCACCACCATCACCACCACCACCAGCACCACCAGCACCACAAGCAGCACCACCACCAGCACCACCACCATCACCACCATCAGCACCACCAGCACTACCACCAGCACCACCACCACCAGCACCACCAGCACCACCACCAGCACCACCAGCACCACCACCAGCACCACCAGCACCACCACCAGCATCACCACCAACACCACCAGCACCACCAGCACCAGCACCACGACCACCAGCACCACCACCACCTCTCCTCAGCGTGCCTAGCAAGGCGATGTTGAATAATCCTTCCCAGAACCTTTCCCGGCACACTGAGGAGTGAGATGCCCCTGTAGTTGTTACAGTCTGTGCGGTCCCCCTTCTTAAAGAGGGGGACCACCAGGGCATCCTTCCAATCCTGCGGAACCCGACCAGTGGCCCAGACTGTTATGATGTCATATAGGGCAGTCTGTGCACAAACGCCACCCTCCCTCAGCATTTCGCTTGGGAGATCATCTCTGGCCGGTGCCTTTCCTGGTCTCAGACTCCGGATCGCCTTCAGTACTTCCTCAACAGATGGCACCTCAGCCAGCTACTCACAGGGGGTGACTTCCTCCTCCAATATATGAGGCACCGCAGCCTCAGCAGGGTCATCCCCACTTTGTCCCATGATGTTTTCCAGGCTGAGGGATTCCACCTCACAGAAATGCTCAGCAAATCTGCACACACACACTCACACACACGTACACACACACACATACACGTACATACACACACACGTGCATACACACTCTCACGTACATACACACACTCACACACACACTCATTCACACACACTCACACACACGCGTACACTCACACACTTACACACACGTACACACACTCACACACACACTCACACACACACTCACACACACACTCATACACACACTCACTCATACACACACTCACACACTCACTCATACACACACTCACTCACTCATACACACACTCGCACACACCCCTACACACACCCCTACACACACACAAAGACAAAGATCCCCCATATAGCCTTAACAGACTGTAGGGGCAAGTGCTGTTAGCGAGCACCTATGAAGGCCGGTAACGGTACACGAGAGGGTGGGTGGCCAGCACCACGCCCGACCGCCTTTGTCTCCCCAGTGGCAATGTTTACACACCGCACCAGGACCTCATTTGAGGCTGAGTCGACCTAGGGGAGGCCCGGGACCGGTTCAGATAATCGTCACTGGTGTTGGCCGTGAGCGGGAATCGAACCCGGGTCGCCAGGTTCATAGCGCAGCGTAGCGCTAACCCGCTACACTACCCCTACACACACACACACACTCACACACACACCTACACACACGCCCCTACACACACACACCCCTACACACACTCACACCCCTACACACGTACACACTCACACACACTCACACATGTACACACACACCCCTACACACACACACCCCTACACACACTCACACCCCTACACACACTCACACACACTCACACATACACCTACACACACACACACCTACACACACACACCCCTACACACACACCCCTACACACACTCACACCCCTACACACGTACACACTCACACCCCTACACACACACCCCCCTACACACACACACCCCTACACACTCACACCCCTACACACACTCACACCCCTACACACACACACCCCTACACACACACACACCCCTACACACGTACACACCCACACTCACACACACACCTACACACACACCCCTACACACACACACCCCTACACACACTCACACCCCTACACACGTACACACTCACACCCCTACACACACACACCCCTACACACACTCACACCCCTACACACGTACACACTCACACCCCTACACTCACACACCCCTACACACACTCACACCCCTACACACGTAAACGCTCACACTCCTACACACACACACCCCTACACACACACACACACCCCTACACACACACACACCCCTACACACACTCACACCCCTACACACACTCACACACCCCTACACACACTCACACACCCCTACACACACTCACACCCCTACACACGTACACACTCACACCCCTACACTCACACACCCCTACACACACTCACACCCCTACACACGTACACACTCACACCCCTACACACACACACCCCTACACACACACACACCCCTACACACACTCACACACCCCTACACACACTCACACACCCCTACACACACTCATACCCCTACACACACTCACACCCCTACACACACTCACACACCCCTACACACACTCACACACCCCTACACACACTCACACCCCTACACACACTCACACCCCTACACACACTCACACACCCCTACACACACTCACACACCCCTACACACACTCACACCCCTACACACACTCACACCCCTACACACGTACACACTCACACTCACTCACTGTCACCTCTTCATTCTCTCCCCAGATCCTCCCCTCCCCAGGTTCTGTGGACCACGTGACGACGATGATGACGATGATGATGGCGGTGGCGGTGATGATGGTGACGATGATGGCGTTCATGACTCCTTCGACTGGGACCGGCTCTTGGAGGGAGACCTTGGACATTCGTCTGCGTCTTTTATTTAACTGTTCAAATGTACAATGCGTTTAGTCAGATACTGCACAGAGACCCACAGACCCACCACACAGACACCCACAGACTCACCACACAGAGACCCACAGACCCACCACACAGACACCCACAGACTCACCACACAGAGACCCACAGACTCACCACACAGAGACCCACAGACTCACCACACAGAGACCCACAGACTCACCACACAGAGACCCACGGACTCACCACGCAGAGACCCACAGACTCACCACACAGAGACCCACAGACTCACCACACAGAGACCCATAGATTCACCACACAGAGACCCATAAACTCACCACACAGAGACCCACAGACTCACCACACAGAGACCCACAGACTCACCACGCAGAGACCCACAGACTCACCACACAGAGACCCACAGACTCACCATACAGAGACCCATAGACTCACCACGCAGACACCCACAGACTCACCACACAGACACCCACAGACTCACCACACAGACACCCACAGACTCACCACACAGAGACCCACAGACTCACCACACAAAGACCCACAGACTCACCACACAGAGACCCACAGACTCACCACACAGAGACCCACAGACTCACCACACAGACACCCACAGACTCACCACACAGACACCCACAGACTCACCACACAGAGACCCACAGACTCACCACACAGAGACCCACAGACTCACCACACAGAGACCCACAGACTCATCACACAGAGACCCACAGACTCACCACACAGAGACCCACAGACTCATCACACAGAGACCCACAGACTCACCACACAGAGACCCACAGACTCACCACACAGAGACCCACAGACTCACCACACAGAGACCCACAGACTCACCACACAGAGACCCACAGACTCACCACACAGAGACCCACAGACTCACCACACAGAGACCCACAGACTCATCACACAGAGACCCACAGACTCACCACACAGAGACCCACAGACTCATCACACAGAGACCCACAGACTCACCACACAGAGACCCACAGACTCATCACACAGAGACCCACAGACTCACCACACAGAGACCCACAGTCTCACCACACAGAGACCCACAGACTCACCACACAGAGACCCACAGACTCACCACACAGAGACCCACAGACTCACCACACAGAGACCCACAGACTCACCACACAGAGACCCACAGACTCACCACACAGAGACCCACAGACTCGCCACACAGAGACCTACAGACTCACCACACAGAGACCCACAAACTCACCACACAGAGACCCATAGACTCACCACACAGAGACCCACAGACTCACCACACAGAGACCCACAGATTCACCACACAGAGACCCACAGTCTCACCACACAGAGACCCACAGACTCACCACACAGAGACCCACAGACTCACCACACAGAGACCCACAGACTCACCACACAGAGACCCACAGACTCACCACACAGAGACCCACAGACTCACCACACAGAGACCCACAGACTCACCACACAGAGACCCACAGACTCACCACACAGAGACCCACAGACTCGCCACACAGAGACCTACAGACTCACCACACAGAGACCCACAAACTCACCACACAGAGACCCATAGACTCACCACACAGAGACCCACAGACTCACCACACAGAGACCCACAGATTCACCACACAGAGACCCACAGACTCACCACACAGAGACCCACAGACTCACCACACAGAGACCCACAGACTCACCACACAGAGACCCACAGACTCACCACACAGAGACCCACAGACTCACCACACAGAGACCCACAGACTCACCACACAGAGACCCACAGACTCACCACACAGAGACCCACAGACCCACCACACAGAGACCCACAGACTCACCACACAGAGACCCACAGACTCGCCACACAGAGACCTACAGACTCGCCACACAGAGACCTACAGACTCACCACACAGAGACCCACAGACTCAACACACAGAGACCCACAGATACACCACACAGAGACCCACAGACTCACCACACAGAGACCCACAGACTCGCCACACAGAGACCTACAGACTCACCACAGAGACCCACAGACTCACCACACAGAGACCCACAGACTCGCCACACAGAGACCTACAGACTCACCACAGAGACCTACAGACTCACCACAGAGACCCACAAACTCACCTCACAAACTCTCCAGAACCGGCTCGGACATTCACCGACATGGTTGTTGGTCGCGATCGGGAATCAAACCCCCAGTGACAGCTGTCCCTGTGTGTGAGTGGTGCTGTGTGGTGCTGTAGCCCTAGGGGACACCCCCAGTAACAGCTGTCCCTGTGTGTGAGTGGTGCTGTGTGGTGCTGTAGCCTAGGGGGACACCCCCAGTGACAGCTGTCCCTGTGTGTGAGTGATGCTATAGCCTAGGGGGACACCCCCAGTGACAGCTGTCCCTGTGTGTGAGTGGTGCTATAGCCTAGGGGGACACCCCCAGTGACAGCTGTCCCTGTGTGAGTCTGCTGCTGCTGTGTGGTGCTGTAGCCTTGGGGCACCCCCAGTGACAGCTGTCCCTGTGTGCGAGTCTGCTGCTATTTGGTCCTACAGCCTAGGGGCACTCCCAGTGACAGCTGTCCCTGTGTGTGAGTCTGCTGCTGCTGTGTGGTGCTATAGCCTAGGGGGCACCCCCAGTGACAGCTGTCCCTGTGTGTGAGTGTCTGTAGCCTAGGGGCACACCCAGTGGCAGCTGTCCCTGTGTGTGAGTCTGCTGCTGTGTGGTGCTGTAGCCTAGGGGGACACCCCCAGTGACAGCTGTCTCTGTGTGTGAGTCTGTAGCCTAGGGGACACCCCCAGTGACAGCTGTCTCTGTGTGTGAGTGATGCTATAGCCTAGGGGGACACCCCCAGTGACAGCTGTCCCTGTGTGTGAGTCTGTAGCCTAGGGGACACCCCCAGTGACAGCTGTCTCTGTGTGTGAGTCTGTAGCCTAGGGGACACCCCCAGTGACAGCTGTCTCTGTGTGTGAGTCTGTAGCCTAGGGGACACCCCCAGTGACAGCTGTCCCTGTGTGTGAGTGATGCTATAGCCTAGGGGGACACCCCCAGTGACAGCTGTCCCTGTGTGTGAGTCTGCTGCTGTTTGGTCCTATAGCCTAGGGGCACCCCTAGTGACAGCTGTCCCTGTGTGTGAGTCTGATGTGTGGTGCTGTAGCCTAGGGGACACCCCCAGTGACAGCTGTCCCTGTGTGTGAGTGGTGCTGTAGCCCTAGGGGACACCCCCAGTGACAGCTGTCCCTGTGTGTGAGTGATGCTGTAGCCTAGGGGACACCCCCAGTGACAGCTGTCCCTGTGTGTGAGTCTGCTGCTGCTGTGTGGTGCTGTAGCCTAGGGGGACACCCCCAGTGACAGCTGTCCCTGTGTGTGAGTCTGCTGCTGTTTGGTCCTATAGCCTAGGGGCACCCCTAGTGACAGCTGTCCCTGTGTGTGAGTCTGATGTGTGGTGCTGTAGCCTAGGGGACACCCCCAGTGACAGCTGTCTCTGTGTGTGAGTCTGTAGCCTAGGGGACACCCCCAGTGACAGCTGTCCCTGTGTGTGAGTGATGCTATAGCCTAGGGGGACACCCCCAGTGACAGCTGTCCCTGTGTGTGAGTCTGCTGCTGCTGTGTGGTGCTGTAGCCTAGGGGGACACCCCCAGTGACAGCTGTCCCTGTGTGTGAGTCTGCTGCTGTTTGGTCCTATAGCCTAGAGGCACCCCTAGTGACAGCTGTCCCTGTGTGTGAGTCTGATGTGTGGTGCTGTAGCCTAGGGGACACCCCCAGTGACAGCTGTCCCTGTGTGTGAGTGGTGCTGTAGCCCTAGGGGACACCCCCAGTAACAGCTGTCCCTGTGTGTGAGTGATGCTGTAGCCTAGGGGACACCCCCAGTGACAGCTGTCCCTGTGTGTGAGTGGTGCTGTAGCCCTAGGGGACACCCCCAGTAACAGCTGTCCCTGTGTGTGAGTGATGCTGTAGCCTAGGGGACACCCCCAGTGACAGCTGTCCCTGTGTGTGAGTCTGTAGCCTAGGGGACACCCCCAGTGACAGCTGTCCCTGTGTGAGTCTGCTGCTGCTGTGTGGTGCTGTAGCCTTGGGGCACCCCCAGTGACAGCTGTCCCTGTGTGTGAGTCTGACGGCAGTGGGGGGGGGGGGGGGGGGTGACGATGATTCTTGCAATGGATACCAAGTTTATCATCATTCATCTGCCGTGTGATTGTGTTTTTTTTTTACGAAGGGGGGTTGGGGGGGATAGTAAGGAGAGTGAGAGGGGAGAGAGTGAGTGAGAGTAAGGAGTGAGTGAGAGGGGAGAGAGTGAGGAGTGAGAGTAAGGAGAGTGAGGGGAGAGAGTGAGTGAGAGTAAGGAGAGTGAGAGGGGAGAGAGTAAGGAGAGTTAGAGGGGAGACAGTGAGTGAGAGTAAGGAGAGAGAGGAGTGAGTGAGAGGGGAGAGAGTGAGGAGAGTGAGTGACTAAGGAGAGAGAGGAGTGAGTGAGAGGGGAGTGAGTGACTAAGGAGAGAGAGGAGTGAGTGAGAGGGGAGCGAGTGAGGAGAGTGAGTGACTAAGGAGAGAGAGGAGTGAGTGAGAGGGGAGAGAGTGAGGAGAGTGAGTGACTAAGGAGAGAGAGGAGTGAGTGAGAGGGGAGTGAGTGACTAAGGAGAGAGAGGAGTGAGTGAGAGGGGAGCGAGTGAGGAGAGTGAGTGACTAAGGAGAGAGAGGAGTGAGTGAGAGGGGAGAGAGTGAGGAGAGTGAGTGACTAAGGAGAGAGAGGAGTGAGTGACTAAGGAGAGAGAGGAGTGAGTGAGAGGGGAGCGAGTGAGGAGAGTGAGTGACTAAGGAGAGAGAGGAGTGAGTGAGAGGGGAGAGAGTGAGGAGAGTGAGTGACTAAGGAGAGAGAGGAGTGAGTGACTAAGGAGAGAGAGGAGTGAGTGAGAGGGGAGCGAGTGAGGAGAGTGAGTGACTAAGGAGAGAGAGGAGTGAGTGAGAGGGGAGAGAGTGAGGAGAGTGAGTGACTAAGGAGAGAGAGGAGTGAGTGAGAGGGGAGAGAGTGAGGAGAGTGAGTGACTAAGGAGAGTGAGAGAGAGGGGAGAGAGTGAGGAGAGTGAGTGAGAGAGCTAGTGAGAGTGAGTGAGTGAGGGGTGAGTGTGTGAGTGTGAGTAAGGTGAGTGAGAGCGAGTGGTGAGTGAGAGTGAGGGGGGAGAGTGAGTAAGGTGATTGAGTGAGGGGTGAGAGTGAGGGGTGAGTAAGTGTGAGTAAGGTGAGTGAGTGAGAGTGAGGGGTGAGAGGGTGAGTGAGTGGTGAGTGAGGGGTGAGAGTTTGAGTGAGTGGTGAGTGAGGGGAGTGAGTGGTGAGTGAGGGGAGTGAATCAGTGGTGAGTGAGTGAGAGTAAGGTGAGTGAGAGAGTGTGAGTAAGGTGAGTAAAGTGAGTGTGAGGGGTGTGAGGAGTGAGTGGTGAGTGAGGGGAGTGAGAGAATGAGTGGTGAGTGAGGGGAGTGAGTGAGAGAATGAGTGGTGAGTGAGGGGAGTGTGTGACTGAGTGTGAGTAAGGTGAGTGAGTGGGGAGTGAGAGTGAGTGGTGAGTGAGAGTGAAGTGAGTAAGGTGAGTGAGTGGTGAGGAAGGTGAGTGAGTTAGTGGTGAGTGAGTGAGGGGAGTGAGTGGTGAGTGAGTGAGGAGTGGGTGAGCGAGTGAATAGTGAGTGTGAGTGAGTGGTGAGTAACGGGAGAGAGTGCGTGGTGAGTGCGTGAGGAGTGAGTGAGTGGGTGGTGAGTGAGTGGTGAGTGAGTGGTGGGTGAGTGAAAGAGTGAATGGTGAGTGAGTGGTGGGTGAGTGAGTGAGTGGTGAGTGAGAGAGCGAGTGGTGAGTGGGTGAGTGAGTGAGTGGGTGAGTGGTGAGTGAGTGGTGAGTGAGTGGTGAGTGAGTGGGTGGGTGGGTGAGTGGTGAGTGAGTGAGTGGTGAGTGAGTGGGTGAGTGAGTGGGTGATTGAGTGGTGAGTGAGAGTGAGTGAGTGGGTGGTGAGTGAATGAGTGGTGAGGGAGTGGGTGAGTGAGTGAGTGAATGTATAAGTGAGTGAGTGAGTGGGCGAGAGAGTGAGTGAGTGGGTGAGTGAGTGGTGAGTAAGTGGTGAGTGGGATGAGTGAGTGAGTAGTGAGTGAGTGAGGAGTGAGTGGGTGAGTGAGTGAGTAGGTGAGTGAGTGAGTGCTGAGTGAGTGGTGAGTGAGTGGTGAGAGTGAGTGAGTGGTGAGTGAGTGAGTGCTGAGTGAGTGGTGAGTGAGTGAGAGTGAGTGGTGAGTGAGTGAGTGGTGAGTGAGTGAGTGGTGAGTGAGTGAGTGGTGAGTGAGTGGGTGAGTGGTGAGTGAGTGGTGAGTGAGTGAGTGACGAGTGAGTGAGTGGTGAGTGAGAGAGTGGGTGGGTGGGTGAGTGAGAGGGTCAACAACTTTTACCGCCGCCTACAGCAACGGCGCTGGAGGCAACAACAACAACACAACAAACACAACAACAACACAACAACACCACAACAAACACAACAACAACAACACAACAACAACACAACAAACACAACAACAACACAACAAACAACAACACAACAACAACAACACAATAACACAACACCACAACAACAACACAACAACACCACAACAACACAACACAACAACACAACAACAACACGAACAACACAACAACAACAATACAACAACACGAACACAACAACACAACAACAACAATACAACAACACGAACACAACAACAATAACACGAACACAACAACACAACAACAACACGAACACAATAACAACACAACAACAAAACAACAACACGAACACAACAATAAACACAACAACAATAAACACAACAACACAACAACAACGCGAACACAATAACACAACAACAACACAACAAAATCAACACAACAACAACACGAACACAATAACGACAACACAACAACACGAACACAGCAATAACGCGAACACAATAACACAACAACAACACAACAACAACACAACAACAACACAACAACACAACAACGCGAACACAATAACAACACGAACACAACAACACGAACACAACAACACAACAACAACACAAACAACAAAACAACAACACAACAACAAGAACACTAACACAACAACACAACATGTACACAACAACAACAAAACAACACAACAACACCACAACAACAACACGAACACAACAACACAACAACACAACAACAACACGAACACAACAACACAACAACGACACAACAACAACGCGAACACAATAACACAACAACAACACAACGCGAACACAATAACACAACAACAACACAACAACAACACAATAACACAACAACACGAACACAATAACACAACAACAACACAACAACACAACAACAACAGGACTACACAACAACAACACAACAACACGAACACAATAACACAACAACACAACAACACAACAACAACACAACAACACAACAACAACACAACAACAACACAACAACACAACAACAACACAACAACAACACAACAACAACACAACAACACAACAACAACAACAACACAACAACACAACAACACAACAACACCACAACAACAACACAACAACACAACAACACAACAACACGAACACAACAACACAACAACAACAGGACTACACAACAACACAATAACAACACAACAACACAACAACAACAGGACTACACAACAACACAACAACAACACAACAACAACACAACAACAACACAACAACACAACAACAACACAACAACAACACAACAACAACAACACAACAACAACACAACAACACAACAACAACACAACAACACAACAACAACACAACAACAACAACACAACAACACAACAACAACACAACAACACAACAACAACACAACAACAACAACAACACAACAACAACACAACAACACAACACAACAACAACACAACAACAATACAACAACAACACAACAACACAACAACAACACAACAACAACACAACAACAACACAACAACAACACAACAACAACAACAACAGGACTACACAACTACAAAACAACAACACAAAAACACAACAACACAACAACACAACAACAACACAACAACACAACAACAACACAACAACAACACAACAACAACACAACAACAACTGTCCCACGCCACGTGGTTGGTGGACATGGCGGAGCAGCAGCAACTCACCACTCACCACCCCCACTCACCACTCACCACCCCCACTCACCACTCACCACCCCCACTCACCACTCACCACCCCCACTCACCACTCACCACCCCCACTCACCACCCCACTCACCACTCACCACCCCCACTCCCCACTCACCACTCACCACCCCCACTCACAACCCCCACTCACCACCCCCACTCACCACCCGCACTCACCACCCCCACTCACCACCCCCACTCACCACTCACCACCCCCACTCACCAACCCCACTCACCACTCACCACCCCCACTCACCACTCACCACCCACACTCACCACCCCACTCACCACTCACCACCACCACTCACCACCCTCACTCACCACCCCACTCACCACTCACCACCCCACTCACCACTCACCACCCCCACTCACCACCCCCACTCACCACTCACCACCCCCACTCACCACCCCCACTCACCACTCACCACCCCCACTCACCACCCCCACTCACCACTCACCACCCCCACTCACCACTCACCACCCACACTCACCACCCCACTCACCACTCACCACCACCACTCACCACCCTCACTCACCACCCCACTCACCACCCCCACTCACCACTCACCACCCTCACTCACCACCCCCACTCACCACCCCCACTCACCACCCCCACTCACCACTCACCACCCTCACTCACCACTCACCACCCCCACTCACCACTCACCACCCCCACTCACCACCCCACTCACCACTCACCACCCCCACTCACCACCCCCACTCACCACTCACCACCCCCACTCACCACCCCCACTCACCACTCACCACCCCCACTCACCACCCCCACTCACCACTCACCACCCCCACTCACCACTCACCACCCACACTCACCACCCCACTCACCACTCACCACCACCACTCACCACCCTCACTCACCACCCCACTCACCACTCACCACCCCCACTCACCACTCACCACCCTCACTCACCACTCACCACCCACACTCACCACCCCACTCACCACTCACCACCACCACTCACCACCCTCACTCACCACCCCACTCACCACTCACCACCCCCACTCACCACTCACTACCCGCACTCACCACTCACCACCCACACTCACCACCCCACTCACCACTCACCACCACCACTCACCACCCTCACTCACCACCCTCACTCACCACTCACCACCCCCACTCACCACTCACCACCCTCACTCACCACTCACCACCACCACTCACCACCCTCACTCACCACCCCTCACCACCCCCACTCACCACTCACCACCCTCACTCACCACTCACCACCGCCACTCACCACCGCCACTCACCACCCACACTCACCACTCACCACCGCCACTCACCACCGCCACTCACCACCCACACTCACCACCCCCACTCACCACCCCCACTCACCACCCCCACTCACCACTCACCACCCCCACTCACCACTCACCACCCACACTCACCACCCCACTCACCACTCACCACCACCACTCACCACCCTCACTCACCACCCCACTCACCACTCACCACCCCCACTCACCACTCACCACCACCACTCACCACCCTCACTCACCACCCCACTCACCACTCACCACCCCCACTCACCACCCCCACTCACCACTCACCACCCCCACTCACCACCCTCACTCACCACTCCCCACTCACCACCCCCACTCACCACCCCCACTCACCACTCACCACCCCCACTCACCACTCACCACCCCCACTCACCACTCACCACCCCTACTCACCACTCACCACCCCCACTCACCACTCACCACCCCTACTCACCACTCACCACCCCCACTCACCACTCACCACCCCCACTCACCACTCACCACCCCTACTCACCACTCACCACCCCCACTCACCACCCCCACTCACCACCCCCACTCACCACTCACCACCCTCACTCACCACTCACCACCCCCACTCACCACCCCCACTCACCACTCACCACCCGCACTCACCACCCTCACTCACCACCCCCACTCACCACTCACCACCCCCACTTACCACCCCCACTCACCACCCCCACTCACAACCCCCACTCACCACTCACCACTCACCACCCCCACTCACCACTCACCACCCCCACTCACCACTCACCACCCCCACTCACCACTCACCACCCCCACTCACCACTCACAACCCCCACTCACCACTCACCACCCTCACTCACCACTCCCCACTCCCCACTCACCACTCACCACTCACGACCCCCACTCACCACCCCTACTCACCACTCACCACCCCCACTCACCACTCACCACCCCCACTCACCACTCACCACCCCCACTCACCACTCACCACTCACCACCCCCACTCACCACTCACCACTCACCACCCCCACTCACCACTCACCACCCTCACTCACCACTCCCCACTCCTCACACTCACCACTCACGACCCCCACTCACCACCCCTACTCACCACTCACCACCCCCACTCACCACTCACCACCCCCACTCACCACTCACCCCCCCACTCACCACTCACCACCCCCACTCACCACTCACCACCCCCGCTCACCACCCCCACTCACCACTCACCACCCCCACTCACCACTCACCACCCCCACTCACCACCCCCACTCACCACTCACCACCCACACTCACCACCCCACTCACCACTCACCACCACCACTCACCACCCTCACTCACCACCCCACTCACCACTCACCACCCCCACTCACCACTCACCACCCTCACTCACCACTCACCACCCACACTCACCACCCCACTCACCACTCACCACCACCACTCACCACCCTCACTCACCACCCTCACTCACCACCCCCACTCACCACCCCCACTCACCACCCCACTCACCACTCACCACCCCCACTCACCACTCACCACCCCCACTCACCACCCCCACTCACCACTCACCACTCACCACCCCCACTCACCACCCCCACTCACCACCCCACTCACCACTCACCACCCCCACTCACCACCCCCACTCACCACCCCCACTCACCACTCACCACCCCCACTCACCACTCACCACCCTCACTCACCACCCCACTCACTACTCACCACCCCCACTCACCACCCTCACTCACCACTCCCCACTCACCACCCCCACTCACCACCCCACTCACTACTCACCACCCCCACTCACCACCCTCACTCACCACTCCCCACTCACCACCCCCACTCACCACCCCCACTCACCACTCACCACCCCCACTCACCACTCACCACCCCCACTCACCACTCACCACCCCTACTCACCACTCACCACCCCCACTCACCACTCACCACCCCTACTCACCACTCACCACCCCCACTCACCACTCACCACTCACCACCCCCACTCACCACCCCCACTCACCACCCCCACTCACCACTCACCACTCACCACCCTCACTCACCACTCACCACCCCCACTCACCACCCCCACTCACCACTCACCACCCGCACTCACCACCCTCACTCACCACCCCCACTCACCACTCACCACCCCCACTTACCACCCCCACTCACCACCCCCACTCACAACCCCCACTCACCACTCACCACTCACCACCCCCACTCACCACTCACCACCCCCACTCACCACTCACCACCCCCACTCACCACTCACAACCCCCACTCACCACTCACAACCCCCACTCACCACTCACAACCCCCACTCACCACTCACAACCCCCACTCACCACTCACAACCCCCACTCACCACTCACCACCCTCACTCACCACTCACCACTCACCACTCACGACCCCCACTCACCACCCCTACTCACCACTCACCACCCCCACTCACCACTCACCACCCCCACTCACCACTCACCACCCCCACTCACCACTCACCACCCCCACTCACCACTCACCACCCCCACTCACCACTCACCACCCCCACTCACCACTCACTACCCTCACTCACCACTCCCCACTCCTCACACTCACCACTCACGACCCCCACTCACCACCCCTACTCACCACTCACCACCCCCACTCACCACTCACCACCCCCACTCACCACTCACCCCCCCACTCACCACTCACCACCCCCACTCACCACTCACCACCCCCGCTCACCACCCCCACTCACCACTCACCACCCCCACTCACCACTCACCCCCCCCCCACTCACCACTCACCACCCCCACTCACCACTCACCACCCCCACTCACCACCCCACTCACCACCCCCACTCACCACCCCACTCACCACTCACCACCCCCACTCACCACCCCCACTCACCACTCACCACCCCCACTCACCACCCCATTCACCACTCACCACCCCCACTCACCACCCCAACTCACCAACCCCACTCACCAATCACCACCCCACTCACCACCCCACTCACCACCCCCACTCACCAATCACCACCCCTACTCACCACCCTCTCACAGCCCCCATTCACTACCCCCACTACGCACTCACCACCCTCTACTCACTCACTGACCCACTCACTCACCCACCCACTCACTCACTGACCCACTCACTGACCCACTCACTCACTGACCCACTCACTCACTCACCCACTCATTCACTCACTGACCCACTCACTCACTCATTCACTCACTGACCCACTCACTCACTGACCCACTCACCCACTCATCCACTCACTGACCCACTCACTCACCCACTCACTCACTGACCCACTCACTCACTCACCCACTCATTCACTCACTGACACTCACTCACTGACCCACTCACCCACTCACTCACCCACTCACTCACCCACTCACTCACCCACTCACTCACTCACGGAATCACTCACTCACCCACTCACTCAATGACCCACTCACTCACTCACCCACTCACTCACTCACTGACCCACTCACTCACTCACCCACTCACTGACCCACTCACTCACTCACTGACCCACTCACTCACTGACCCACTCACTCACTCACCCACTCATTCACTCACTGACCCACTCACTCACTCACCCACTCATTCACTCACTGACCAACTCACTCACTCACCCACTCATTCACTCACTGACCCACTCACTCACTGACCCACTCACCCACTCACCCACTCACTGACCCACTCACTCACCCAATCACTCACTCACTGACCCACTCACTCACTGACACACTCACTCACTGACCCACTCACTGACCCACTCACTCACCCACTCACTCACTGAATCACTCACTCACCCACTCACTCAATGACCCACTCACTCACTCACTGACCCACTCACTCACCCACTCACTGACCCACTCACTCACCCACCCACCCACTCACTGACGCACCCACTCACTCACTCACCCACTCACTCACTGAATTACTCACTCACTCACTCACCCACACTCACTGACCCACTCACTCACTCTCTGACCCACTCACTCACCCACTCACTCACTGACCCACTCACTCACTCACTCACCCACTCACTCACTGACTTACTCACTCACTCATGACCCACTCACCCACTCACTCATTCACTGACCCACTCACTCACTGACCCACCCACTCACTGACCCACCCACTCACTAACCCACTCACTCACTGACCCACTCACCCACTCACTGACCCACTCACTGACCCACTCACTCACTGACCCACTCACTCACTCACCCACTCACTCACTCACCCACTCACTCACTGACCCACTCACTCACTGACCCACCCACTCACTAACCCACTCACTCACTGACCCACTCACTGACCCACTCACTCACTCACACACTCACTCACTGACCCACCCACTCACTAACCCACTCACTCACTGACCCACTCACCCACTCACTCACCCACTTACTCAATGACCCACTCACTCACCCACTCACTCACTGACGCACTCACTCACCCACTCACTCACTGAATCACTCACTCACTCACCCACTCACTCACTGACCCACTCGCTCACCCACCCACTCACTCACTGACCCACTCACTGACCCACCCACTCACTCACCCACTCACTCACCCACTCTCCGACCCATTCACTCACTCACCCACTCACTGACCCACTCACTCACTCACTGACTTACTCACTCACTGACCCACTCACTCACATCACTGACCCACTCACTCACTCACTGACCCACTCACTCACTGACCCACTCACTCACTCACTGACCCACTCACTCACTGACCCACTCACTCACCCACTCACTCACTCACTGACCCACCCACTCACTCACTGACCCACCCACTCACTCACTGACCCACCCACTCACTCATTGACCCACCCACTCACTCACTCACTCACCCACTCACCCACTCACCCACCCACCCACTCACTCACCCACTCACTGACCCACTCACTCAACCACTCACTAACCCACTCACTAACCCACTCACTGACCCACTCACTCACTCACTGACCCACCCACTCCTTCACCCACTCACTGACCCACTCACTCACTCACCCACTCACTCACTGACCCACCCACTCACTCACCCACTCACTCACTCACCCACTCACTCACTGACCCACCCACTCACTCACCCACTCACTCACCCACTCACCCACTCACTGACCCACTCACTCACTCACCCACTGACCCACCAACTCACTAACCCACCCACTCACTCACTCACCCACTCACTCACTCACCCACTCACTCACTGACCCACTCACTCACCCACTCACTCACTGAATCACTCACTCACCCACTCACTCAATGACCCACTCACTCACTCACTGACCCACTCACTC
The DNA here is from genome assembly GCF_048934315.1 of Petromyzon marinus. Classification (NCBI taxonomy): domain Eukaryota; kingdom Metazoa; phylum Chordata; class Hyperoartia; order Petromyzontiformes; family Petromyzontidae; genus Petromyzon; species Petromyzon marinus. The sequence goes on along the minus strand of NC_133741.1, from coordinate 6,992,635 downwards.
ACCCACTCACTGACCCACTCACTCACCCACCCACCCACTCACTGACGCACCCACTCACTCACTCACCCACTCACTCACTGAATTACTCACTCACTCACTCACCCACACTCACTGACCCACTCACTCACTCTCTGACCCACTCACTCACCCACTCACTCACTGACCCACTCACTCACTCACTCACCCACTCACTCACTGACCCACTCACTCACTGACCCACCCACTCACTAACCCACTTACTCAATGACCCACTCACTCACCCACTCACTCACTGACGCACTCACTCACCCACTCACTCACTGAATCACTCACTCACTCACCCACTCACTCACTGACCCACTCGCTCACCCACCCACTCACTCACTGACCCACTCACTGACCCACCCACTCACTCACCCACTCACTCACCCACTCACTGACCCACTCACTCACTCACTGACTTACTCACTCACTGACCCACTCACTCACTCACTGACCCACTCACTCACTCACTGACCCACTCACTCACTGACCCACTCACTCACTCACTGACCCACTCACTCACTGACCCACTCACTGACCCACCCACTCACTCACTGACCCACCCACTCACTCACTGACCCACCCACTCACTCACTGACCCACCCACTCACTCATTGACCCACCCACTCACTCACTCACCCACTCACCCACCCACTCACTGACCCACTCACTCAACCACTCACTAACCCACTCACTAACCCACTCACTGACCCACTCACTCACTCACTGACCCACCCACTCCTTCACCCACTCACTGACCCACTCACTCACTCACCCACTCACTCACTGACCCACCCACTCACTCACCCACTCACTCACTCACCCACTCACCCACTCACTCACTGACCCACCCACTCACCCACTCACCCACTCACTGACCCACTCACTCACTCACCCACTGACCCACCAACTCACTAACCCACCCACTCACTCACACACTCACTCACTCACTGACCCACTCACTCACACACTGACCCACCCACTCACTCACCCACTCACTCAACCACTCACCCACTCACTGACCCACTCACTCACCCACTTACTCAATGACCCACTCACTCACCCACTCACTCACTGACGCACTCACTCACCCACTCACTCACTGAATCACTCACTCACTCACCCACTCACTCACTGACCCACTCGCTCACCCACCCACTCACTCACTGACCCACTCACTGACCCACCCACTCACTCACCCACTCACTCACCCACTCTCCGACCCATTCACTCACTCACCCACTCACTCACTCACTGACTTACTCACTCACTGACCCACTCACTCACTCACTGACCCACTCACTCACTCACTGACCCACTCACTCACTGACCCACTCACTCACTCACTGACCCACTCACTCACTGACCCACTCACTCACCCACTCACTCACTCACTGACCCACCCACTCACTCATTGACCCACCCACTCACTCATTGACCCACCCACTCACTCACTCACCCACTCACCCACTCACCCACCCACCCACTCACTCACTCACCCACTCACTGACCCACTCACTCAACCACTCACTAACCCACTCACTAACCCACTCACTGACCCACTCACTCACTCACTGACCCACCCACTCCTTCACCCACTCACTGACCCACTCACTCACTCACCCACTCACTCACTGACCCACCCACTCACTCACCCACTCACTCACTCACCCACTCACTCACTGACCCACCCACTCACTCACTGACCCACCCACTCACTGACCCACCAACTCACTAACCCACTCACTCACTCACTGACCCACCCACTCACTCACCCACTCACTGACCCACTCACTCACCCACTTACTCAATGACCCACTCACTCACTCACCTGGGTGTCTCTACGGGTCTGTGGGCCCGTGTATCTCTGTGGGTCTCTGTATCGCTGTGGGTCTGTGAGTCTCTGTGTGTCTCTGTATCTATGTGTGTCTCTGTGTATCATCTATGTGTGTCTCTGTGTATCTCTGTGTATCTATACGTGTCTCTGTGGATGTCAGTGTGTCTGTGTGTCTCTGTGTATCTCTGTGGGTCTCTGTGTCTCTGTGGGTCTTTATGTATCGCTGTGGGTCTCTGTGTGTCTGTGTCTCTGTATCTATATGGGTCTCTGTGTATCTCTACGTGTCTCTGTGTATCTCTGTCTCTGTGGGTCTCTGCGTGTCTCTGCGGGGCTCTGTGGGTCTCTGTGGGTCCCTGTGTGTCTCTGTGCGTCTCTACGTGTCTCTGCGTGTCTCTGTGGGTCCCTGTGTGTCTCTGTGGGTCTCTGCGGGTCTCTGCGTGTCTCTGTGTATGTCTACGTGTCTCTGTTGGTCTCTGTGTGTCTCTGTGTCTCTCTGCGGGTCTCTGTGTATGTCTACGTGTCTCTGTGTGTCTCTGTGAATCTCTGTGGGTCTCTGTGTGTCTCTGTGGGTCTCTGTGTATGTCTACGTGTCTCTGTGTGTCTCTGTGGGTCTCTGTGTATGTCTACGTGTCTCTGTGTGTCTCTGTGGGTCTCTGTGTATCTCTGTGTGCCTCCGTGTATCTCTGTGTGCCTCCGTGTATCTCTGTGGGTCTCTATGGGTCTCTGTATCTCTGTGTATATCTGTGTGTCTCTGTGTGCCTCTGTGGGTGTCTGTGTATCTCTGTGTGCCTCTGTCTCTGTGGGTGTCTGTGGGTCTCTGTGTATCTCTGTTGGTCTCTGTGTATGTCTACGTGCCTTTGTGGGTCTCTGTGGGGGTCAGTGTGTCTGTGGGTCTCTGTGTATATCTGTGGGTCACAGTTTATCTCTGTGGGTCTCTGTGGGTCTCTGTGGGTCTCTGTGGGTCTCTGTGTGTCTCTGTGGATGTCTGGGTGTCTCTGTGGGTCTGTGTATCTCTGTGTGCCTCCGTGTATCTATGTGGGTCTCTATGGGTCTCTGTGTATCTCTGTGTATATCTGTGTGCCTCTGTGTGTCTCTGTGGGTGTCTGGGTGTCTCTGTGTGTCTCTGTGGGTGTCTGGGTGTCTGTGTGTCTCTGTGGGTGTCTGTGTATCTCTGTGTGCCTCTGTCTCTGTGGGTCTCTGTGGGTCTCTGTGGGTCTCTGTGTGTCTCTGTGGGTCTCTGTGGGTCTCTGTGGGTCTCTGTGGTTCTCTGTGTCTCTGTGTGTGTCTGTGTATGTCTCTGTGGGTGTCTGTGGGTATCTGCGTGTCTCTGTCTGTGGGTCTGTGGGTGTATCTATGGGTCTGTGTATCTCTGTGGGTGTCTGCGTATCTATGTGGGCATCTGCGTGTGTCTGTGGGTGTCCGTGTGTCTGTGGGTCTCTGGGTGTCTCTGTGGGTCTCTGGGTGTCTCTGGTATCTGCGTGTCTCTGTGGATGTATCTATGGGTCTGTGTGTATCTCAGTGGGTATCTGCGTGTCTCTGTGAGTGTATCTATGGGTCTGTGGTATCTCTGTGGGTGTCTGTATCTCTGTGGGTATCTGCGTGTCTCTGTGGGTGTCAGTGTCTCTGGGTATTTCTGTGGGTCTGTGTACCTGTGGGTCTGTAGGTCTCTGTGTATCTCTGTGGGTCTGTAGGTCTCGGTGGGTGTGTGGGTCTCGGTGTCTGGGTACCTGTGTGGGTCTCTGTGGGTCTCACTGGGTGCGTGTGGATCTCTGTACCTGTGGGTCTGGGTGTGTGGGTCTCTGTGGGTCTCTGTACCTGTGGGTCTCTGTGGGTGCGTGTGGGTCTCTGTGGGTGCGTGTGGGTGTGGGTACGTACCTGTGGGTCTCTGTACCTGTGTGTGTGTCTCTGTGGGTCTCTGTACCTGTGGGTGTGGGTCTCTGTGTGTCTCTGTGGGTGTGTATGCGTCCGAGTGTCTGGGTGAAAGTTGAACTCCTTTCACGCCGTAGGGAGCGAAAGGTGGGAGCGAGGGGGGGGGGCGAGGGGGGGGAGCGAGGGGGGGCGAGGGGGGGGGCGGCGATTTGATTCAAAGTCGAAGTTTTATTTAAATTCACTCGGTGCCAATTTACACGCGGAACGCAGACGACGTCACGGGGCCATCAGCTGGAGGGGAGGGGTGGGGGGGTGGAAGGGGGGCGGGGCCAAACAAACACAACACGGCCCCACCTCCCCCCACATCTCCCCACCCCTAACCCCTCCCCCCCATCTACCCCCATAGCCCCCCCTCATACCCCCCCCCCCTAGCCCCCCCCCTTCCCACCCCTAGCCCCTCCCCCCCTCACCACACAGACATCCACAGAGACCCACAGACTCACCACACACAGAGACCCACAGACTCACCACACAGACCCACAGACTCACCACACAGAGACCCACAGACTCACCACACAGAGACCCACAGACTCACCACACAGAGACCCACAGACTCACCACACAGAGACCCACAGACTCACCACACAGAGACCCACAGACTCACCACACAGAGACCCACAGACTCACCACACAGAGACCCACAGACTCACCACACAGAGACCCACAGACTCACCACACAGAGACCCACAGACTCATCACACAGAGACCCACAGACTCACCACACAAAGACCCACAGACTCATCACACACAGAGACCCACAGACACACCACACAGACCCACAGACTCACCACACAGAGACCCACAGACTCACCACACAGAGACCCACAGACTCACCACACAGAGACTCACAGACTCACCACACAGAGACTCACAGACTCACCACACAGAGACCCACAGACTCACCACACACAGAGACCCACAGACTCACCACACAGACCCACAGACACACCACACAGAGACTCACAGACTCACCACACAGAGACCCACAGACTCACCACACAGAGACCCACAGACTCACCACACAGAGACCCACAGACTCACCACACAGAGACCCACAGACACACCACACAGAGACCCACAGACACACCACACAGAGACCCACAGACTCACCACACAGAGACCCACAGACTCACCACACAGAGACCCACAGACTCACCACACAGAGACCCACAGACTCACCACACAGAGACCCACAGACTCACCACACACAGAGACCCACAGACTCACCACACAGAGACTCACAGACTCACCACACAGACCCACAGACACACCACACAGAGACTCACAGACTCACCACACAGAGACCCACAGACTCACCACACAGAGACCCACAGACTCACCACACAGAGACCCACAGACTCACCACAAAGAGACCCACAGACTCACCACACAGAGACCCACAGACACACCACACAGAGACCCACAGACACACCACACAGAGACCCACAGACTCACCACACAGAGACCCACAGACTCACCACACAGAGACCCACAGACTCACCACACAGAGACCCACAGACTCACCACACAGAGACCCACAGACTCACCACACAGAGACCCACAGACTCACCACACAGAGACCCACAGACTCACCACACAGAGACCCACAGACTCACCACACAGAGACCCACAGACTCACCACACAGAGACCCACAGACTCACCACACAGAGACCCACAGACTCACCACACACAGAGACCCACAGACTCACCACACAGAGACCCATAGACTCATCACACAGAGACCCACAGACTCACCACACAGAAACCCACAGACTCATCACACAGAGACCCATAGACATACCACACAGAAACCCATAGACACACCACACAGAGACCCACAGACTCACCATACAGACCCACAGACTCACCACACAGAGACCCACAGACTCACCACGCAGAGACCCACAGACTCACCACACAGAGACCCACAGACTCACCACACAGACACCCACAGACTCACCACGCAGAGACCCACAGACTCACCACACACAGAGACCCACAGACTCACCACACAGAGACCCACAGACTCACCACACAGAGACCCACAGACTCACCACACAGAGACCCACAGACTCACCACACAGAGACCCACAGACTCACCACACAGAGACCCACAGACTCACCACACAGAGACCCACAGACTCACCAAACAGAGATCAACAGACTCACCACACAGAGACCCACAGACTTACCACACAGACTCACAGACTCACCACACAGAGACCCACAGACTCACCACACAGAGACCCACAGACTCACCACACAGAGACCCACAGACTCACCACACAGAGACCCACAGACTCACCACACAGAGACCCACAGACTCACCAAACAGAGATCAACAGACTCACCACACAGAGACCCACAGACTTACCACACAGACTCACAGACTCACCACACAGAGACCCACAGACTCACCACACAGAGACCCACAGACTCACCACACAGAGACCCACAGACTCACCACACAGAGACCCACAGACTCACCACACAGAGACCCACAGACTCATCACACAGAGACCCACAGACTCACCACACAGAGACCCACAGACTCACCACACAGAGACCCACAGACTCACCACACAGAGACCCACAGACTCACCACACAGAGACCCACAGACTCACCACACAGAGACCCACAGACTCACCATACAGAGACCCACAGACTCACCACACAGAGACCCACAGATTCACCACACAGAGACCCAATGACTCACCACACAGAGACCCAATGACTCACCACACAGACCCACAGACTCACCAAACAGACACCCACAGACTCACCACACAGAGACCCACAGACTCACCACACAGAGACCCACAGACTCACCACACAGAGACCCACAGACTCACCACACAGAGACCCACAGACTCACCACCACGCAGACGCCCACTCTGAGAGTCGCCACGCGTCCCACCGCCGCTGCCACCTGGCCCTAGGGGCACCCCCAGCGGCAGCTGCCCTTGTGTGGGGGCAACCAGCAGACAATAATTCTGCTCCGATACAAAAAAGCGAGGACGCGCCGCACGAGCCGGATGATTGCTCAACCACAGACAGGAAACGCGGCGGAAGGGCGTGGGGGATGGGGTGGGCGTTGTGCCTGAATCGCCCTCCAGCACACACACGTACACACTTACGTGTGTACACGTGTGTGTACGTGTGTACACGTGTGTGTACGTGTGTGTGTGTACGTGTGTGTACGTGTGTGTGTGTACGTGTGTGTACGTGTGGTAGTGTGTGTACGGGTGCGTGCGTACGTGTGTGTGTACACGTGCGTGCGTGTACACGTGCGTGCGTGTACACGTGCGTGTGTGTGTGTACACGTGCGTGTGTGTGTGTACACGTGCGTGTGTGTGTACACGTGCGTGTGTGTGTACACGTGTGTGTGTGTGTGTACACGTGCGTGTGTGTGTGTACACGTGCGTGTGTGTGTGTACACGTGCGTGTGTGTGTACACGTGCGTGTGTGTGTACACGTGTGTGTGTGTACACGTGTGTGTGTGTGTACACGTGCGTGCGTGTACACGTGCGTGCGTGTACACGTGTGTGTGTGTGTACACGTGCGTGTGTGTACACGTGTGTGTGTGTGTGTACACGTGTGTGTGTGTGTACACGTGTGTGTGTGTGTACACGTGCGTGTGTGTGTGTACACGTGTGTGTGTGTGTGTACACGTGCGTGCGTGTACACGTGTGTGTGTGTACACGTGTGTGCGTGTACGTGTACGGGGGAGTGGTGGAGCAGCGGTGAGCGGGCCGAGCCGAGTTCCATTCTCCCCCCCGATCACGACGTCCATCGCCTTCACAAACATCCAAACCGGTCCGGGATCTCTTCCCCCCCTAGGTCGACTCGGCCTCAAATGGGTGCCTGGTGCGGTGGATAAAAACATCGCCACCGGGGAGACAAAGGCGGTCGGGCGTGGTGCTGGCCACCCACCCCCTGGTGTACCGTTCCGGCCTTCACAGGTGCTCGCTAACAGCACTTGCCCCTACAGTCTGTTAAGGCTATACGGGGGATCTGAGTCTGGGGGGTGAGCGAGTCTGGGGGGTGAGCGAGTCTGGGGGGTGAGCGAGTCTGGGGGGTGAGCGAGTCTGGGGGGTGAGCGAGTCTGGGGGGTGAGCGAGTCTGGGGGGTGAGCGAGTCTGGGGGGTGAGCGAGTCTGGGGGGTGAGCGAGTCTGGGGGGTGAGCGAGTCTGGGGGGTGAGCGAGTCTGGGGGGTGAGCGAGTCTGGGGGGTGAGCGAGTCTGGGGGGTGAGCGAGTCTGGGGGGTGAGCGAGTCTGGGGGGTGAGCGAGTCTGGGGGGTGAGCGAGTCTGGGGGGTGAGCGAGTCTGGGGGGTGAGCGAGTCTGGGGGGTGAGCGAGTCTGGGGGGTGAGCGAGTCTGGGGGGTGAGCGAGTCTGGGGGGTGAGCGAGTCTGGGGGGTGAGCGAGTCTGGGGGGTGAGCGAGTCTGGGGGGTGAGCGAGTCTGGGGGGTGAGCGAGTCTGGGGGGTGAGCGAGTCTGGGGGGTGAGCGAGTCTGGGGGGTGAGCGAGTCTGGGGGGTGAGCGAGTCTGGGGGGTGAGCGAGTCTGGGGGGTGAGCGAGTCTGGGGGGTGAGCGAGTCTGGGGGGTGAGCGAGTCTGGGGGGTGAGCGAGTCTGGGGGGTGAGCGAGTCTGGGGGGTGAGCGAGTCTGGGGGGTGAGCGAGTCTGGGGGGTGAGCGAGTCTGGGGGGTGAGCGAGTCTGGGGGGTGAGCGAGTCTGGGGGGTGAGCGAGTCTGGGGGGTGAGCGAGTCTGGGGGGTGAGCGAGTCTGGGGGGTGAGCGAGTCTGGGGGGTGAGCGAGTCTGGGGGGTGAGCGAGTCTGGGGGGTGAGCGAGTCTGGGGGGTGAGCGAGTCTGGGGGGTGAGCGAGTCTGGGGGGTGAGCGAGTCTGGGGGGTGAGCGAGTCTGGGGGGTGAGCGAGTCTGGGGGGTGAGCGAGTCTGGGGGGTGAGCGAGTCTGGGGGGTGAGCGAGTCTGGGGGGTGAGCGAGTCTGGGGGGTGAGCGAGTCTGGGGGGTGAGCGAGTCTGGGGGGTGAGCGAGTCTGGGGGGTGAGCGAGTCTGGGGGGTGAGCGAGTCTGGGGGGTGAGCGAGTCTGGGGGGTGAGCGAGTCTGGGGGGTGAGCGAGTCTGGGGGGTGAGCGAGTCTGGGGGGTGAGCGAGTCTGGGGGGTGAGCGAGTCTGGGGGGTGAGCGAGTCTGGGGGGTGAGCGAGTCTGGGGGTGAGCGAGTCTGGGGGTGAGCGAGTCTGGGGGTGAGCGAGTCTGGGGGTGAGCGAGTCTGGGGGTGAGCGAGTCTGGGGGTGAGCGAGTCTGGGGGTGAGCGAGTCTGGGGGTGAGCGAGTCTGGGGGTGAGCGAGTCTGGGGGTGAGCGAGTCTGGGGGTGAGCGAGTCTGGGGGTGAGCGAGTCTAGGGGTGAGCGAGTCTAGGGGTGAGCGAGTCTAGGGGTGAGCGAGTCTAGGGGTGAGCGAGTCTAGGGGTGAGCGAGTCTAGGGGTGAGCGAGTCTAGGGGTGAGCGAGTCTAGGGGTGAGCGAGTCTAGGGGTGAGCGAGTCTAGGGGTGAGCGAGTCTAGGGGTGAGCGAGTCTAGGGGTGAGCGAGTCTAGGGGTGAGCGAGTCTAGGGGTGAGCGAGTCTAGGGGTGAGCGAGTCTAGGGGTGAGCGAGTCTAGGGGTGAGCGAGTCTAGGGGTGAGCGAGTCTAGGGGTGAGCGAGTCTAGGGGTGAGCGAGTCTAGGGGTGAGCGAGTCTAGGGGTGAGCGAGTCTAGGGGTGAGCGAGTCTAGGGGTGCGCGAGTCTAGGGGTGCGCGAGTCTAGGGGTGCGCGAGTCTAGGGGTGCGCGAGTCTAGGGGTGAGCGAGTCTAGGGGTGAGCGAGTCTAGGGGTGAGCGAGTCTAGGGGTGAGCGAGTCTAGGGGTGAGCGAGTCTAGGGGTGAGCGAGTCTAGGGGTGAGCGAGTCTAGGGGTGAGCGAGTCTAGGGGTGAGCGAGTCTAGGGGTGAGCGAGTCTAGGGGTGAGCGAGTCTAGGGGTGAGCGAGTCTAGGGGTGAGCGAGTCTAGGGGTGAGCGAGTCTAGGGGTGAGCGAGTCTAGGGGTGAGCGAGTCTAGGGGTGAGCGAGTCTAGGGGTGAGCGAGTCTAGGGGTGAGTGAGTCTAGGGGTGAGCGAGTCTAGGGGTGAGCGAGTCTAGGGGTGAGTGAGTCTAGGGGTGAGTGAGTCTGGGGGTGAGCGAGTCTGGGGGTGAGTGAGTCTGGGGGTGAGTGAGTCTAGGGGTGAGCGAGTCTAGGGGTGAGTGAGTCTAGGGGTGAGTGAGTCTAGGGGTGAGTGAGTCTAGGGGTGAGTGAGTCTAGGGGTGAGCGAGTCTAGGGGTGAGTGAGTCTAGGGGTGAGTGAGTCTAGGGGTGAGTGAGTCTGGGGGTGAGTGAGTCTAGGGGTGAGCGAGTCTAGGGGTGAGCGAGTCTAGGGGTGAGTGAGTCTAGGGGTGAGTGAGTCTGGGGGTGAGTGAGTCTGGGGGTGAGTGAGTCTAGGGGTGAGCGAGTCTAGGGGTGAGTGAGTCTAGGGGTGAGCGAGTCTAGGGGTGAGTGAGTCTAGGGGTGAGTGAGTCTAGGGGTGAGTGAGTCTAGGGGTGAGTGAGTCTAGGGGTGAGTGAGTCTAGGGGTGAGTGAGTCTAGGGGTGAGTGAGTCTAGGGGTGAGTGAGTCTAGGGGTGAGTGAGTCTGGGGGTGAGTGAGTCTAGGGGTGAGTGAGTCTGGGGGTGAGTGAGTCTAGGGGTGAGCGAGTCTAGGGGTGAGTGAGTCTAGGGGTGAGTGAGTCTAGGGGTGAGTGAGTCTAGGGGTGAGTGAGTCTGGGGGTGAGTGAGTCTAGGGGTGAGCGAGTCTAGGGGTGAGCGAGTCTAGGGGTGAGTGAGTCTAGGGGTGAGCGAGTCTAGGGGTGAGCGAGTCTAGGGGTGAGTGAGTCTAGGGGTGAGTGAGTCTAGGGGTGAGCGAGTCTAGGGGTGAGTGAGTCTAGGGGTGAGTGAGTCTAGGGGTGAGTGAGTCTAGGGGTGAGTGAGTCTAGGGGTGAGCGAGTCTAGGGGTGAGCGAGTCTAGGGGTGAGCGAGTCTGGGGGTGAGCGAGTCTAGGGGTGAGTGAGTCTAGGGGTGAGTGAGTCTAGGGGTGAGTGAGTCTGGGGGTGAGTGAGTCTAGGGGTGAGTGAGTCTGGGGGTGAGTGAGTCTAGGGGTGAGTGAGTCTAGGGGTGAGTGAGTCTAGGGGTGAGTGAGTCTAGGGGTGAGTGAGTCTAGGGGTGAGTGAGTCTAGGGGTGAGTGAGTCTAGGGGTGAGTGAGTCTGGGGGTGAGTGAGTCTAGGGGTGAGTGAGTCTGGGGGTGAGTGAGTCTAGGGGTGAGCGAGTCTAGGGGTGAGTGAGTCTAGGGGTGAGTGAGTCTAGGGGTGAGTGAGTCTAGGGGTGAGTGAGTCTGGGGGTGAGTGAGTCTAGGGGTGAGCGAGTCTAGGGGTGAGTGAGTCTAGGGGTGAGCGAGTCTAGGGGTGAGCGAGTCTAGGGGTGAGTGAGTCTAGGGGTGAGTGAGTCTAGGGGTGAGTGAGTCTAGGGGTGAGCGAGTCTAGGGGTGAGTGAGTCTAGGGGTGAGTGAGTCTAGGGGTGAGTGAGTCTAGGGGTGAGCGAGTCTAGGGGTGAGCGAGTCTAGGGGTGAGCGAGTCTGGGGGTGAGCGAGTCTAGGGGTGAGTGAGTCTAGGGGTGAGTGAGTCTAGGGGTGAGTGAGTCTGGGGGTGAGTGAGTCTAGGGGTGAGTGAGTCTGGGGGTGAGTGAGTCTAGGGGTGAGTGAGTCTAGGGGTGAGTGAGTCTAGGGGTGAGTGAGTCTAGGGGTGAGTGAGTCTAGGGGTGAGTGAGTCTAGGGGTGAGCGAGTCTAGGGGTGAGTGAGTCTAGGGGTGAGTGAGTCTAGGGGTGAGTGAGTCTAGGGGTGAGTGAGTCTGGGGGTGAGTGAGTCTAGGGGTGAGTGAGTCTAGGGGTGAGTGAGTCTAGGGGTGAGTGAGTCTAGGGGTGAGTGAGTCTAGGGGTGAGTGAGTCTAGGGGTGAGCGAGTCTAGGGGTGAGCGAGTCTGGGGGTGAGCGAGTCTAGGGGTGAGTGAGTCTAGGGGTGAGTGAGTCTAGGGGTGAGTGAGTCTAGGGGTGAGTGAGTCTGGGGGTGAGTGAGTCTAGGGGTGAGTGAGTCTGGGGGTGAGTGAGTCTAGGGGTGAGTGAGTCTGCTTCTGCTGCTCGTGACGACGACGACGATGATGACGATGATGAGGAGGAGGAGGAGGAGGAGGAGGAGGAGGAGGAGGAGGAGGAGGAGGAGGAGGAGGTCCCAACTCAGTCTCCCCCTACCCCTATCCCTGCTGCCTCCCCTACCCCTACCCCTCCTGCTGCCCCCCCTACCCCTACCCCTGCTGCTGCCCCCCCTACCCCTACCCCTGCTGCTACCCCGGGGGAGCGAGCTTCATCCTCAGCCTCAGCCGCTTTGTGCAGGACGTAGATGGGGCGACGGAACCCTGCGGAGGGAGAGAGGAGGGGAGGGAGAGGGGAGAGAGGGATGGGGGGGGAGAGGAGGGGGAGAGAGTTCAGCATCGGTTCCCCCCAGTGCCCCCCCCGCCCCCCCGTGCCCCCCCCCCCAGTGCCCCCCCCCCCCCGTGGCCCCCCCCCCCGTACCAGGCTTGGTGTGGGTGGCGTCCCCCAGCGTCTCCACGGAGCTGAACCCCACGGCAGGCGACAACAGCAGAGCCACAAAGCCCTCTGGTCTCACGCGGATCTCTTGGTAGTGACGCGCCATCACATCCTGCACAACCACAGTCACAACCACAGACAACGTCACAACCACAGTCACAACCACAGTCACAACCATCACCACAGTCACAACCATCACCACAGTCACAACCATCACCACAGTCGCAACCATCACCACAGTCGCAACCATCACCACAGTCACAACCACAACCACAGTCACAACCACAGTAACAACAACAACCACAGTCACAACCATCACCACAGTCACAACCATCACCACAGTCGCAACCATCACCACAGTCACAACCACAACCACAGTCACAACCACAGTAACAACAACAACCACAGTCACAACCATCACCAGTCACAACCACAACCACAGTCACAACCACAGTAACAACAACAACCACAGTCACAACCATCACCACAGTCACAACCACAGTAACAACAACAACCACAGTCACAACCATCACCACAGTCACAACCATCACCACAGTCACAACCATCACCACAGTCGCAACCATCACCACAGTCACAACCACAACCACAGTCACAACCACAGTAACAACAACAACCACAGTCACAACCATCACCACAGTCACAACCACAACCACAGTCACAACCACAGTAACGTCAACAACCACAGTCACAACCATCACCACAGTCGCAACCATCACCACAGTCACAACCACAACCACCATCACCGTCACAACCACAGACAACGTCACAACCACAGTCACAACCACAGTCACAACCACAACCACAGTCACAACCATCACCACAGTCGCAACCATCACCACAGTCGCAACCACAACCACAGTCACAACCACAGTAACAACAACAACCACAGTAACAACAACAACCACAGTCACAACCATCACCACAGTCACAACCATCACCACAGTCGCAACCATCACCACAGTCACAACCACAACCACAGTCACAACCACAGTAACAACAACAACCACAGTCACAACCATCACCACAGTCACAACCACAACCACAGTCACAACCACAGTAACAACAACAACCACAGTCACAACCATCACCACAGTCACAACCACAGTAACAACAACAACCACAGTCACAACCATCACCACAGTCGCAACCATCACCACAGTCACAACCACAACCACAGTCACAACCACAGTAACAACAACAACCACAGTCACAACCACAACCACAGTCACAACCACAGTCACAACCACAACCACAGTCACAACCACAACCACAGTCACAACCACAACCACAGTCACAACCATCACCACAGTCACAACCACAGTAACAACAACAACCACAGTCACAACCATCACCACAGTCACAACCATCACCACAGTCGCAACCATCACCACAGTCGCAACCACAACAACAGTCACAACCACAGTAACAACAACAACCACAGTAACAACAACAACCACAGTCACAACCACAACCACAACCACAGTCACAACCACAGTAACAACCACAGTCACAACCATCACCACCACCACCATCACCGTCACAACCACAGTCACAACCACAGTCACAACCATCACCACCATCACCACAGTCACAACCATCACCACAGTCACAACCATCACCACCACCATCACCGCCACAACCACAGTCACAACCACAGTCACAACCATCACCGTCACAACCATCACCACAGTCACAACCATCACCACAGTCACAACCACAACCACAGTCACAACCATCACCACAACCAGTCACAACCATCACCACAGTCACAACCACAGTCACAACCACAACCACAGTCACAACCACAACCACAGTCACAACCACAGTCACAACCACAACCACAGTCACAACCACAACCACAGTCACAACCACAGTCACAAGCACAACCACAGTCACAAGCACAACCACAGTCACAACCATCACCACAGTCGCAACCATCACCACAGTCACAACCACAACCACAGTCACAGTCACAACCACAACCACAGTCACAACCACCACCACAGTCACAACCACAACCACAGTCACAACCACAACCACAGTCACAACCACAACCACAGTCACAACCACAACCACAGTCACAACCACAACCACAACCACAAGCACAACCACAGTCACAACCACAGTCACAACCACAGTCACAAGCACAACCACAGTCACAACCATCACCACAACCACAGTCACAACCATCACCACATTCACAACCACAACCACAGTCACAACCACAACCACAGTCACAACCACAACCACAGTCACAACCACAGTCACAACCACCACCACAGTCACAACCACAACCACAGTCACAACCACAACCACAGTCACAACCACAGTAACAACAACAACCACAACCACAGTCACAACCACAGTCACAACCACCACCACAGTCACAACCATCACCACAGTCACAACCACAACCACAGTCACAACCACAGTAACAACAACAACCACAGTCACAACCATCACCACAGTCACAACCACAGTCACAACCACAGTCACAAGCACAACCACAGTCACAACCATCACCACAGTCACAACCACAACCACAGTCACAACCACAGTAACAACAACAACCACAACCACAGTCACAACCACAGTCACAACCACCACCACAGTCACAACCACAACCACAGTCACAACCACAACCACAGTCACAACCACAGTCACAACCACCACCACAGTCACAACCATCACCACAGTCACAACCACAACCACAGTCACAACCACAGTAACAACAACAACCACAGTCACAACCATCACCACAGTCACAACCACAGTCACAACCACAGTCACAAGCACAACCACAGTCACAACCATCACCACAACCACAGTCACAACCACAACCACAGTCACAACCACAGTCACAACCACAGTCACAACCACCACCACAGTCACAACCACAACCACAGTCACAACCACCACCACAGTCACAACCACAACCACAGTCACAACCACAACCACAGTCACAACCACCACCACAGTCACAACCACAACCACAGTCACAACCACCACCACAGTCACAACCAGTCACAACCACAACCACAGTCACAACCACAGTCACAACCACAACCACAGTCACAACCACAGTCACAACCACAACCACAGTCACAACCACAGTCACAACCACAACCACAGTCACAACCACAACCACAGTCACAACCACAACCACAGTCACAACCACAACCACAGTCACAACCACAACCACAGTCACAACCACCACCACAGTCACAACCACCACCAGTCACAACCACAACCACAGTCACAACCACAGTCACAACCACAACCACAGTCACAACCACAACCACAGTCACAACCACAGTCACAACCACAGTCACAACCACAACCACAGTCACAACCACCACCACAGTCACAACCACAACCACAGTCGCAACCATCACCACAGTCACAACCACAACCACAGTCACAACCACAGTAACAACAACAACCACAGTCACAACCATCACCACAGTCACAACCACAACCACAGTCACAACCACAGTAACAACAACAACCACAGTCACAACCATCACCACAGTCACAACCACAGTCACAACCACAGTCACAAGCACAACCACAGTCACAACCATCACCACAACCACAGTCACAACCACAACCACAGTCACAACCACAACCACAGTCACAACCACAGTCACAACCACAACCACAGTCACAACCACAGTCACAACCACAACCACAGTCACAACCACAACCACAGTCACAACCACAACCACAGTCACAACCACCACCACAGTCACAACCACCACCAGTCACAACCACAACCACAGTCACAACCACAGTCACAACCACAACCACAGTCACAACCACAACCACAGTCACAACCACAACCACAGTCACAACCACAGTCACAACCACAACCACAGTCACAACCACCACCACAGTCACAACCACAACCACAGTCGCAACCATCACCACAGTCACAACCACAACCACAACCACAGTCACAACCACCACCACAGTCACAACCACAACCACAGTCACAACCACAACCACAGTCACAACCACAGTCACAACCACAACCACAACCACAGTCACAACCACAACCACAGTCACAACCACAGTCACAACCACAACCACAGTCACAACCACAGTCACAACCACAACCACAGTCACAACCACACCCAACCACAACCACAGTCACAACCATCACCACAACCACAGTCACAACCATCACCACAGTCACAACCACAACCACAGTCACAACCACAGTCACAAGCACAACCACAGTCACAACCACAGTCACAACCATCACCACAGTCACAACCACAACCAGTCACAACCATCACCACAACCACAGTCACAACCATCACCACAGTCACAACCACAACCACAGTCACAACCACAACCACAGTCACAACCACAACCACAG
This sequence comes from Petromyzon marinus, assembly GCF_048934315.1. Lineage (NCBI taxonomy): Eukaryota > Metazoa > Chordata > Hyperoartia > Petromyzontiformes > Petromyzontidae > Petromyzon > Petromyzon marinus. The sequence continues at coordinate 6,975,746 of NC_133741.1, read as the reverse complement.
TCACAACCACAACCACAGTCACAACCACAACCACAACCACAACCACAAGCACAACCACAGTCACAACCACAGTCACAACCACAGTCACAACCACAGTCACAACCACAACCACAGTCACAACCATCACCACAGTCACAACCATCACCACAGTCACAACCATCACCACAGTCACAACCATCACCACAGTCACAACCACAACCACAGTCACAACCACAACCACAGTCACAACCACAACCACAGTCACAACCACAACCACAGTCACAACCACAGTCACAACCACAGTCACAACCACAACCACAGTCACAACCACAACCACAGTCACAACCACAGTCACAACCACAACCACAGTCACAACCACAGTCACAACCACAACCACAGTCACAACCACAGTCACAACCACAACCACAGTCACAACCACAGTCACAACCACAACCAGTCACAACCACAGTCACAACCACAACCACAGTCACAACCACAGTCACAACCACAGTCACAACCACAACCACAGTCACAACCACAACCACAGTCACAACCACCACCAGTCACAACCACAACCACAGTCACAACCACAGTCACAACCACAACCACAGTCACAACCACAACCACAGTCACAACCACAACCACAGTCACAACCACAGTCACAACCACAACCACAGTCACAACCACAGTCACAACCACAACCACAGTCACAACCACAGTCACAACCACAACCACAGTCACAACCACAACCACAGTCACAACCACAACCACAGTCACAACCACAACCAGTCACAACCACCACCACAGTCACAACCACAACCACAGTCACAACCACAGTCACAACCACAACCACAGTCACAACCAAAACCACAGTCACAACCACAACCACAGTCACAACCACAACCACAGTCACAACCACAACCACAGTCACAACCATCACCACAGTCACAACCACAACCACAGTCACAACCACAGTCACAACCACAACCACAGTCACAACCACAACCAACGTCACAACCACAGTCACAACCACAACCAACGTCACAACCACAGTCACAACCACAACCAACGTCACAACCACAACCACCACCGCCGTCACAACCGTAACCACCACCGTCACAACCACCGTCACAACCACAACCACCACCGTCACAACCAACACCGTGTGAGCATGTGAGCGAGTCGGCGTGTGAGCATGTGAGTGAGTCTGTGTGTGAGTGAGTGTGATTGAGTGAGTCTGTGTGTGAGTCTGTGAGTGAGTCTGTGTGTGAGTGAGTGAGCGAGTGTGAGTGAGTGAGTGAGTCTGCGTGTGTGTGAGTGAGTGAGTGAGTCTGCGTGTGTGTGAGTGAGTGAGTGAGTCTGCGTGTGTGTGAGTGAGTCTGCGTGTGTGTGAGTGAGTCTGCGTGTGAGTGAGTGAGTCTGCGTGTGAGTGAGTGAGTCTGCGTGTGAGTGAGTCTACGTGTGAGTGAGTCTACGTGTGAGTGAGTCTACGTGTGAGTGAGTCTGCGTGTGAGTGAGTCTGCGTGTGAGTGAGTCTGCGTGTGAGTGAGTCTGCGTGTGAGTGAGTCTGCGTGTGAGTGAGTCTGCGTGTGAGTGAGTCTGCGTGTGAGTGAGTCTGCGTGTGAGTGAGTCTGCGTGTGAGTGAGTCTGCGTGTGAGTGAGTCTGCGTGTGAGTGAGTCTGCGTGTGAGTGAGTCTGCGTGTGAGTGAGTCTGCGTGTGAGTGAGTCTGCGTGTGAGTGAGTCTGCGTGTGAGTGAGTCTGCGTGTGAGTGAGTCTGCGTGTGAGTGAGTCTGCGTGTGAGTGAGTCTGCGTGTGAGTGAGTCTGCGTGTGAGTGAGTCTGCGTGTGAGTGAGTCTGCGTGTGAGTGAGTCTGCGTGTGAGTGAGTCTGCGTGTGAGTGAGTCTGCGAGTGAGTGAGTCTGCGAGTGAGTGAGTCTGCGAGTGAGTGAGTCTGCGAGTGAGTGAGTCTGCGTGTGTGTGAGTGAGTGAGTGAGTCTGCGTGTGAGTGAGTCTGCGAGTGAGTGAGTCTGCGAGTGAGTGAGTCTGCGAGTGAGTGAGTCTGCGTGTGAGTGAGTCTGCGTGTGAGTGAGTCTGCGAGTGAGTGAGTCTGCGAGTGAGTGAGTCTGCGAGTGAGTGAGTCTGCGAGTGAGTGAGTCTGCGAGTGAGTGAGTCTGCGAGTGAGTGAGTCTGCGAGTGAGTGAGTCTGCGTGTGAGTGAGTCTGCGTGTGAGTGAGTCTGCGTGTGAGTGAGTCTGCGTGTGAGTGAGTCTGCGTGTGAGTGAGTCTGCGTGTGAGTGAGTCTGCGTGTGAGTGAGTCTGCGTGTGAGTGAGTCTGCGTGTGAGTGAGTCTGCGTGTGAGTGAGTCTGCGTGTGAGTGAGTCTGCGTGTGAGTGAGTCTGCGTGTGAGTGAGTCTGCGTGTGAGTGAGTCTGCGTGTGAGTGAGTCTGCGTGTGAGTGAGTCTGCGTGTGAGTGAGTCTGCGTGTGAGTGAGTCTGCGTGTGAGTGAGTCTGCGTGTGAGTGAGTCTGCGTGTGAGTGAGTCTGCGTGTGAGTGAGTCTGCGTGTGAGTGAGTCTGCGTGTGAGTGAGTCTGCGTGTGAGTGAGTCTGCGTGTGAGTGAGTCTGCGTGTGAGTGAGTCTGCGTGTGAGTGAGTCTGCGTGTGAGTGAGTCTGCGTGTGAGTGAGTCTGCGTGTGAGTGAGTCTGCGTGTGAGTGAGTCTGCGTGTGAGTGAGTCTGCGTGTGAGTGAGTCTACAAGTGAGTGAGTCTACGTGTGAGTGAGTCTACGTGTGAGTGAGTCTGCGTGTGAGTGAGTCTGCGTGTGAGTGAGTCTACGAGTGAGTGAGTCTACGAGTGAGTGAGTCTACGTGTGAGTGAGTCTGTGAGTGAGTCTACGTGTGAGTGAGTCTGTGTGTGAGTGAGTCTACGAGTGAGTGAGTCTGTGTGTGAGTGAGTCTGTGAGTGAGTCTACGTGTGAGTGAGTCTGCGTGTGAGTGAGTCTACGAGTGAGTGAGTCTACGAGTGAGTGAGTCTGCGTGTGAGTGAGTCTGCGTGTGAGCGAGTCTGCGTGTGAGCGAGTCTACGTGTGAGTGAGTCTACGTGTGAGCGAGTCTACGTGTGAGTGAGTCTACGTGTGAGTGAGTCTACGAGTGAGTGAGTCTGCGTGTGAGTGAGTGTGTGAGCGAGCCTGTGAGTGAGTCTACGTGTGAGTGAGTCTGTGAGTGAGTCTACGTGTGAGTGAGTCTACGTGTGAGTGAGCGAGCGTGTGAGTGAGTCTACGTGTGAGTGAGTCTACGTGTGAGTGAGTGTGTGAGCGAGTGTGTGAGCGAGTCTACGTGTGAGTGAGTCTACGTGTGAGTGAGTCTACGTGTGAGTGAGTGTGTGAGCGAGCGTGTGAGTGAGTCTACGTGTGAGTGAGTCTGCGTGTGAGTGAGTGTGTGAGCGAGCGTGTGAGTGAGTGAGTGAGTCTACGTGTGAGTGAGTCTGCGTGTGAGTGAGTCTGCGTGTGAGTGAGTCTGCGTGTGAGTGAGTCTGCGTGTGAGTGAGTCTGCGTGTGAGTGAGTGTGTGAGCGAGTCTACGTGTGAGCGAGTCTACGTGTGAGTGAGTCTACGTGTGAGTGAGTGTGTGAGCGAGCGTGTGAGTGAGTCTACGTGTGAGTGAGTCTGCGTGTGAGTGAGTGTGTGAGCGAGTGTGTGAGTGAGTGAGTGAGTCTGCGTGTGAGTGAGTCTGCGTGTGAGTGAGTCTGCGTGTGAGTGAGTCTGCGTGTGAGTGAGTCTGCGTGTGAGTGAGTGTGTGAGCGAGTCTACGTGTGAGTGAGTCTGCGTGTGAGTGAGTCTGCGTGTGAGTGAGTCTGCGTGTGAGTGAGTCTACGAGTGAGTGAGTCTACGTGTGAGTGAGTCTACGTGTGAGTGAGTCTACGTGTGAGTGAGTCTACGTGTGAGTGAGTGTGTGAGCGAGCGTGTGAGTGAGTCTACGTGTGAGTGAGTCTGCGTGTGAGTGAGTGTGTGAGCGAGCGTGTGAGTGAGTCTACGTGTGAGTGAGTCTGCGTGTGAGTGAGTGTGTGAGCGAGTGTGTGAGTGAGTGAGTGAGTCTACGTGTGAGTGAGTCTGCGTGTGAGTGAGTCTGCGTGTGAGTGAGTCTGCGTGTGAGTGAGTCTGCGTGTGAGTGAGTCTGCGTGTGAGTGAGTCTGCGTGTGAGTGAGTCTGCGTGTGAGTGAGTCTACGTGTGAGCGAGTCTGCGTGTGAGTGAGTCTGCGTGTGAGTGAGTCTGCGTGTGAGTGAGTCTGCGTGTGAGTGAGTGTGTGAGCGAGTCTACGTGTGAGTGAGTCTACGAGTGAGTGAGTCTACGTGTGAGTGAGTCTGCGTGTGAGTGAGTCTGCGTGTGAGTGAGTCTACGTGTGAGTGAGTCTGCGTGTGAGTGAGTCTACGTGTGAGTGAGTCTACGTGTGAGTGAGTGTGTGAGTGAGTCTACGTGTGAGTGAGTCTACGTGTGAGTGAGCGTGTGAGTGAGTCTACGTGTGAGCGAGTCTGCGTGTGAGTGAGTGTGTGAGCGAGCGTGTGAGTGAGTCTACGTGTGAGTGAGTCTGCGTGTGAGTGAGTGTGTGAGCGAGTGTGTGAGTGAGTGAGTGAGTCTACGTGTGAGTGAGTCTGCGTGTGAGTGAGTCTGCGTGTGAGTGAGTCTGCGTGTGAGTGAGTCTGCGTGTGAGTGAGTCTGCGTGTGAGTGAGTCTGCGTGTGAGTGAGTCTACGTGTGAGTGAGTGTGTGAGCGAGCGTGTGAGTGAGTCTACGTGTGAGTGAGTCTGCGTGTGAGTGAGTGTGTGAGCGAGCGTGTGAGTGAGTCTACGTGTGAGTGAGTCTGCGTGTGAGTGAGTGTGTGAGCGAGTGTGTGAGTGAGTGAGTGAGTCTACGTGTGACTGAGTCTGCGTGTGAGTGAGTCTGCGTGTGAGTGAGTCTGCGTGTGAGTGAGTCTGCGTGTGAGTGAGTCTGCGTGTGAGTGAGTCTGCGTGTGAGTGAGTCTGCGTGTGAGTGAGTCTGCGTGTGAGCGAGTCTGCGTGTGAGCGAGTCTACGTGTGAGCGAGTCTGCGTGTGAGCGAGTCTACGTGTGAGTGAGTCTACGAGTGAGTGAGTCTACGTGTGAGTGAGTCTACGTGTGAGCGAGTCTACGTGTGAGTGAGTCTGCGTGTGAGCGAGTCTACGAGTGAGTGAGTCTGCGTGTGAGTGAGTCTGCGTGTGAGTGAGTCTACGTGTGAGTGAGTCTGCGTGTGAGTGAGTCTGCGTGTGAGTGAGTCTACGAGTGAGTGAGTCTACGTGTGAGTGAGTCTACGTGCGAGTGAGTCTACGTGTGAGTGAGTCTACGTGTGAGTGAGTCTGCGTGTGAGTGAGTCTACGTGTGAGTGAGTCTACGTGTGAGTGAGTGAGTCTACGTGTGAGTCTACGTGTGAGTGAGTGAGTCTACGTGTGAGTCTACGTGTGAGTGAGTCTACGTGTGAGTGAGTGAGTCTACGTGTGAGTCTACGTGCGAGTGAGTCTACGTGTGAGTGAGTCTATGTGTGAGTGAGTCTGCGTGTGAGTGAGTCTGCGTGTGAGTGAGTCTACGTGTGAGTGAGTGAGTCTACGTGTGAGTCTACGTGTGAGTGAGTGAGTCTACGTGCGAGTCTACGTGTGAGTGAGTCTACGTGTGAGTGAGTGAGTCTACGTGTGAGTCTACGTGCGAGTGAGTCTACGTGTGAGTGAGTGAGTCTACGTGTGAGTGAGTCTACGAGTGAGTGAGTCTACGAGTGAGTGAGTCTACGTGTGAGTGAGTCTACGTGTGAGTGAGTCTACGTGTGAGTGAGTCTACGAGTGAGTGAGTCTACGAGTGAGTGAGTCTACGAGTGAGTGAGTCTACGTGTGAGTGAGTGAGTCTGTGTGTGAGTGAGTCTGTGAGTGAGTCTACGTGTGAGTGAGTCTGTGTGTGAGTGAGTCTACGTGTGAGTGAGTGAGTCTGTGTGTGAGTGAGTCTACGTGTGAGTGAGTCTACGTGTGAGTGAGTCTACGTGTGAGTGAGTCTACGTGTGAGTGAGTCTACGTGTGAGTCTACGTGTGAGTGAGTCTACGAGTGAGTGAGTCTACGAGTGAGTGAGTCTACGTGTGAGTGAGTCTACGTGTGAGTGAGTGAGTCTGTGTGTGAGTGAGTCTGTGAGTGAGTCTGTGTGTGAGTGAGTCTACGTGTGAGTGAGTGAGTCTGTGTGTGAGTGAGTCTACGTGTGAGTGAGTCTACGTGTGAGTGAGTCTGCGAGTGAGTGAGTCTGCGAGTGAGTGAGTCTGTGTGTGAGTGAGTCTACGTGTGAGTGAGTGAGTCTACGTGTGAGTCTACGTGTGAGTGAGTCTACGTGTGAGCGAGTCTACGTGAGAGCGAGTCTGCGTGTGAGCGAGTCTACGTGTGAGCGAGTCTACGAGTGAGTGAGTCTACGTGTGAGCGAGTCTACGCGTGAGTGAGTCTACGTGTGAGTGAGTCTACGTGTGAGCGAGTCTACGTGTGAGCGAGTCTGCGTGTGAGCGAGTCTACGAGTGAGCGAGTCTACGTGTGAGTGAGTCTACGTGTGAGTGAGTCTACGTGTGAGCGAGTCTACGTGTGAGTGAGTCTGCGTGTGAGCGAGTCTACGAGTGAGCGAGTCTACGTGTGAGTGAGTCTGCGTGTGAGTGAGTCTACGAGTGAGTGAGTCTGCGTGTGAGTGAGTGAGTCTGCGTGTGAGTGAGCGAGTCTGCGTGTGAGTGAGTCTACGTGTGAGTGAGTCTACGTGTGAGTGAGTCTACGAGTGAGTGAGTCTACGTGTGAGTGAGTCTACGTGTGAGTGAGTCTACGTGCGAGTGAGTCTACGTGCGAGTGAGTCTACGTGTGAGTGAGTCTGCGTGTGAGTGAGTCTACGTGTGAGTGAGTCTACGTGTGAGTGAGTGAGTCTACGTGTGAGTCTACGTGTGAGTGAGTGAGTCTACGTGTGAGTCTACGTGTGAGTGAGTCTACGTGTGAGTGAGTGAGTCTACGTGTGAGTCTACGTGCGAGTGAGTCTACGTGTGAGTGAGTCTACGTGTGAGTGAGTCTGCGTGTGAGTGAGTCTGCGTGTGAGTGAGTCTACGTGTGAGTGAGTGAGTCTACGTGTGAGTCTACGTGTGAGTGAGTGAGTCTACGTGCGAGTCTACGTGTGAGTGAGTCTACGTGTGAGTGAGTGAGTCTACGTGTGAGTCTACGTGCTAGCGAGTCTACGTGTGAGTGAGTGAGTCTACGTGTGAGTGAGTCTACGAGTGAGTGAGTCTACGAGTGAGTGAGTCTACGTGTGAGTGAGTCTACGTGTGAGTGAGTGAGTCTACGTGTGAGTGAGTCTACGAGTGAGTGAGTCTACGAGTGAGTGAGTCTACGTGTGAGTGAGTCTACGTGTGAGTGAGTGAGTCTGTGTGTGAGTGAGTCTGTGAGTGAGTCTACGTGTGAGTGAGTCTGTGTGTGAGTGAGTCTACGTGTGAGTGAGTGAGTCTGTGTGTGAGTGAGTCTGTGTGTGAGTGAGTCTACGTGTGAGTGAGTGAGTCTACGTGTGAGTGAGTCTGTGTGTGAGTGAGTCTACGTGTGAGTGAGTGAGTCTGTGTGTGAGTGAGTCTGTGTGTGAGTGAGTCTGTGTGTGAGTGAGTCTACGTGTGAGTGAGTCTACGTGTGAGTGAGTCTGCGAGTGAGTGAGTCTGCGAGTGAGTGAGTCTACGTGTGAGTGAGTCTGCGAGTGAGTGAGTCTGTGTGTGAGTGAGTCTACGTGTGAGTGAGTCTGCGAGTGAGTGAGTCTGTGTGTGAGTGAGTCTACGTGTGAGTGAGTGAGTCTGTGAGTGAGTCTACGTGCGAGTGAGTCTACGTGTGAGTGAGTCTGTGAGTGAGTCTACGTGTGAGTGAGTCTACGTGTGAGTGAGTCTGCGAGTGAGTGAGTCTGTGTGTGAGTGAGTCTACGTGTGAGTGAGTCTGCGAGTGAGTGAGTCTGTGTGTGAGTGAGTCTACGTGTGAGTGAGTCTGCGAGTGAGTGAGTCTACGTGTGAGTGAGTCTGCGAGTGAGTGAGTCTGCGAGTGAGTGAGTCTGTGTGTGAGTGAGTCTACGTGTGAGTGAGTCTGCGAGTGAGTGAGTCTGCGTGCGAGTGAGTCTACGTGCGAGTGAGTCTACGTGCGAGTGAGTCTGCGTGTGAGTGAGTCTACGTGTGAGTGAGTCTACGTGTGAGTCTACGTGCGAGTGAGTGAGTCTGTGTGTGAGTGAGTCTACGTGTGAGTGAGTCTGCGAGTGAGTGAGTCTGTGTGTGAGTGAGTCTACGTGTGAGTGAGTGAGTCTACGTGTGAGTCTACGTGCGAGTGAGTCTGTGTGTGAGTGAGTCTACGTGTGAGTGAGTGAGTCTACGTGTGAGTGAGTGAGTCTACGTGTGAGTGAGTGAGTCTACGTGTGAGTGAGTCTGTGAGTGAGTCTGTGAGTGAGTCTGTGAGTGAGTCTACGTGCGAGTGAGTCTGCGTGCGTGCGTGCGAGCGAGCGGGCGGGCGCCCTCCACCGTGAGCCGTCGCCGCTTGCGGTACGAGGCCCAGGGCTGGGGCTCCAGCAGCAGGCGCCCGCCGGGCCTCAGGTGCAGGAAGGCTCGGCGGAAGAGGCGGCGCAGGCCGACGTCGCCCCAGTTGAGGTGCACCCACTTGGTCAGGCTCAGGCACAGCACCGTGTCGAACTGGGGCCGCTGGAGCTCCACCAGGTCGTCGTGGTCCACCACGTAGTTGCCCTGGGGAGAGACGCGCGGTGGGGGGAGGAGGTGGGGTGAGACACGGAGAGACGTGGGGGTGGGTGACACGGAGAGACGTGGGGGTGGGTGACACGGAGAGACGTGGGGGTGGGTGACACGGAGAGACGTGGGGGTGGGTGACACAGAGACACGGGGGTGGGTGACACGGAGAGACACGGGGTGGGTGACAGAGACGTGGGGGTGGGTGACACAGAGACACGGGGGTGGATGACATGGAGAGACGTGGGGGTGGGGGACACGGAGAGACGTGGGGGTGGGTGACACGGAGAGACGTGGGGGTGGGTGACACGGAGAGACGTGGGGGTGGGTGACACGGAGAGACGTGGGGGTGGGGGACACGGAGAGACGTGGGGGTGGGTGACACGGAGACGTGGGGGTGGGTGACACAGAGAGACACGGAGTGGGTGACACAGACACGGGGGTGGGGGACACGGAGAGCCGTGGGGGTGGGTGACACGGAGAGACGTGGGGGTGGGTGACAGAGACGTGGGGGTGGGTGACAGAGACGTGGGGGTGGGTGACACAGAGACACGGGGGTGGATGACGGAGAGACGTGGGGGTGGGTGACACGGAGAGACGCGGGGGTGGGTGACACGGAGAGACGTGGGGGTGGGTGACACGGAGACGTGGGGGTGGGTGACACGGAGACGTGGGGGTGGGTGACACAGAGAGACACGGAGTGGGTGACACAGACACAGGGGTGGGGGACACGGAGAGCCGTGGGGGTGGGTGACACGGAGAGACGCGGGGGTGGGGGACACGGAGACACGGGGGTGGGACATGGAGAGACACGGGGGTGGGACACAGAGAGAGACACGGGGGTGGGACACGGAGAGACACGGGGGTGGGACACGGAGAGACACGGGGGTGGGACATGGAGAGACACGGGGGTGGGACACAGAGAGAGACACGGGGGTGGGACACAGAGAGAGACACGGGGGTGGGACACGGAGAGACACAGGGGGAGACACGGAGAGACACGGGGGTGGAACATGGAGACAGAGACACACACGTTTTAGTCCGGAAGCTGTTCATGCTTGCACCCGGCATGCATCCACAATGTTGTGTAGATGCGCCGATGCACCGATGCCGGAACAGCGTGGTTGGTAATTACAAGCCCATGGGCTGCACAAAAATCTAGCAGCCTCCTACCGTTGTTATTGAGCTGATCTGGCCCATGCCCTCCAATCACTCCAGACCAGGTGCCAGTATCATGACCAACTCGGGCATTGAAGTCACCCAACATGATGACTCTATCCCGAGGGGCCACTTTAGCCAGCACCTGTGACAGGAGGTCATAGAAGGCATCTGACTCATCGGCTTTGCCTGCATCCCTCCACGGATGTTCGCCTTCGGTGGGGGTCATAAGCAACCACGACCACCACTCCTCGCCTCTTGTCGATGGCGAGGCGAGCCCAAAGTAGCCTGGGGCTGACAACTTCCCACAACCTCACCGCCACGCCCCCTTCATTCTTTTGTTCAGAAGAAGAGCCACACCCCGTTTGTTTGGCAGTCTGCTGCCCCGAATAGGAGGACTGTCCATCCCTCATGGTGGCAGGAGCCAGAGCCGGTCCACCGGACCTCCTGAATACCGCAGAGATCCGGGCGGTACCGGTCCAGCTCCCTTTCCTCCGCAGTGCGCCGTTCGAAAAATTCCACGTGGCCATGGGCCTCGGGGGAAGTGTCGAGCGCCCGCTGGCGGGAGGGTCGCGGGGTCAGACCACAGGTGCCACGGGCTGACCGACAGACGAGCGTCCGATGCCGGTCTGCGGCTTTTTGCCGTTTCTGAAGAAACCCCGAGGGGGTAAGGGATTCAGTCCTCCTGGCTCCGCCAAATGGGGTTTTGTGTTGGCCAGGAGATGTCATAGACACCTGTTCCCTCCCTCCCCACTCACCCCCCCGGAAGAGGCTTATAATTGGATTTTTAAACGCGTGTTTTAGTGGTACTCGTATGGGGGGTGGGGGGATGGGGAGGGGTTACCAGCAGCCCCTCGCACCCGTTCAGAGCCCCCCATTGGCCACTGTGGTGGCGGATGCGCCCCGTGGGAGGATTAGCCAATTGAATTGGACTTCCCTCCACGGCGCTGTGCACACCACAGCGCTACCATCCGGCACCGTGGAGGAGGTAAGGGGGCTATTTCTACTGGACCTGCACACACAACAACCGCCATTCGCCACTAAGTGGGGGTGACGTCACCACGGCGCTTGTGCCAGGCTATGTGCACGTTGAGGCCACGTGGAGTGTCGAACGCCCGCTGGCAGGAGGTCACGGGGCAGACCCAGCAGGTGCCACGGGTCGACTGACTGAGATGACTGGCTGATGCACCACCTGTGCCCCCTACTGCGCCAACTTGCTGTGATTTAGCCACCCAGCGCTCCGCTCATTGTTGCGAGCGTCGCTCCTCCGCCCTCCGTTGTTGTTGGAGGGCGACTGCCTCCAACTGCCGAGCAGCATCCTTCACGAGCCTCCACCTCCACAGAGGCCGATCTTCACACCCACTGGTACCAGGCATCGGCAAGTCTATTCAGCTCCAGTCCTCCTGTACCACATCACTCCATCTCTTCTCCAGCCCATGTCATGCCCGTTTTAGCCCCTTCTATCCAGCCGAACAAAAGTTGTTCAGGCATGCGGTGGCTAGGCATGCGGGCTACATGACCCAGCAAACGCAGCCTTGCCTGCTGGAGGAGCTCACCGATGGGACTGTCCAGATCTTCCGAGGATTTGTGAGCTCCTCACACAGTTCAGCCTGTTGGTTAAACCCAGGATGGATCATAGGCAGGCCAGCCTAAATGTTTCTAACCAGCGCAGATGTTCCATTAGGGGGTCCACGTTTCACAAGCGTAAAGAAGGGAGGAACTTGACCGTGGCTGGGAAGACCAAAAGATTCGTGCGGAGTGACAGACCAGGTAGCTTCCACACAGCATTACGCAGCCGATAAAAAGATAATCCCGCTCGGCTGATTAGGAGCGAGACCTCTGCTGTCAAACCGGAGCTGGTCATGAGCACACTGCCAAGATATGGGAAACTCTCCAATCTTTCCACAACTGCCTCATCACTGATTGGGAGTTGTGTGGGTGGATTGCCCAATGGTACAAAATACCCAGGCAGGTGTTTAGTTTTGGTGGGGCTGATGGTAAGGCCCCACCTCTTAGTGGCACGCTCCAGGTTTAGCAGCAGAGCCTCCAACTCCTCCTCGGAGTGAGCAGCGATTACCAGATCATCGGCATACATAATGTGGTTGACCAATAAGGAGCCATCCGTTGACCGCACCCGGGCATCGATCAGCCTCCCATTGTATCTTTGCCAGATGGAAATTCCTCCGGTACAGCCATCAAAGGCTTCACGGACTACGTGGTCGAAAAATATGTTAAATAATGTGGGAGCCAGAGGACATCCCTGTCGCACCCCAAGGTGAACAGGGAATGGTTCCGACTCCCGGCCACGTAGTTTTACCCGGGCCTGCTCACCATCATGAAGGTCCTTAATGAGCGTGAGCAGAGGGTCAGGGACTCCGAAAGCATGAAGAACAATCCAGAGCCCAGGCCTACTGATGGTATCATAGGCCTTGACCAGGTCAATAAAGCAGAACTGTAGGTCTTGTTGGAATTCCCTACACTTCTGTTTTAGCAAACGGACAGAAAATATGGCATCTGTGCAGGACCGCCCTTTCCTGAAACCGCATTGGGGCTCCGCAAGCCTCTCCTCAGCGCGCCTGGCAAGGCGATGTTGAATAATCCTTGCCAGGACCTTTCCCGGGAACACTGAGGAATGAGATGCCCCTGTAGTTGTTACAGACTGTGCGGTCCGCCTTCTTAAAGAGTGGGACCACCAGGGCAACCTTCCAATCCTGCGGAACCCGTCCAGTGGTCCAGACTGTTGTTATGATGTCATGTAGGGCAGTCTGTGCACAAACGCCACCCTCCCCTCAGCATTTCGCTTGGGAGATCATCTCTGCCCGGTGACTTTCCTGGTCTTAGACTCCGGATCGCCTTCAGTACTTCCTCAACAGATGGCACCTCAGCCAGCCACTCACAGGGGGTGAACTTCTTCCTCCAATATTTGAGGCACCGCAGCCTCAGCAGGGTCATCCTCACTTTGCGCCACAATGTTTTCCATGTCGAGGGATTTCCCGTCCCCCAGGACCTCACGGGGGGGTCGGAGATTGGATCACCGTTTCTTCCCCATCATGCGTGGCGCTGCAGGTTACTGTTTTGATGGAGTTAAATGTGGATTTGTGATCGCGGGCCATTGAGGCAGACACTCCCCCCCCCCCCCACACACACACCACCCCCCCCACCCACCTGCACGAAGGTGACGTTGGCGGGGAAGCGCGGCACGGCCTGGGGCAGCGCCCCCGCCTCCCCGCTCACAGAGGAGCCCCGCGGCCCCGCCAACTTCGCCACCTCCTCAACCTCCATCTCCTCCTGCTCCTCCTCCTCCTCCGCCGCTGCCGCCGCAGCTCCCATGGCGATCCCCGTCGCGGGAGACGTACCGCCCACGGCTGCCTGACCAACCCCGGCGGAGTCTCCCGCCGCCGCCGCCGCCGCCCCGGCCGCGGGCGACGAGGATTTGGCCCGCCGGGTGGACGTCTCCTCCTCCATCTCCTCCTCCGTCTCCTCCTCCATCGTCGCCCCTCCACCAGCCGTCCCGGCCGGAGCGCCGAGCGCTCCCTCCCCGGTGCCGCGCCGCCCGGTCCACTCCATCGCCGCCGCCGCCGGAGTCTCCGCCCCCGCCGGCTCTCGACTCCCCTCCATCGCTACCGGAGTCTCCGCCCCCGCCGGAGTCTCCGCCCTCACCGGCTCTCGACTCCCCTCCATCGCTACCGGAGTCTCCGCCCCCGCCGCCAGAGTCTCCGCCCCCGCCGCCAGAGTCTCCGCCCCCGCCGCCAGAGTCTCCGCCCCCGCCGCCAGAGTCTCCGCCCCCGCCGCCAGAGTCTCCGCCCCCGCCGCCAGAGTCTCCGCCCCCGCCGCCAGAGTCTCCGCCCCCGCCGCCAGAGTCTCCGCCCCCGCCGGCTCTCGACTCCCCTCCATCGCTACCGGCGCCTCCGCCCCCGCCGCCGCCTCCTCCTCATCCGTCCCCCGCGTCGGCGCCGCCTCCGCCGCCTCCGCCGCCTCCGCCGCCTCCGCCGCCTCCGCCGCCTCCGCCGCCTCCGCCGCCTCCGCCGCCTCCGCCGCCTCCGCCGCCTCCGCCGCCTCCGCCGCCTCCGCCGCCTCCGCCGCCTCCGCCGCCTCCGTGCCTCCTCCCCCCGAGGCCGCCGCGCCGCCGCCGCCCCCGCCCCCGCCGGCGAGGTAGTAGCGCACGTTGCGCCGGGCGGCCGCCACCAGCGCGGGGTCGATGTCGACGCCGACGACGCGCGCGGGGCCCAGGTCGCGCGCCACGCTCAGCGCCACGTGTCCCGCGTTGCAGCCCAGGTCCAGCACGTCGAGCCCGCGGAACCACTCGGGACGCAGCAGCGAGAGGCGCGCGTCCGCAGAGCCCCCCGCGTTGCGGTAGCCGTAGTAGCGGCTGTAGTTGCCGTACTGGAAGGTTCGGCGGACGCGGCGGCGGTCGCCGCCGGCAGCGCCGGCCTGCTGCTGCTGCTGCTGCTGCTGCTGGCGCTGCTGCCGCTGCTGCTGCTGGTGGTGGTGGTGGTGGTGCTGCTGCCGTGCTTCCTGATGTCTCTGCCTGTGCTTCTGTCTCGAGTCTGGCTGCTGCTGCTGCTGCTGCTGCTGCTTCTGTAACGAGTCCTGTTTCTGCTGCTTCTGCTGCTGCTGTAGCGAGTCCTGTTTATGCTGCTGCTGCTGCTGCTGCTGTTGTTTCTGTCTCGAGTCTGGCTGCTGCTGCTGCTGCTTCTGCTGCTGCTGCTGTAGCGAGTCCTGTTTATGTTGCTGCTGCTGATGCTGCTGCTTCTGTTTACAAACCTGCTTCTGCTGTTGTTTCTGCTGCCGCTGCTGCTGCTGCTGCGGTCTCGAGTCCGTAGGCTGCTGCTGCTGCTGCTGATGGTGAGGATGAGATCTCTTTAACCGCTTGCACGGCGAGGCCAGAGGGACCTCCCCGCCGCAACGCTTCGCCGCCCTCGCCGCCGCATCGCCGACGACGCCGACGCCGAAGCCGGGACCCGCCGCGCCGTTCACCGCCGGCGTCGCCCCTCTCAGCGCCGCCTCCACCACGGCGCTCACCACGCCGCCCAGCGGGTCGGTCTCGTCCCTCTTCCTCGCCGACTCCTCCTCCTCCTCCGCCTCCTCCTCCTCCTCCTCCTCCGCCTCCGCGTCCTCGGCCGCCAGCGCCAACGCCGGCTGGAAGCCCAGACCGGCGGCGACCGCGGCGACGCCGGCTGCCGGGAGCGCCGGGCACGACAGGGACCGCCGCGGGGGAGACGGAGCGCGCCGCGGGGCGGAGGAGGTCGGCGTTGTCGGCGTTGTCGGCACGGCGGCGAGAGATGAACGCGGTGGCGGTTGTTGTTGTTGTTGCTGCTGCTGCTGCTGCTGCGGCGGCAGCGGCGGCGTCATCGTCGCCGAGCAAATCCGCGTGGCGGGCGACGCTCCATCGGATCCCAACTCCCCCGAGTTCGACTCCCGGCCATTGCTGCTGCTGCTGTTGGCGGCGGCGACAGCGGCGGCGGCTGCGGCTGCGGCGACGCCGTTGTTGCGGTGGTGGCGGTTGCGGTGGCGCTTGCGGTTGCGCCTGTTGGGGGCGGCTCCCGCGTCCGAGGCGGCGGGGGTCATGAGGTCAAGGGGATCGGTGATGTCGCGGGGCACCACGATCTCCAGCGGCTCCGAGCCGCGCGCCGGCAGCGGCGACGACTTGGGGGTGAAGGCGTTGAGGGCGCGGCTCACCTGGCGGGCACGGACGCGGACGGACGCACGGACACGGACGGACGGACACGGACACGCGCAGACAACCATGGACGGACATCGTCAAGACCGCCTTCGCCAGTTACCAAAGCGTCGTAGTAGTAATAATAATAATAATAATGGCGGCTTGTCCCCTTTATTTCCGGCAACGAAACAAGGAATCGCGGTTTCGCATCAGACACATTCACTTGTGGTCGAAATGCACAATTAAAATTAAAAAAAAAACTCTGATAATATTGCATACATTGTCAGAGTGCGTTTTTTTTGTTGTTGTCCGCTTATTTATTTATTTTTTTGACCACCACCCTGGGGGGACCCGGCCCCGACTAAGAGCCTCGGTCGTAGCGGAACCAGCGGCGAGAGCCCGGACGCCCTGGCTAGGCCCGGTCAGCCTCCGCTAGGTCACCGTAGCCGAGGAACCGTGAGAGAGGGCAGCCATGAGTGTGTAGGGGGCCCCCCGCTACAAGGGTTAGGCTGCACCACCACCACCACCCCCCCCCCCCCACCTCAGGTTATCGGGCAAAGTGGCCGTTACCCGGTAGCGTTACAGCTACTGTTAGAAGCAGGCGAAGGTAGTTAACATCTCGTCAGGGTCGTGATACAACCCACGACCTCCTGCGTACCAGGCGAGGTAGTCAACATCTCGTCAGGGTCGTGATAGAACCCACGACCTCCTGCGTACCAGGCGAGGTAGTCAACATCTCATCAGGGTTGGGATAGAACCCACGACCTTTTGCGTACCAGGCGAAGGTAGTTAACATCTCGTCAGGGTCGTGATACAACCCACGACCTCCTGCGTACCAGGCGAGGTAGTCAACATCTCATCAGGGTCGTGATAGAACCCACGACCTCCTGTGTACCAGGCGAGGTAGTCAACATCTCATCAGGGTTGGGATAGAACCCACGACCTTTTGCGTACCATGCGAAGGTAGTTAACATCTCATAAGGGTCGTGATAGAACCCACGACCTCCTGTGTACCAGGCGAGGTAGTTAACATCTCGTCAGGGTCAGGGCTGAACCCACGACCTCCTGCGTACCAGGCGAAGGAAGTTAACATCTCATCAGGGTTGGGATCGAACCCACGACCTCCTGCGTACCAGGCGAGGTAGTTAACATCTCATCAGAGTCTGGGTTGAACCCACGACCTCCTGTACACCAGGCGAGGTAGTTAACATCTCATCAGGGTTGGGATCGAACCCACGACCTCCTGTACACCAGGCGAAGGTAGTTAACATCTCGTCAGGGTCAGGGCTGAACCCACGACCTCCTGCGTACCAGGCGAGGTAGTCAACATCTCATCAGGGTCGTGATAGAACCCACGACCTCCTGTGTACCAGGCGAAGGTAGTTAACATCTCGTCAGGGTCGGGATCGAACCCACGACCTCCTGCGTCAACCATCTAGCCACCGTGAACGCTGCGTGGACCCACCTCTTCGTCCAGGAGGCTGTTGAGGTTCAGCGGGTCATAGATGTTGCCGCCCAGCAAGAAGCGAGTGGGAAGCAGGATGGACTCGGACGCCACCCGCTTCCTCTGGCGACGCCCACACCCGGGCCTCACCCCGCCCCCGCCGCCCCTGGCCCCGCCCACCCCTCCGCCGGCCCCGCCCATCTCGTAGCCGGCCCCGCCCCGGCCACCCTTGGCCCCGCCCCCGCCCGCCCTGGCCCCGCCAACCCCACCCCTGGTCCCACCCAGACCCCCTCTGGAAGCGCCCACCCCTCCCCGAGCCCCGCCCCTGCCGGCGCCCGCCCCTCCGCAGGCCCCGCCCACTTCCACGCCGGCCCCGCCCACCCCAACCTTGGGCCCCGCCCCTCCTCCTGCTCCTCCTCCTGCGACGCCGCCGCCGCCGTCTCTGGCCGGGGCCTCGAGGGTCCCGGCACTGCTCCGGCGGTGCCGGGGGCGGTGACGAGGGCCGTGGACAGCCCGGCCCTGGGGCGGCTCCCCTGCCAGACAAACACCACAACCACAACCACACCGTGGTGAGCGTGAGACAAACACCACAACCACAACCACACCGTGGTGAGCGTGAGACAAACACCACAACCACAACCACACCGTGGTGAGCGTGAGACAAACACCACAACCACAACAGCGTGGTGAGCGTGAGACTCCCACCACAACCACAACCACACCGTGGTGAGCGTGAGACAAACACCACAACCACAACAACACTGGTGAGTGTGAGACAAACACCACAACCACAACAACACTGGTGAGCGTGAGACAAACACCACAACCACAACCACACCGTGGTGAGCGTGAGACAAACACCACAACCACAACAGCGTGGTGAGCGTGAGACTCCCACCACAACCACAACCACACCGTGGTGAGCGTGAGACAAACACCACAACTACAACAGCGTGGTGAGCGTGAGACAAACACCACAACCACAACAACACTGGTGAGCGTGAGACAAACACCACAACCACAACAACACTGGTGAGCGTGAGACAAACACCACAACCACAACCACAGCGTGGTGAGCGTGAGACAAACACCACAACCACAACCACACCGTGGTGAGCGTGAGACAAACACCACAACCACAACAACACTGGTGAGTGTGAGACAAACACCACAACCACAACCACACCGTGGTGAGCGTGAGACAAACACCACAACCACAACCACACCGTGGTGAGCGTGAGACTCCCACCACAACCACAACCACACCATGGTGAGCGTGAGACAAACACCACAACCACAACCACACCGTGGTGAGCGTGAGACAAACACCACAACCACAACCACACCGTGGTGAGTGTGAGACAAACACCACAACCACAACCGCGTGGTGAGCGTGAGACTCCCACCACAACCACAACCACACCATGGTGAGCGTGAGACAAACACCACAACCACAACCACACCGTGGTGAGCGTGAGACTCCCACCACAACCACAACAGCGTGGTGAGCGTGAGACAAACACCACAACCACAACAACACTGGTGAGTGTGAGACAAACACCACAACCACAACCACACCGTGGTGAGCGTGAGACAAACACCACAACCACAACAACACTGGTGAGCGTGAGACAAACACCACAACCACAACCACACCGTGGTGAGTGTGAGACAAACACCACAACCACAACCGCGTGGTGAGCGTGAGACTCCCACCACAACCACAACCACACCATGGTGAGCGTGAGACAAACACCACAACCACAACCACACCGTGGTGAGCGTGAGACTCCCACCACAACCACAACAGCGTGGTGAGCGTGAGACAAACACCACAACCACAACAACACTGGTGAGTGTGAGACAAACACCACAACCACAACCACACCGTGGTGAGCGTGAGACAAACACCACAACCACAACAACACTGGTGAGTGTGAGACAAACACCACAACCACAACCACACCGTGGTGAGCGTGAGACTCCCACCACAACCACAACAGCGTGGTGAGCGTGAGACAAACACCACAACCACAACAACACTGGTGAGTGTGATACAAACACCACAACCACACCGTGGTGAGCGTGAGACAAACACCACAACCACAACAACACTGGTGAGTGTGAGACAAACACCACAACCACAACCACACCGTGGTGAGCGTGAGACTCCCACCACAACCACAACAGCGTGGTGAGTGTGAGACAAACACCACAACCACAACCACACCGTGGTGAGCGTGAGACAAACACCACAACCACAACAACACTGGTGAGTGTGAGACAAACACCACAACCACAACCACACCGTGGTGAGCGTGAGACAAACACCACAACCACAACAACACTGGTGAGTGTGAGACAAACACCACAACCACACCGTGGTGAGCGTGAGACAAACACCACAACCACAACAACACTGGTGAGTGTGAGACAAACACCACAACCACAACCACACCGTGGTGAGCGTGAGACAAACACCACAACCACAACAACACTGGTGAGTGTGAGACAAACACCACAACCACAACCACACCGTGGTGAGCGTGAGACTCCCACCACAACCACAACAGCGTGGTGAGCGTGAGACTCCCACCACAACCACAACAGCGTGGTGAGCCTGAGACTCCCACCACAACCACAACAGCGTGGCGAGCGTGAGACTCCCACCACAACCACAACCACACCGTGGTGAGCGTGAGACTCACAGCACAACCACACCGTGGTGAGTGTAAAGTGATGGATCAGTAGGTGAGTGAGTGGTGAGTGGGTGAGTGAGGGGTGAGGGATGGATCAGTAGGTGAGTGAGTGAGTGAGGGGTGAGGGATGGGTCAGTAGGTAAGTGAGTGGTAAATGGGTGAGTGAGGGGTGAGGGATGGATCAGTAGGTGAGTGAGTGAGTGAGGGGTGAGGGATGGGTCAGTAGGTGAGTGAGTGGTGAGTGGGTGAGTGAGGGATGGATCAGTAGGTGAGTGAGTGAGTGAGGGGTGAGGGATGGGTCAGTAGGTAAATGAGTGGTGAGTGGGTGAGTGAGGGGTGAGGGATGGGTCAGTAGGTGAGTGAGTGAGAGGGGTGAGGGATGGGTCAGTAGGTGAATGAGTGGTGAGTGGGTGAGTGAGGGGTGAGGGATGGGTCAGTAGGTGAGTGAGTGAGAGTGAGGGGTGAGGGATGGGTCAGTAGGTGAGTGAGTGGTGAGTGAGGGGTGAGGGATGGATCAGTAGGTGAGTGAGAGTGAGGGGTGAGGGATGGGTCAGTAGGTGAATGAGTGAGGGGTGAGGGATGGGTCAGTAGGTAAATGAGTGGTGAGTGGGTGAGTGAGGGGTGAGGGATGGGTCAGTAGGTGAGTGAGTGGTGAGTGGGTGAGTGAGGGGTGAGTCAGTAGGTGAGTGAGAGTGAGGGGTGAGGGATGGGTCAGTAGGTGAGTGAGTGGTGAGTGGGTGAGTGAGGGATGGATCAGTAGGTGAGTGAGTGAGTGAGGGGTGAGGGATGGATCAGTAGGTGAGTGAGAGTGAGGGGTGAGGGATGGGTCAGTAGGTGAATGAGTGGTGAGTGGGTGAGTGAGGGGTGAGGGATGGGTCAGTAGGTGAGTGAGTGGTGAGTGGGTGAGTGAGGGGTGAGTCAGTAGGTGAGTGTGAGGGGTGAGGGATGGGTCAGTAGGTGAGTGAGTGGTGAGTGGGTGAGTGAGGGGTGAGGGATGGATCAGTAGGTGAGTGAGTGAGTGAGGGGTGAGGGATGGTTCAGTAGGTAAATGAGTGGTGAGTGGGTGAGTGAGGGGTGAGGGATGGGTCAGTAGGTGAGTGAGTGAGAGTGAGGGGTGAGGGATGGGTCAGTAGGTGAGTGAGTGGTGAGTGAGGGGTGAGGGATGGGTCAGTAGGTGAGTGAGAGTGAGGGGTGAGGGATGGGTCAGTAGGTGAATGAGTGGTGAGTGGGTGAGTGAGGGGTGAGGGATGGGTCAGTAGGTGAGTGAGTGAGAGTGAGGGGTGAGGGATGGGTCAGTAGGTGAGTGAGTGGTGAGTGAGGGGTGAGGGATGGATCAGTAGGTGAGTGAGAGTGAGGGGTGAGGGATGGGTCAGTAGGTGAATGAGTGGTGAGTGGGTGAGTGAGGGGTGAGGGATGGGTCAGTAGGTGAGTGAGAGTGAGGGGTGAGGGATGGGTCAGTAGGTGAATGAATGGTGAGTGGGTGAGTGAGGGGTGAGGGATGGGTCAGTAGGTGAGTGAGTGGTGAGTGGGTGAGTGAGGGGTGAGTCAGTAGGTGAGTGAGAGTGAGGGGTGAGGGATGGGTCAGAAGGTGAGTGAGTGAGAGTGAGGGATGGGTCAGTAGGTGAATGAGTGGTGAGTAGGTAAGGGTGAGTGATGGGTCAGTAGGTGAGTGAGTGTTTGGTGAGTGGGTGAGTGAGGTGTGACTGAGGGGTGAGTGTTTGGTGAGTGGGTGAGTGAGGTGTGACTGAGGGGTGAGTGTTTGGGGAGTGATGGGTCAGTAGGCGAGTGTGAGCGAGTGGTGAGGGGTGAGTGTGTGAGAGGTGAGTGTGAGGGGTGAGTGAGGGTGAGTGGTGAGTGAGTGTGTGAGTGGTGAGTGTGACTGTGTGTGCGAGTGGTGAGTGTGACTGAGTGTGGGCGAGTGGTGAGTGTGAGTGGTGAGAAGTGTGTGTGAGTGGTGAGTGTGACTGAGTGTGTGTGAGTGGTGAGTGTGACTAAGTGTGAGTGTGTGAGTGGTGAGTGAGTGGTGAGTGAGTGAGTGGTGAGTGTAAACTGAGTATCAGTGGTGTGTGTGAGTGTGTGCGTGTGTGTGGGATGAGTGTGTGTGAGTGCGTGAGGGGTGAGTGAGGGGTGAGTGAGTGATGTGTGAGTGGTGAGTGTGTGTGACTAAGTGGTGAGGAGTGTGTGAGTGTGACTGAGTGTGAGGGGTGAGTGTGTGTGAGTGGTGAGGAGTGTGTGTGGAGTGAGTGAGGGGTGGTGAGTGTGACTGAGTGTGAGTGAGGGGTGGTGAGTGTGCGAGTGGTGAGGAGTGTGACCGAGTGTGACTGGTGAGGTGTGACTGGTGAGGAGTGTGACTGAGTGTGAGGAGTGTGAGTGTGACAGTGTGAGTGGTGAGTGTGACAGTGTGAGTGGTGAGTGTGACAGTGTGAGTGGCGAGTGTGAGTGGTGAGTGTGTCTGAGTGTGAGGGGTGAGGAGTGTGACTGAGTGCGAGTGGTGAGGCGTGGGACTGGTTAGGAGTGCGAGTGGTGAGGAGTGCGAGTGGTGAGGAGTGTGACTGAGTGTGAGTGGTGAGTGTGACAGTGTGAGTGGTGAGTGGGACAGAGTGTGAGTGGTGAGGAGTGTGACTGAGTGCGAGTGGTGAGTGGGTGAGTGTGAGTGAGGGGTGAGTGTGAGGAGTGTGACTGAGTGTGAGTGGGTGTGTGAGTGAGTGTGAGTGAGGGGTGGTGAGTGTGACTGAGTGTGAGGAGTGAAGGGTGAGTGTGAGTGGTGAGGAGTGTGACTGAGTGTGAGGGGTGGCGAGTGTGTGTGAGTGGTGAGTGTGACTGGTGAGGAGTGTGTGAGTGGTGAGTGTGACAGTGTGAGTGGTGAGTGTGACTGAGTGTGAGGGGTGAGGAGTGTGACTGTGTGTGAGTGGTGAGTGTGACAGTGTGAGTGGTGAGTGTGACTGAGTGTGAGGGGTGAGGAGTGTGACTGTGTGTGAGTGGTGAGTGTGACAGTGTGAGTGGTGAGTGTGTGAGTGTGACTGAGTGCGTGACTGGTGAGGAGTGTGACTGGTGAGGAGTGTGACTGGTGAGGAGTGTGACTGGTGAGGAGTGTGACTGGTGAGGAGTGTGTGAGGGGTGGTGAGTGTGTGAGTGTGACTGAGTGTGAGGAGTGTGTGAGGGGTGGTGAGTGTGTGAGTGGTGAGGAGTGTGACTGAGTGCGAGGAGTGTGTGAGGGGTGGTGAGTGTGTGAGTGGTGAGGAGTGTGTGAGTGGTGGTGAGTGTGTGAGTGGTGAGGAGTGTGTGAGTGGTGGTGAGTGTGTGAGTGGTGAGGAGTGTGTGAGTGGTGGTGAGTGTGTGAGTGGTGGTGAGTGTGTGAGTGGTGAGGAGTGTGTGAGGGGTGGTGAGTGTGTGAGTGGTGAGGAGTGTGTGAGTGGTGGTGAGTGTGTGAGTGGTGGTGAGTGTGTGAGTGGTGAGGAGTGTGTGAGTGGTGGTGAGTGTGTGAGTGGTGAGGAGTGTGTGAGTGGTGGTGAGTGTGTGAGTGGTGGTGAGTGTGTGAGTGGTGAGGAGTGTGTGAGGGGTGGTGAGTGTGTGAGTGGTGAGGAGTGTGTGAGTGGTGGTGAGTGTGTGAGTGGTGGTGAGTGTGTGAGTGGTGAGGAGTGTGTGAGTGGTGGTGAGTGTGTGAGTGGTGAGGAGTGTGTGAGTGGTGGTGAGTGTGTGAGTGGTGGTGAGTGTGTGAGTGGTGAGGAGTGTGTGAGGGGTGGTGAGTGTGTGAGTGGTGAGGAGTGTGACTGAGTGTGAGGAGTGTGTGAGGGGTGGTGAGTGTGTGAGTGGTGAGGAGTGTGACTGAGTGGTGAGGAGTGTGTGAGTGGTGGTGAGTGTGTGAGTGGTGGTGAGTGTGTGAGTGGTGAGGAGTGTGTGACGGGTGGTGAGTGTGTGAGTGGTGAGGAGTGTGAGTGGTGAGGAGTGTGACTGGTGAGGAGTGTGACTGGTGAGGAGTGTGACTGGTGAGGAGTGTGACTGGTGAGGAGTGTGACTGGTGAGGAGTGTGACTGGTGAGGAGTGTGACTGGTGAGGAGTGTGACTGGTGAGGAGTGTGACTGGTGAGGAGTGTGACTGGTGAGGAGTGTGACTGGTGAGGAGTGTGACTGGTGAGGAGTGTGACTGGTGAGGTGTGTGACTGGTGAGGAGTGTGACTGGTGAGGAGTGTGACTGGTGAGGAGTGTGACTGGTGAGGAGTGTGACTGGTGAGGAGTGTGACTGGTGAGGTGTGTGACTGGTGAGGAGTGTGACTGGTGAGGAGTGTGACTGGTGAGGAGTGTGACTGGTGAGGAGTGTGACTGGTGAGGAGTGTGACTGGTGAGGAGTGTGACTGGTGAGGTGTGTGACTGGTGAGGAGTGTGACTGGTGAGGAGTGTGACTGGTGAGGAGTGTGACTGGTGAGGAGTGTGACTGGTGAGGAGTGTGACTGGTGAGGAGTGTGTGACTGGTGAGGAGTGTGACTGGTGAGGAGTGTGACTGGTGAGGAGTGTGACTGGTGAGGAGTGTGACTGGTGAGGTGTGTGACTGGTGAGGAGTGTGACTGGTGAGGAGTGACTGGTGAGGAGTGACTGGTGAGGAGTGTGACTGGTGAGGAGTGTGACTGAGTGTGACTGGTGAGGTGTGACTGGTGGTGAGTGTGACTGGTGAGGTGTGTGACTGGTGAGGTGTGTGACTGGTGAGGAGTGTGACTGGTGAGGAGTGTGACTGGTGAGGAGTGTGACTGGTGAGGAGTGTGACTGGTGAGGAGTGTGTGACTGGTGAGGAGTGTGTGACTGGTGAGGAGTGTGACTGGTGAGGAGTGTGACTGGTGAGGAGTGTGACTGGTGAGGAGTGTGACTGGTGAGGAGTGTGACTGGTGAGGAGTGACTGGTGAGGAGTGTGACTGGTGAGGAGTGTGACTGGTGAGGAGTGTGTGACTGGTGAGGAGTGTGTGACTGGTGAGGAGTGTGACTGGTGAGGTGTGACTGGTGAGGTGTGACTGGTGAGGTGTGACTGGTGAGGTGTGACTGGTGAGGTGTGACTGGTGAGGTGTGAGTGGTGAGGAGTGTGACTGGTGAGGAGTGTGACTGAGTGTGAGGAGTGTGACTGAGTGTGTGACTGGTGAGGAGTGTGACTGGTGAGGAGTGTGTGACTGGTGAGGAGTGTGACTGGTGAGGTGTGACTGGTGAGGTGTGACTGGTGAGGAGTGTGTGAGTGGTGAGGAGTGTGACTGAGTGTGTGAGTGGTGAGGAGTGTGACTGGTGAGGAGTGACTGGTGAGGTGTGACTGGTGAGGTGTGACTGGTGAGGTGTGTGTGAGTGGTGAGGAGTGTGACTGAGTGTGAGGAGTGTGACTGGTGAGGAGTGTGACTGGTGAGGAGTGTGTGACTGGTGAGGAGTGTGTGACTGGTGAGGAGTGTGACTGGTGAGGTGTGAGGTGTGAGTGGTGAGGTGTGAGTGGTGAGGTGTGACTGGTGAGGAGTGTGACTGGTGAGGAGTGTGACTGGTGAGGAGTGACTGGTGAGGTGTGACTGAGTGTGAGGAGTGTGACTGGTGAGGAGTGTGTGACTGGTGAGGAGTGTGACTGGTGAGGAGTGTGACTGGTGAGGAGTGTGTGACTGGTGAGGTGTGACTGGTGAGGAGTGTGTGAGTGGTGAGGAGTGACTGGTGAGGAGTGACTGGTGAGGTGTGACTGGTGAGGTGTGACTGGTGAGGTGTGACTGGTGAGGAGTGTGACTGGTGAGGAGTGTGACTGAGTGTGTGAGTGTGTGACTGGTGAGGAGTGTGACTGGTGAGGTGTGACTGGTGAGGAGTGTGACTGGTGAGGTGTGACTGGTGAGGTGTGTGTGAGTGGTGAGGAGTGTGACTGAGTGTGAGGAGTGTGACTGGTGAGGAGTGTGTGACTGGTGAGGAGTGTGACTGGTGAGGAGTGTGACTGAGTGTGAGGAGTGTGACTGGTGAGGAGTGTGACTGGTGAGGAGTGTGACTGAGTGTGTGAGTGGTGAGGAGTGTGACTGGTGAGGAGTGACTGGTGAGGTGTGAGTGGTGAGGTGTGAGTGGTGAGGAGTGTGACTGGTGAGGAGTGTGACTGATGAGGAGTGACTGGTGAGGTGTGACTGAGTGTGAGGAGTGTGACTGGTGAGGAGTGTGTGACTGGTGAGGAGTGTGTGACTGGTGAGGAGTGTGACTGGTGAGGAGTGTGACTGGTGAGGTGTGACTGGTGAGGAGTGTGACTGGTGAGGAGTGACTGGTGAGGAGTGACTGGTGAGGAGTGTGACTGGTGAGGAGTGTGACTGGTGAGGAGTGACTGGTGAGGAGTGTGACTGGTGAGGTGTGACTGGTGAGGAGTGTGTGAGTGGTGAGGAGTGTGACTGGTGAGGAGTGTGACTGAGTGTGACTGGTGAGGAGTGTGACTGAGTGTGTGAGTGGTGAGGAGTGCCTGGTGAGGTGTGACTGGTGAGGAGTGACTGGTGAGGAGTGACTGGTGAGGAGTGTGACTGGTGAGGAGTGACTGGTGAGGAGTGTGACTGGTGAGGAGTGACTGGTGAGGAGTGTGTGACTGGTGAGGAGTGACTGGTGAAAAGTGTGACTGGTGAGGAGTGTGACTGAGTGTGTGAGTGTGTGACTGGTGAGGAGTGTGACTGGTGAGGAGTGACTGGTGAAAAGAGTGACTGGTGAGGAGTGTGACTGGTGAGGAGTGACTGGTGAGGAGTGACTGGTGAGGAGTGTGACTGAGTGTGTGAGTGTGTGACTGGTGAGGAGTGTGACTGGTGAGGAGTGTGACTGGTGAGGAGTGTGACTGGTGAGGAGTGTGACTGGTGAGGAGTGACTGGTGAGGAGTGTGACTGGTGAGGAGTGTGACTGGTGAGGAGTGTGACTGGTGAGGAGTGTGACTGGTGAGGAGTGTGACTGGTGAGGAGTGTGTGACTGGTGAGGAGTGACTGGTGAGGAGTGTGACTGGTGAGGTGTGACTGGTGAGGAGTGTGTGAGTGGTGAGGAGTGTGACTGGTGAGGTGTGTGACTGGTGAGGAGTGTGACTGGTGAGGAGTGTGACTGGTGAGGTGTGTGAGTGGTGAGGAGTGTGACTGGTGAGGTGTGACTGGTGAGGTGTGTGAGTGGTGAGGAGTGTGACTGAGTGTGTGAGTGGTGAGGAGTGTGACTGGTGAGGAGTGACTGGTGAGGAGTGTGACTGGTGAGGAGTGTGTGACTGAGTGTGTGAGTGTGTGACTGGTGAGGAGTGTGACTGGTGAGGAGTGACTGGTGAGGAGTGTGACTGGTGAGGAGTGTGACTGGTGAGGAGTGTGACTGGTGAGGAGTGTGACTGGTGAGGAGTGTGTGACTGGTGAGGAGTGACTGGTGAGGAGTGTGACTGGTGAGGTGTGACTGGTGAGGAGTGTGTGAGTGGTGAGGAGTGTGACTGGTGAGGTGTGTGACTGGTGAGGAGTGTGACTGGTGAGGAGTGTGACTGGTGAGGTGTGTGAGTGGTGAGGAGTGTGACTGGTGAGGTGTGACTGGTGAGGTGTGTGAGTGGTGAGGAGTGTGACTGAGTGTGTGAGTGGTGAGGAGTGTGACTGGTGAGGAGTGACTGGTGAGGAGTGTGACTGGTGAGGAGTGTGTGACTGAGTGTGTGAGTGGTGAGGAGTGTGACTGAGTGTGTGAGTGGTGAGGAGTGTGACTGGTGAGGAGTGTGACTGGTGAGGAGTGTGACTGGTGAGGAGTGTGACTGGTGAGGAGTGACTGGTGAGGAGTGTGACTGGTGAGGAGTGTGACTGAGTGTGTGAGTGGTGAGGAGTGTGAGTGGTGAGGAGTGTGACTGAGTGTGTGACTGGTGAGGAGTGACTGGTGAGGAGTGTGACTGGTGAGGAGTGTGACTGGTGAGGAGTGTGACTGGTGAGGAGTGTGAGTGGTGAGGAGTGTGACTGGTGAGGAGTGTGACTGGTGAGGAGTGTGACTGGTGAGGTGTGTGAGTGGTGAGGAGTGTGACTGGTGAGGTGTGACTGGTGAGGTGTGTGAGTGGTGAGGAGTGTGACTGAGTGTGTGAGTGGTGAGGAGTGTGACTGGTGAGGAGTGACTGGTGAGGAGTGTGACTGGTGAGGAGTGTGTGACTGAGTGTGTGAGTGGTGAGGAGTGTGACTGAGTGTGTGAGTGGTGAGGAGTGTGACTGGTGAGGAGTGTGACTGGTGAGGAGTGTGACTGGTGAGGAGTGTGACTGGTGAGGAGTGACTGGTGAGGAGTGTGACTGGTGAGGAGTGTGACTGAGTGTGTGAGTGGTGAGGAGTGTGAGTGGTGAGGAGTGTGACTGAGTGTGTGACTGGTGAGGAGTGACTGGTGAGGAGTGTGACTGGTGAGGAGTGTGACTGGTGAGGAGTGTGACTGGTGAGGAGTGTGAGTGGTGAGGAGTGTGAGAGGAGTGTGACTGAGTGTGTGAGGAGTGTGTGACTGAGTGTGAAGGAGTGTGACTGGTGAGGAGTGTGACTGGTGAGGAGTGTGACTGGTGAGGTGTGACTGGTGAGGAGTGTGACTGGTGAGGAGTGTGACTGGTGAGGTGTGACTGGTGAGGAGTGTGACTGGTGAGGAGTGTGTGACTGGTGAGGAGTGTGACTGGTGAGGAGTGTGACTGAGTGTGAGGAGTGTGACTGGTGAGGAGTGTGACTGGTGAGGAGTGTGACTGGTGAGGAGTGTGTGACTGGTGAGGAGTGTGACTGAGTGTGTGAGTGGTGAGGAGTGTGACTGGTGAGGAGTGACTGGTGAGGTGTGAGTGGTGAGGTGTGAGTGGTGAGGAGTGTGACTGGTGAGGAGTGTGACTGATGAGGAGTGACTGGTGAGGTGTGACTGAGTGTGAGGAGTGTGACTGGTGAGGAGTGTGACTGGTGAGGAGTGTGTGACTGGTGAGGAGTGTGACTGGTGAGGAGTGTGACTGGTGAGGTGTGACTGGTGAGGAGTGTGACTAGTGAGGAGTGTGACTGGTGAGGAGTGTGACTGGTGAGGAGTGACTGGTGAGGAGTGTGACTGGTGAGGTGTGACTGGTGAGGAGTGTGTGAGTGGTGAGGAGTGTGACTGGTGAGGAGTGTGACTGAGTGTGACTGGTGAGGAGTGTGACTGAGTGTGTGAGTGGTGAGGAGTGCCTGGTGAGGTGTGACTGGTGAGGAGTGACTGGTGAGGAGTGACTGGTGAGGAGTGTGACTGGTGAGGAGTGACTGGTGAGGAGTGTGACTGGTGAGGAGTGACTGGTGAGGAGTGTGTGACTGGTGAGGAGTGACTGGTGAAAAGTGTGACTGGTGAGGAGTGTGACTGAGTGTGTGAGTGTGTGACTGGTGAGGAGTGTGACTGGTGAGGAGTGACTGGTGAAAAGAGTGACTGGTGAGGAGTGTGACTGGTGAGGAGTGACTGGTGAGGAGTGACTGGTGAGGAGTGTGACTGAGTGTGTGAGTGTGTGACTGGTGAGGAGTGTGACTGGTGAGGAGTGTGACTGAGTGTGTGAGTGTGTGACTGGTGAGGAGTGTGACTGGTGAGGAGTGACTGGTGAGGAGTGTGACTGGTGAGGAGTGTGACTGGTGAGGAGTGTGACTGGTGAGGAGTGTGACTGGTGAGGAGTGTGACTGGTGAGGAGTGTGACTGGTGAGGAGTGACTGGTGAGGAGTGTGACTGGTGAGGTGTGACTGGTGAGGAGTGTGTGAGTGGTGAGGAGTGTGACTGGTGAGGTGTGACTGGTGAGGTGTGTGAGTGGTGAGGAGTGTGACTGAGTGTGTGAGTGGTGAGGAGTGTGACTGGTGAGGAGTGACTGGTGAGGAGTGTGACTGGTGAGGAGTGTGACTGAGTGTGTGAGTGGTGAGGAGTGTGACTGAGTGTGTGAGTGGTGAGGAGTGTGACTGGTGAGGAGTGTGACTGGTGAGGAGTGTGACTGGTGAGGAGTGACTGGTGAGGAGTGTGACTGGTGAGGAGTGTGACTGGTGAGGAGTGTGACTGAGTGTGTGAGTGGTGAGGAGTGTGAGTGGTGAGGAGTGTGACTGAGTGTGTGACTGGTGAGGAGTGACTGGTGAGGAGTGTGACTGGTGAGGAGTGTGACTGGTGAGGAGTGTGACTGGTGAGGAGTGTGAGTGGTGAGGAGTGTGAGAGGAGTGTGACTGAGTGTGTGAGGAGTGTGTGACTGAGTGTGAAGGAGTGTGACTGGTGAGGAGTGTGACTGGTGAGGAGTGTGACTGGTGAGGTGTGTGACTGGTGAGGTGTGACTGGTGAGGAGTGACTGGTGAGGTGTGACTGGTGAGGAGTGTGACTGAGTGTGTGAGTGGTGAGGAGTGTGAGTGGTGAGGAGTGTGACTGAGTGTGTGACTGGTGAGGAGTGACTGGTGAGGAGTGTGACTGGTGAGGAGTGACTGGTGAGGAGTGTGTGACTGGTGAGGAGTGTGACTGGTGAGGAGTGTGAGTGGTGAGGAGTGTGACTGGTGAGGAGTGTGACTGGTGAGGAGTGTGAC
Source organism: Petromyzon marinus (assembly GCF_048934315.1). Classification (NCBI taxonomy): domain Eukaryota; kingdom Metazoa; phylum Chordata; class Hyperoartia; order Petromyzontiformes; family Petromyzontidae; genus Petromyzon; species Petromyzon marinus. Next base: position 6,945,574 of record NC_133741.1, on the reverse strand, counting down.
TGGTGAGGTGTGAGTGGTGAGTGTGTGACTGGTGAGGAGTGTGACTGGTGAGGTGTGACTGAGTGTGTGAGGAGTGTGACTGGTGAGGAGTGTGACTGGTGAGGAGTGTGACTGGTGAGGAGTGTGACTGAGTGCGAGGAGTGTGACTGGTGAGGTGTGAGTGGTGAGTGTGTGACTGGTGAGGAGTGTGACTGGTGAGGTGTGACTGAGTGTGTGAGGAGTGTGACTGGTGAGGAGTGTGACTGGTGAGGAGTGTGACTGGTGAGGAGTGTGACTGGTGAGGAGTGTGACTGAGTGTGAGGAGTGGTGAGGAGTGTGACTGGTGAGGAGTGTGACTGAGTGTGTGAGGAGTGTGACTGTGTGTGACTGGTGAGGAGTGTGACTGAGTGTGAAGGAGTGTGACTGAGTGTGAAGGAGTGTGACTGGTGAGGAGTGTGACTGGTGAGGAGTGTGACTGAGTGTGAGGAGTGGTGAGGAGTGTGAGTGGTGAGGAGTGTGACTGAGTGTGTGACTGGTGAGGAGTGTGTGAGTGGTGAGGTGTGAGTGGTGAGGAGTGTGACTGAGTGTGTGAGTGGTGAGGAGTGTGACTGAGTGTGAGGAGTGACTGGTGAGGAGTGTGACTGAGTGTGAGGAGTGACTGGTGAGGAGTGTGACTGAGTGTGTGAGTGTGTGACTGGTGAGGAGTGACTGGTGAGGAGTGTGACTGAGTGTGTGAGTGGTGAGGAGTGTGACTGAGTGTGAGGAGTGACTGGTGAGGAGTGTGACTGAGTGTGAGGAGTGACTGGTGAGGAGTGTGACTGAGTGTGTGAGTGTGTGACTGGTGAGGAGTGACTGGTGAGGAGTGTGACTGAGTGTGTGAGTGGTGAGGAGTGCCTGGTGAGGTGTGACTGGTGAGGAGTGACTGGTGAGGAGTGACTGGTGAGGAGTGTGACTGGTGAGGAGTGACTGGTGAGGAGTGACTGGTGAGGAGTGTGACTGGTGAGGAGTGACTGGTGAGGAGTGTGACTGGTGAGGAGTGACTGGTGAAAAGTGTGACTGGTGAGGAGTGTGACTGAGTGTGTGAGTGTGTGACTGGTGAGGAGTGTGACTGGTGAGGAGTGACTGGTGAAAAGTGTGACTGGTGAGGAGTGTGACTGAGTGTGTGACTGGTGAGGAGTGACTGGTGAGGAGTGTGACTGAGTGTGTGAGTGTGTGACTGGTGAGGAGTGTGACTGGTGAGGAGTGTGACTGGTGAGGAGTGTGACTGGTGAGGAGTGTGACTGGTGAGGAGTGTGACTGAGTGTGTGAGTGTGTGACTGGTGAGGAGTGACTGGTGAGGAGTGACTGGTGAGGAGTGTGACTGGTGAGGAGTGTGACTGGTGAGGAGTGTGACTGGTGAGGAGTGTGACTGGTGAGGAGTGTGTGACTGGTGAGGAGTGTGTGACTGGTGAGGAGTGTGATTGGTGAGGAGTGTGACTGGTGAGGTGTGTGAGTGGTGAGGAGTGTGACTGGTGAGGTGTGACTGGTGAGGTGTGTGAGTGGTGAGGAGTGTGACTGAGTGTGTGAGTGGTGAGGAGTGTGACTGGTGAGGAGTGACTGGTGAGGAGTGTGACTGGTGAGGAGTGTGTGACTGAGTGTGTGAGTGGTGAGGAGTGTGACTGAGTGTGTGAGTGGTGAGGAGTGTGACTGGTGAGGAGTGTGACTGGTGAGGAGTGTGACTGGTGAGGAGTGACTGGTGAGGAGTGTGACTGGTGAGGAGTGTGACTGAGTGTGTGAGTGGTGAGGAGTGTGAGTGGTGAGGAGTGTGACTGAGTGTGTGACTGGTGAGGAGTGACTGGTGAGGAGTGTGACTGGTGAGGAGTGTGACTGGTGAGGAGTGTGAGTGGTGAGGAGTGTGAGAGGAGTGTGACTGAGTGTGTGAGGAGTGTGTGACTGAGTGTGAAGGAGTGTGACTGGTGAGGAGTGTGACTGGTGAGGAGTGTGACTGGTGAGGAGTGTGACTGGTGAGGTGTGACTGGTGAGGAGTGTGACTGGTGAGGTGTGACTGGTGAGGAGTGTGACTGAGTGTGTGAGTGGTGAGGAGTGTGAGTGGTGAGGAGTGTGACTGAGTGTGTGACTGGTGAGGAGTGACTGGTGAGGAGTGTGACTGGTGAGGAGTGACTGGTGAGGAGTGTGTGACTGGTGAGGAGTGTGACTGGTGAGGAGTGTGAGTGGTGAGGAGTGTGACTGGTGAGGAGTGTGACTGGTGAGGTGTGAGTGGTGAGGTGTGACTGGTGAGGAGTGTGACTGGTGAGGAGTGTGACTGGTGAGGTGTGACTGAGTGTGTGAGGAGTGTGACTGGTGAGGAGTGTGACTGGTGAGGAGTGTGACTGGTGAGGAGTGTGACTGAGTGCGAGGAGTGTGACTGGTGAGGTGTGAGTGGTGAGTGTGTGACTGGTGAGGAGTGTGACTGGTGAGGTGTGACTGAGTGTGTGAGGAGTGTGACTGGTGAGGAGTGTGACTGGTGAGGAGTGTGACTGGTGAGGAGTGTGACTGGTGAGGAGTGTGACTGAGTGTGAGGAGTGGTGAGGAGTGTGACTGGTGAGGAGTGTGACTGGTGAGGAGTGTGACTGAGTGTGAGGAGTGGTGAGGAGTGTGACTGGTGAGGAGTGTGACTGAGTGTGTGAGGAGTGTGACTGTGTGTGACTGGTGAGGAGTGTGACTGAGTGTGAAGGAGTGTGACTGGTGAGGAGTGTGACTGGTGAGGAGTGGTGAGGAGTGTGAGTGGTGAGGAGTGTGACTGAGTGTGTGACTGGTGAGGAGTGTGTGAGTGGTGAGGTGTGAGTGGTGAGGAGTGTGACTGAGTGTGTGAGTGGTGAGGAGTGTGACTGAGTGTGAGGAGTGACTGGTGAGGAGTGTGACTGAGTGTGAGGAGTGACTGGTGAGGATTGTGACTGAGTGTGTGAGTGTGTGACTGGTGAGGAGTGACTGGTGAGGAGTGTGACTGAGTGTGTGAGTGGTGAGGAGTGTGACTGAGTGTGAGGAGTGACTGGTGAGGAGTGTGACTGAGTGTGAGGAGTGACTGGTGAGGAGTGTGACTGAGTGTGTGAGTGTGTGACTGGTGAGGAGTGACTGGTGAGGAGTGTGACTGAGTGTGTGAGTGGTGAGGAGTGCCTGGTGAGGTGTGACTGGTGAGGAGTGACTGGTGAGGAGTGACTGGTGAGGAGTGTGACTGGTGAGGAGTGACTGGTGAGGAGTGACTGGTGAGGAGTGTGACTGGTGAGGAGTGACTGGTGAGGAGTGTGTGACTGGTGAGGAGTGACTGGTGAAAAGTGTGACTGGTGAGGAGTGTGACTGAGTGTGTGAGTGTGTGACTGGTGAGGAGTGACTGGTGAAAAGTGTGACTGGTGAGGAGTGTGACTGAGTGTGTGACTGGTGAGGAGTGACTGGTGAGGAGTGTGACTGAGTGTGTGAGTGTGTGACTGGTGAGGAGTGTGACTGGTGAGGAGTGTGACTGGTGAGGAGTGTGACTGGTGAGGAGTGTGACTGGTGAGGAGTGTGACTGAGTGTGTGAGTGTGTGACTGGTGAGGAGTGACTGGTGAGGAGTGACTGGTGAGGAGTGTGACTGGTGAGGAGTGTGACTGGTGAGGAGTGTGACTGGTGAGGAGTGTGACTGGTGAGGAGTGTGTGACTGGTGAGGAGTGTGTGACTGGTGAGGAGTGTGACTGGTGAGGAGTGTGACTGGTGAGGTGTGTGAGTGGTGAGGAGTGTGACTGGTGAGGTGTGACTGGTGAGGTGTGTGAGTGGTGAGGAGTGTGACTGAGTGTGTGAGTGGTGAGGAGTGTGACTGGTGAGGAGTGACTGGTGAGGAGTGTGACTGGTGAGGAGTGTGTGACTGAGTGTGTGAGTGGTGAGGAGTGTGACTGAGTGTGTGAGTGGTGAGGAGTGTGACTGGTGAGGAGTGTGACTGGTGAGGAGTGTGACTGGTGAGGAGTGACTGGTGAGGAGTGTGACTGGTGAGGAGTGTGACTGAGTGTGTGAGTGGTGAGGAGTGTGAGTGGTGAGGAGTGTGACTGAGTGTGTGACTGGTGAGGAGTGACTGGTGAGGAGTGTGACTGGTGAGGAGTGTGACTGGTGAGGAGTGTGACTGGTGAGGAGTGTGAGTGGTGAGGAGTGTGAGAGGAGTGTGACTGAGTGTGTGAGGAGTGTGTGACTGAGTGTGAAGGAGTGTGACTGGTGAGGAGTGTGACTGGTGAGGAGTGTGACTGGTGAGGTGTGACTGGTGAGGAGTGTGACTGGTGAGGTGTGACTGGTGAGGAGTGTGTGAGTGGTGAGGAGTGTGACTGGTGAGGTGTGACTGGTGAGGAGTGTGACTGAGTGTGTGAGTGGTGAGGAGTGTGAGTGGTGAGGAGTGTGACTGAGTGTGTGACTGGTGAGGAGTGACTGGTGAGGAGTGTGACTGGTGAGGAGTGACTGGTGAGGAGTGTGTGACTGGTGAGGAGTGTGACTGGTGAGGAGTGTGAGTGGTGAGGAGTGTGACTGGTGAGGAGTGTGACTGGTGAGGAGTGTGACTGGTGAGGTGTGAGTGGTGAGTGTGTGACTGGTGAGGAGTGTGACTGGTGAGGTGTGACTGAGTGTGTGAGGAGTGTGACTGGTGAGGAGTGTGACTGGTGAGGAGTGTGACTGGTGAGGAGTGTGACTGAGTGCGAGGAGTGTGACTGGTGAGGTGTGAGTGGTGAGTGTGTGACTGGTGAGGAGTGTGACTGGTGAGGTGTGACTGAGTGTGTGAGGAGTGTGACTGGTGAGGAGTGTGACTGGTGAGGAGTGTGACTGGTGAGGAGTGTGACTGGTGAGGAGTGTGACTGAGTGTGAGGAGTGGTGAGGAGTGTGACTGGTGAGGAGTGTGACTGAGTGTGTGAGGAGTGTGACTGTGTGTGACTGGTGAGGAGTGTGACTGAGTGTGAAGGAGTGTGACTGGTGAGGAGTGTGACTGGTGAGGAGTGTGACTGAGTGTGAGGAGTGGTGAGGAGTGTGAGTGGTGAGGAGTGTGACTGAGTGTGTGACTGGTGAGGAGTGTGTGAGTGGTGAGGTGTGAGTGGTGAGGAGTGTGACTGAGTGTGTGAGTGGTGAGGAGTGTGACTGAGTGTGAGGAGTGACTGGTGAGGAGTGTGACTGAGTGTGAGGAGTGACTGGTGAGGAGTGTGACTGAGTGTGTGAGTGTGTGACTGGTGAGGAGTGACTGGTGAGGAGTGTGACTGAGTGTGTGAGTGGTGAGGAGTGTGACTGAGTGTGAGGAGTGACTGGTGAGGAGTGTGACTGAGTGTGAGGAGTGACTGGTGAGGAGTGTGACTGAGTGTGTGAGTGTGTGACTGGTGAGGAGTGACTGGTGAGGAGTGTGACTGAGTGTGTGAGTGGTGAGGAGTGCCTGGTGAGGTGTGACTGGTGAGGAGTGACTGGTGAGGAGTGACTGGTGAGGAGTGTGACTGGTGAGGAGTGACTGGTGAGGAGTGACTGGTGAGGAGTGTGACTGGTGAGGAGTGACTGGTGAGGAGTGTGTGACTGGTGAGGAGTGACTGGTGAAAAGTGTGACTGGTGAGGAGTGTGACTGAGTGTGTGAGTGTGTGACTGGTGAGGAGTGTGACTGGTGAGGAGTGACTGGTGAAAAGTGTGACTGGTGAGGAGTGTGACTGAGTGTGTGACTGGTGAGGAGTGACTGGTGAGGAGTGTGACTGAGTGTGTGAGTGTGTGACTGGTGAGGAGTGTGACTGGTGAGGAGTGTGACTGGTGAGGAGTGTGACTGGTGAGGAGTGTGACTGGTGAGGAGTGTGACTGAGTGTGTGAGTGTGTGACTGGTGAGGAGTGACTGGTGAGGAGTGACTGGTGAGGAGTGTGACTGGTGAGGAGTGTGACTGGTGAGGAGTGTGACTGGTGAGGAGTGTGACTGGTGAGGAGTGTGACTGGTGAGGAGTGTGTGACTGGTGAGGAGTGTGTGACTGGTGAGGAGTGTGACTGGTGAGGAGTGTGACTGGTGAGGTGTGTGAGTGGTGAGGAGTGTGACTGGTGAGGTGTGACTGGTGAGGTGTGTGAGTGGTGAGGAGTGTGACTGAGTGTGTGAGTGGTGAGGAGTGTGACTGGTGAGGAGTGACTGGTGAGGAGTGTGACTGGTGAGGAGTGTGTGACTGAGTGTGTGAGTGGTGAGGAGTGTGACTGAGTGTGTGAGTGGTGAGGAGTGTGACTGGTGAGGAGTGTGACTGGTGAGGAGTGTGACTGGTGAGGAGTGACTGGTGAGGAGTGTGACTGGTGAGGAGTGTGACTGAGTGTGTGAGTGGTGAGGAGTGTGAGTGGTGAGGAGTGTGACTGAGTGTGTGACTGGTGAGGAGTGACTGGTGAGGAGTGTGACTGGTGAGGAGTGTGACTGGTGAGGAGTGTGACTGGTGAGGAGTGTGAGTGGTGAGGAGTGTGAGAGGAGTGTGACTGAGTGTGTGAGGAGTGTGTGACTGAGTGTGAAGGAGTGTGACTGGTGAGGAGTGTGACTGGTGAGGAGTGTGACTGGTGAGGTGTGACTGGTGAGGAGTGTGACTGGTGAGGTGTGACTGGTGAGGAGTGTGTGAGTGGTGAGGAGTGTGACTGGTGAGGTGTGACTGGTGAGGAGTGTGACTGAGTGTGTGAGTGGTGAGGAGTGTGAGTGGTGAGGAGTGTGACTGAGTGTGTGACTGGTGAGGAGTGACTGGTGAGGAGTGTGACTGGTGAGGAGTGACTGGTGAGGAGTGTGTGACTGGTGAGGAGTGTGACTGGTGAGGAGTGTGAGTGGTGAGGAGTGTGACTGGTGAGGAGTGTGACTGGTGAGGAGTGTGACTGGTGAGGTGTGAGTGGTGAGTGTGTGACTGGTGAGGAGTGTGACTGGTGAGGTGTGACTGAGTGTGTGAGGAGTGTGACTGGTGAGGAGTGTGACTGGTGAGGAGTGTGACTGGTGAGGAGTGTGACTGAGTGCGAGGAGTGTGACTGGTGAGGTGTGAGTGGTGAGTGTGTGACTGGTGAGGAGTGTGACTGGTGAGGTGTGACTGAGTGTGTGAGGAGTGTGACTGGTGAGGAGTGTGACTGGTGAGGAGTGTGACTGGTGAGGAGTGTGACTGGTGAGGAGTGTGACTGAGTGTGAGGAGTGGTGAGGAGTGTGACTGGTGAGGAGTGTGACTGAGTGTGTGAGGAGTGTGACTGTGTGTGACTGGTGAGGAGTGTGACTGAGTGTGAAGGAGTGTGACTGGTGAGGAGTGTGACTGGTGAGGAGTGTGACTGAGTGTGAGGAGTGGTGAGGAGTGTGAGTGGTGAGGAGTGTGACTGAGTGTGTGACTGGTGAGGAGTGTGTGAGTGGTGAGGTGTGAGTGGTGAGGAGTGTGACTGAGTGTGTGAGTGGTGAGGAGTGTGACTGAGTGTGAGGAGTGACTGGTGAGGAGTGTGACTGAGTGTGAGGAGTGACTGGTGAGGAGTGTGACTGAGTGTGTGAGTGTGTGACTGGTGAGGAGTGACTGGTGAGGAGTGTGACTGAGTGTGTGAGTGGTGAGGAGTGTGACTGAGTGTGAGGAGTGACTGGTGAGGAGTGTGACTGAGTGTGAGGAGTGACTGGTGAGGAGTGTGACTGAGTGTGTGAGTGTGTGACTGGTGAGGAGTGACTGGTGAGGAGTGTGACTGAGTGTGTGAGTGGTGAGGAGTGCCTGGTGAGGTGTGACTGGTGAGGAGTGACTGGTGAGGAGTGACTGGTGAGGAGTGTGACTGGTGAGGAGTGACTGGTGAGGAGTGACTGGTGAGGAGTGTGACTGGTGAGGAGTGACTGGTGAGGAGTGTGTGACTGGTGAGGAGTGACTGGTGAAAAGTGTGACTGGTGAGGAGTGTGACTGAGTGTGTGAGTGTGTGACTGGTGAGGAGTGTGACTGGTGAGGAGTGACTGGTGAAAAGTGTGACTGGTGAGGAGTGTGACTGAGTGTGTGACTGGTGAGGAGTGACTGGTGAGGAGTGTGACTGAGTGTGTGAGTGTGTGACTGGTGAGGAGTGTGACTGGTGAGGAGTGTGACTGGTGAGGAGTGTGACTGGTGAGGAGTGTGACTGGTGAGGAGTGTGACTGAGTGTGTGAGTGTGTGACTGGTGAGGAGTGACTGGTGAGGAGTGACTGGTGAGGAGTGTGACTGGTGAGGAGTGTGACTGGTGAGGAGTGTGACTGGTGAGGAGTGTGACTGGTGAGGAGTGTGTGACTGGTGAGGAGTGTGTGACTGGTGAGGAGTGTGATTGGTGAGGAGTGTGACTGGTGAGGTGTGTGAGTGGTGAGGAGTGTGACTGGTGAGGTGTGACTGGTGAGGTGTGTGAGTGGTGAGGAGTGTGACTGAGTGTGTGAGTGGTGAGGAGTGTGACTGGTGAGGAGTGACTGGTGAGGAGTGTGACTGGTGAGGAGTGTGTGACTGAGTGTGTGAGTGGTGAGGAGTGTGACTGAGTGTGTGAGTGGTGAGGAGTGTGACTGGTGAGGAGTGTGACTGGTGAGGAGTGTGACTGGTGAGGAGTGACTGGTGAGGAGTGTGACTGGTGAGGAGTGTGACTGAGTGTGTGAGTGGTGAGGAGTGTGACTGAGTGTGTGAGTGGTGAGGAGTGTGACTGGTGAGGAGTGTGACTGGTGAGGAGTGTGACTGGTGAGGAGTGACTGGTGAGGAGTGTGACTGGTGAGGAGTGTGACTGAGTGTGTGAGTGGTGAGGAGTGTGAGTGGTGAGGAGTGTGACTGAGTGTGTGACTGGTGAGGAGTGACTGGTGAGGAGTGTGACTGGTGAGGAGTGTGACTGGTGAGGAGTGTGAGTGGTGAGGAGTGTGAGAGGAGTGTGACTGAGTGTGTGAGGAGTGTGTGACTGAGTGTGAAGGAGTGTGACTGGTGAGGAGTGTGACTGGTGAGGAGTGTGACTGGTGAGGAGTGTGACTGGTGAGGTGTGACTGGTGAGGAGTGTGACTGGTGAGGTGTGACTGGTGAGGAGTGTGACTGAGTGTGTGAGTGGTGAGGAGTGTGAGTGGTGAGGAGTGTGACTGAGTGTGTGACTGGTGAGGAGTGACTGGTGAGGAGTGTGACTGGTGAGGAGTGACTGGTGAGGAGTGTGTGACTGGTGAGGAGTGTGACTGGTGAGGAGTGTGAGTGGTGAGGAGTGTGACTGGTGAGGAGTGTGACTGGTGAGGTGTGAGTGGTGAGGTGTGACTGGTGAGGAGTGTGACTGGTGAGGAGTGTGACTGGTGAGGTGTGACTGAGTGTGTGAGGAGTGTGACTGGTGAGGAGTGTGACTGGTGAGGAGTGTGACTGGTGAGGAGTGTGACTGAGTGCGAGGAGTGTGACTGGTGAGGTGTGAGTGGTGAGTGTGTGACTGGTGAGGAGTGTGACTGGTGAGGTGTGACTGAGTGTGTGAGGAGTGTGACTGGTGAGGAGTGTGACTGGTGAGGAGTGTGACTGGTGAGGAGTGTGACTGGTGAGGAGTGTGACTGAGTGTGAGGAGTGGTGAGGAGTGTGACTGGTGAGGAGTGTGACTGAGTGTGTGAGGAGTGTGACTGTGTGTGACTGGTGAGGAGTGTGACTGAGTGTGAAGGAGTGTGACTGGTGAGGAGTGTGACTGGTGAGGAGTGTGACTGAGTGTGAGGAGTGGTGAGGAGTGTGAGTGGTGAGGAGTGTGACTGAGTGTGTGACTGGTGAGGAGTGTGTGAGTGGTGAGGTGTGAGTGGTGAGGAGTGTGACTGAGTGTGTGAGTGGTGAGGAGTGTGACTGAGTGTGAGGAGTGACTGGTGAGGAGTGTGACTGAGTGTGAGGAGTGACTGGTGAGGATTGTGACTGAGTGTGTGAGTGTGTGACTGGTGAGGAGTGACTGGTGAGGAGTGTGACTGAGTGTGTGAGTGGTGAGGAGTGTGACTGAGTGTGAGGAGTGACTGGTGAGGAGTGTGACTGAGTGTGAGGAGTGACTGGTGAGGAGTGTGACTGAGTGTGTGAGTGTGTGACTGGTGAGGAGTGACTGGTGAGGAGTGTGACTGAGTGTGTGAGTGGTGAGGAGTGCCTGGTGAGGTGTGACTGGTGAGGAGTGACTGGTGAGGAGTGACTGGTGAGGAGTGTGACTGGTGAGGAGTGACTGGTGAGGAGTGACTGGTGAGGAGTGTGACTGGTGAGGAGTGACTGGTGAGGAGTGTGTGACTGGTGAGGAGTGACTGGTGAAAAGTGTGACTGGTGAGGAGTGTGACTGAGTGTGTGAGTGTGTGACTGGTGAGGAGTGACTGGTGAAAAGTGTGACTGGTGAGGAGTGTGACTGAGTGTGTGACTGGTGAGGAGTGACTGGTGAGGAGTGTGACTGAGTGTGTGAGTGTGTGACTGGTGAGGAGTGTGACTGGTGAGGAGTGTGACTGGTGAGGAGTGTGACTGGTGAGGAGTGTGACTGGTGAGGAGTGTGACTGAGTGTGTGAGTGTGTGACTGGTGAGGAGTGACTGGTGAGGAGTGACTGGTGAGGAGTGTGACTGGTGAGGAGTGTGACTGGTGAGGAGTGTGACTGGTGAGGAGTGTGACTGGTGAGGAGTGTGTGACTGGTGAGGAGTGTGTGACTGGTGAGGAGTGTGACTGGTGAGGAGTGTGACTGGTGAGGTGTGTGAGTGGTGAGGAGTGTGACTGGTGAGGTGTGACTGGTGAGGTGTGTGAGTGGTGAGGAGTGTGACTGAGTGTGTGAGTGGTGAGGAGTGTGACTGGTGAGGAGTGACTGGTGAGGAGTGTGACTGGTGAGGAGTGTGTGACTGAGTGTGTGAGTGGTGAGGAATGTGACTGAGTGTGTGAGTGGTGAGGAGTGTGACTGGTGAGGAGTGTGACTGGTGAGGAGTGTGACTGGTGAGGAGTGACTGGTGAGGAGTGTGACTGGTGAGGAGTGTGACTGAGTGTGTGAGTGGTGAGGAGTGTGAGTGGTGAGGAGTGTGACTGAGTGTGTGACTGGTGAGGAGTGACTGGTGAGGAGTGTGACTGGTGAGGAGTGTGACTGGTGAGGAGTGTGACTGGTGAGGAGTGTGAGTGGTGAGGAGTGTGAGAGGAGTGTGACTGAGTGTGTGAGGAGTGTGTGACTGAGTGTGAAGGAGTGTGACTGGTGAGGAGTGTGACTGGTGAGGAGTGTGACTGGTGAGGTGTGACTGGTGAGGAGTGTGACTGGTGAGGTGTGACTGGTGAGGAGTGTGTGAGTGGTGAGGAGTGTGACTGGTGAGGTGTGACTGGTGAGGAGTGTGACTGAGTGTGTGAGTGGTGAGGAGTGTGAGTGGTGAGGAGTGTGACTGAGTGTGTGACTGGTGAGGAGTGACTGGTGAGGAGTGTGACTGGTGAGGAGTGACTGGTGAGGAGTGTGTGACTGGTGAGGAGTGTGACTGGTGAGGAGTGTGAGTGGTGAGGAGTGTGACTGGTGAGGAGTGTGACTGGTGAGGTGTGAGTGGTGAGGTGTGTGACTGGTGAGGAGTGTGACTGGTGAGGAGTGTGACTGGTGAGGTGTGACTGAGTGTGTGAGGAGTGTGACTGGTGAGGAGTGTGACTGGTGAGGAGTGTGACTGGTGAGGAGTGTGACTGAGTGCGAGGAGTGTGACTGGTGAGGTGTGAGTGGTGAGGAGTGTGACTGGTGAGGAGTGTGACTGGTGAGGTGTGACTGAGTGTGTGAGGAGTGTGACTGGTGAGGAGTGTGACTGGTGAGGAGTGTGACTGGTGAGGAGTGTGTGAGGAGTGTGACTGGTGAGGTGTGACTGGTGAGGAGTGTGACTGGTGAGGAGTGTGACTGGTGAGGAGTGTGACTGGTGAGGAGTGTGACTGAGTGTGAGGAGTGGTGAGGAGTGTGACTGGTGAGGAGTGTGACTGAGTGTGTGAGGAGTGTGACTGTGTGTGACTGGTGAGGAGTGTGACTGAGTGTGAAGGAGTGTGACTGGTGAGGAGTGTGACTGGTGAGGAGTGTGACTGAGTGTGAGGAGTGGTGAGGAGTGTGAGTGGTGAGGAGTGTGACTGAGTGTGTGACTGGTGAGGAGTGTGTGAGTGGTGAGGTGTGAGTGGTGAGGAGTGTGACTGAGTGTGTGAGTGGTGAGGAGTGTGACTGAGTGTGTGAGTGGTGAGGAGTGTGACTGAGTGTGAGGAGTGACTGGTGAGGAGTGTGACTGAGTGTGTGAGTGTGTGACTGGTGAGGAGTGACTGGTGAGGAGTGTGACTGAGTGTGTGAGTGTGTGACTGGTGAGGAGTGTGACTGGTGAGGAGTGTGAGGAGTGTGACTGAGTGTGTGAGGAGTGTGACTGAGTGTGTGAGGAGTGTGTGACTGAGTGTGTGAGGAGTGTGTGAGGAGTGTGTGAGGAGTGTGACTGAGTGTGTGAGGAGTGTGACTGAGTGTGTGAGGAGTGTGTGACTGAGTGTGTGAGGAGTGTGTGACTGAGTGTGTGAGGAGTGTGACTGAGTGTGTGAGGAGTGTGACTGGTGAGGAGTGTGACTGAGTGTGTGAGGAGTGTGTGACTGAGTGTGAAGGAGTGTGACTGGTGAGGAGTGTGACTGGTGAGGAGTGTGACTGAGTGTGAGGAGTGTGTGAGGAGTGTGACCGAGTGTGTGAGGAGTGTGTGACTGAGTGTGTGAGGAGTGTGACTGAGTGTGTGAGGAGTGTGTGACTGAGTGTGTGAGGAGTGTGTGACTGAGTGTGTGAAGGAGTGTGACTGAGTGTGAAGGAGTGTGACTGAGTGTGTGAGGAGTGTGACTGAGTGTGTGACTGGTGAGGAGTGTGACTGAGTGTGTGAGTGGTGAGGAGTGTGACTGAGTGTGTGAGGAGTGTGACTGGTGAGGAGTGTGACTGAGTGTGTGAGGAGTGTGTGACTGAGTGTGAAGGTGTGTGACTGAGTGTGAAGGTGTGTGACTGAGTGTGAAGGAGTGTGACCGAGTGTTCAGCGAGCGAGGACTGCTCCCCGCGGCTCCCCTCCTCCTCCCACCACCACCGCCGCCACCACCACAGCCGCACGCGGCTCGACAAAACAAACGAAGCCGCCCGCCCTCCCTCCCTCCCAATTCCCCTTCTCCTCACCTCCTACACCACCTCCACCACCAACACCACCCACCCGCTCACCGCCGCTCGAGACCTCCACCACCGCCGCCGCCACCACCATCGTCTCCTCGATCTTCTTCCTCCTCCTCCTCTTCACCTCCATCATCACCTCCGTCGCCTCATTCACGTCCAGTTTCACCTCAGCGGCGGCGACGGCGTCGGAGTCGGCGGCGTTGGAGTCGGAGCGTTCGCGGCTTGAACGCCGAGGACGCTTCCAGCCGCCGCCTTCAGCCGCCATTGGGGCCGCGCGCGCCTTTTAAGGCGGGAAGAGGTGTGGGGGGGAGGGAGGGAGGGAGGGAGGGGGTGGGCTAGTACGTGGTGACGTCACGACGGCATGGGGGGGGTGTGAACGCGATGACGTAATCACGTCCCCACCACCACCCCCGGCAACGCCGGCGAGGTCATTGCGTTACTTTTGAAACCGTTGCGCGGTGACGTCACGACGGCATGGGGGGGTGTGAACGCGATGACGTAATCACGTCCCTACCACCACCGGCAACGCCGGCGAGGTCATTGCGTTACTTTTGAAACCGTTGCGCGGTGACGTCACGACGGCATGGGGAGGGGGTTAACGCGATGACGTAATCACGTCCCCCACCACCACCCCCGGCAACGCCGGCGAGGTCTTTGCGTTACTTTTGAAACCGTTGCGCGGTGACGTCGCGGCGGGGGAGGGGTGAACGCGATGACGTAATCACGCCCCCACCCACCCCCTCTCCCTCTCTCCCCCGGCAACGCCGTAGACGTCATTGCGTTACTTTTGAAACCGTTGCGCGGTGACGTCGCGGCGGGGGGGGGGTTAACGCGATGACGTAATCACGCCCCCCCCACCTCTCTCTTCACCCCCCGGCAACGCCGTCGACGTCATTGCGTCACTTTTGAAACCGTTGCGCCGTGAAACGTTAACCCCGCCCCCCCCCACCACGCGTGCGATGCAGTAAACACAGTTAGAGACGCGATTACGTCACGATAACCGTTACGCGGTTACGTCACTACAGCGATGCGTCCACACGAAGTGGCGCGACGGGATTACGTCACTCGCCTCCTTGCGTGCCGACGTCGGCATAAGTAAAACGTGCTGACGTCAAGGTCCCACACGCGTAACGTGATTAGGTCACCGCGCAAATTCCCTTAAAGAAGCGTGCGCGATGACTCGGGGAAACCTGCGTGACGTCACCACAGGTGAAGCCCTTCGGGAGACACCGTACGCGATTACGTCATCCACGCATGGAGCAACGTGTCACACACCGCCCCTCCCCCCACTCTGTCTCTCTGCCCCTTAAACATCACAAGGGAGACGGACGCGTGCCCGAAACGTCGCCTGCGTCAAGTTTTCACTGACGGAGGCGAGCGAGCGACCGCCTTTGAATTTCTTTTTTTTTATTTCGCATCGCTTGCATGCGCGTGACGTCATCTCGCTCGTGCATGGAATCGTTGTGCGATGACGTCACAAGCGCAAAATCCTCCCGAGGGGCGACGTTTGACCCGATGTCACGCTGCAAAACGTGCTAGGTGACGTCACGCAATAATAGCCGCGAAGCAAAAAATTACGTCACGCCCGACAAGCCGCGCCTACTCGGGTCACGTGCGAAGCGGCGGCGGTGGTAGCCAAGAACTCCCTCCTTCCCCCCTTTGCGCGATGATGTCACGTCCTCGCGCGCTCCGACGCGATGCCGTCATGCAATAGTCGCGAAGCAAGACAATTACGTCACGCACAAGCCGCGCCTACTTGGGTCACGTGTGAAGCGTCGGCGGTAGCGGACGGAGCTCCCTCCCTCTCCTTGCGCGATGACGTCACGCGCTTGCGTGCTCCGACGCGATGACGTCACGCCCTTGCACGCTCCGACGTCACGTCTCCCCCCTCCTCCTCACAGGGGGAAATAAATAAATAAAAGCTGCTAACCGAAGAAGGGGGAGTTGGGGGGGAAAAAAAAAGCAAAAAAAAATTTCTTACGGAATCAACAAATTACTGCTCATCAAACTCGAGACCACCAAGACAATCGACGGCAAAAACTCCCCAAAAAAAATTATGCTTAAAAAAAACGACGAGCAGCGAGTGCAGAGGGCCGAGGGAAAGCAAACAACAACACAAAGAGCGAACTACTTTGTGTCTTGTCTCCTAACCCCCTCACCGCCGCCGCCGCCTCCGCCGCCGCCGAAAGCGCCGCAACGCGAGGGGGAGCGAAGCGCCCCGAGATGGCGCGCGCGCGTCCACAGCCGCCGCCGTCGCCGCCTCCCGCCTTTTATAGACGCTGGTGGGGGGGGGGCGGGGGAAAGTTGGTCACGTGGGGAGAGGGAGGGACTGCGCGGGTGGGGGCGGTGGGGGAAGTTGGTCACGTGGTGAAGGGGGCACTGGGGGCGGTGGGGGAGAAGTTGGTCACGTGGGGAAGAGGGGGAAGGGACGGCGCGGGTGGGGGCGGTGGGGGAAGTTGGTCACGTGGGGAAGGGGAGGGACGGCGCGGGTGGGGGCGGTGGGGGAAGTTGGTCACGTGGGGAGGGGGGAGGGACGGGTGGGGGGCGGTGGAGGAAGTTGGTCACGTGGGGAGGGGGGAGGGACGGGTGGGGGGCGGTGGAGGAAGTTGGTCACGTGGGGAGGAGGGAGGGACGGCGCGGGTGGGGGCGGTGGGGGAAGTTGGTCACGTGGGGAAGGGGAGGGACGTGCGGGTGGGGGCGGTGGTGATAGTTGGTCACGTGGGGAGGGGGGAGGGACGGGTGGGGTTGGTCACGTGGGGAGGGCCGGCGCGGGTGGGGGCGGTGGGGGAAGTTGGTCACGTGGGGTGGGGCACTGCGAGGGTGGGGGCGGTGGGGGAAGTTGGTCACGTGGGGAGAGGGGCACTGGGGGCGGTGGGGGGAAGATAGTCACGTGGGGAGGGTGAGGGACGGCGCGGGTGGGAGCGGTGGGGGAAGTTGGTCACGTGGGGAGGGGAAGCACTGCGTAGGTGGGAGCAGTGGGTCACGTGGGGAGTGGGTAGGGGCGGCGCGGGTGGGGGTGGTGAGGGAAGTTGGTCACGTGGGGAGTGGGTAGGGGCGGTGGGGGAAGTTGGTCACGTGGGGAGGGGGGAGGGACGGCGCGGGTGGGGGCGGTGGGGGAAGTTGGTCACGTGGGGAGGGGGGGCCCTGGGGCGGTGAGGAAAAGTTGGTCACGTGGGGTGAGTGCACTGCGCGTTTGGGGACGGTGGTGGAAGTTGGTCACGTGGGGAAGGGGCACTGCGCGGGTGGGGGCGGTGGGGGAAGTTGGTCACGTGGGGAGGGGGCACTGCGCGGGTGGGGGCGGTGGGGGAAGTTGGTCACGTGGGCGTACACACAGTGCTGGTGGGGGCTGTGGGAGAAGTTGGTCACGTGCAGGGGTGGGTCCTCTCAACGTCACCAACTCGCGACGCGTGCCAACACGACGGCCCATAAAATAGTGTCGCACTTTTATGATGTTGCCAATGAGATAGGGAACCGGTTCCCATAGGAAGTCTATGGGGCAATGTTAAGATATAGGAAACCGGTTCCCATAGAAAGTCTATGAGGCAATGTTAAGAGATAGGGAACCGGTTCCCATAGAAAGTCTATGGGGCAATGTTAAGAAATAGGGAACCGGTTCCTATAGAAATTCTATGAGGCAATGTTAGGAGATAGGGAACCGGTTCCCAAAGAAAGTCAATGGGGCAATGTTAAGAGATAGGGAACCGGTTCCCATAGGAAGTCTATGTGGCAATGTTAAGAGATAGGGAACCGGTTCCCATAGAATGTCTATGGGGCAATGTTAAGAAATAAGGAACCGGTTCCCATAGAAAGTCTATGGGGCAATGTTAAGATATAGGGAACCGGTTCCCATAGAAAGTCTATGAGGCAATGTTAAGAGATAGGGAACCGGTTCCCATAGAAAGTCTATGGGGCAATGTTAAGAAATAGGGAACCGGTTCCTATAGAAAGTCTATGAGGCAATGTTAAGAGATAGGGAACCGGTTCCCATAGAAAGTCAATGGGGCAATGTTAAGAGATAGGGAACCGGTTCCCATAGGAAGTCTATGTGGCAATGTTAAGAGATAGGGAACCGGTTCCCATAGAATGTCTATGGGGCAATGTTAAGAAATAAGGAACCGGTTCCCATAGAAAGTCTATGGGGCAATGTTAAGATATAGGGAACCGGTTCCCATAGAAAGTCTATGAGGCAATGTTAAGAGATAGGGAACCGGTTCCCATAGGAAGTCTATGGGGCAATGTTAAGAAATAGGGAACCGGTTCCTACAGAAAGTCTATGGGGCAATGTTAAGAAATAGGGAACCGGTTCCCATAGAAAGTCAATGGGGCAATGTTAATAGATAGGGAACCGGTTCCCATAGGAAGTCTGTGGCAATGTTAAGAGATAGGGAACCGGTTCCCATAGAAAGTCTATGGGGCAATGTTAAGAAATAGGGAACCGGTTCCCATAGGAAGTCTATGGGGCAATGTTAAGAAATAGGGAACCGGTTCCCAAAGAAAGTCTATGAGGCAATGTTAAGAGATAGGGAACCGGTTCCCATAGGAAGTCTATGTGGCAATGTTAAGAGATAGGGAACCGGTTCCCATAGAATGTCTATGGGGCAATGTTAAGAAATAAGGAACCGGTTCCCATAGAAAGTCTATGGGGCAATGTTAAGATATAGGGAACCGGTTCCCATAGAAAGTCTATGAGGCAATGTTAAGAGATAGGGAACCGGTTCCCATAGAAAGTCTATGGGGCAATGTTAAGAAATAGGGAACCGGTTCCTATAGAAAGTCTATGAGGCAATGTTAAGAGATAGGGAACCGGTTCCCATAGAAAGTCAATGGGGCAATGTTAAGAGATAGGGAACCGGTTCCCATAGGAAGTCTATGTGGCAATGTTAAGAGATAGGGAACCGGTTCCCATAGAATGTCTATGGGGCAATGTTAAGAAATAAGGAACCGGTTCCCATAGAAAGTCTATGGGGCAATGTTAAGATATAGGGAACCGGTTCCCATAGAAAGTCTATGAGGCAATGTTAAGAGATAGGGAACCGGTTCCCATAGGAAGTCTATGGGGCAATGTTAAGAAATAGGGAACCGGTTCCTACAGAAAGTCTATGGGGCAATGTTAAGAAATAGGGAACCGGTTCCCATAGAAAGTCAATGGGGCAATGTTAATAGATAGGGAACCGGTTCCCATAGGAAGTCTGTGGCAATGTTAAGAGATAGGGAACCGGTTCCCATAGAAAGTCTATGGGGCAATGTTAAGAAATAGGGAACCGGTTCCCATAGGAAGTCTATGGGACAATGTTAAGAAATAGGGAACCGGTTCCCAAAGAAAGTCTATGAGGCAATGTTAAGAGATAGGGAACCGGTTCCCATAGGAAGTCTATGGGGCAATGTTAAGAGATAGGGAACCGGTTCCCATAGAAAGTCTATGAGGCAATGTTAAGAGATAGGGAACCGATTCCCATAGAAAGTCAATGGGGCAATGTTAAGAGATAGGGAACCGGTTCCCATAGAAAGTCAATGGGGCAATGTTAAGAGATAGGGAACCGGTTCCCATAGGAAGTCTATGGGGCAATGTTAAGAGATAGGGAACCGGTTCCCATAGGAAGTCTTGGGGCAATGTTAAGAGATAGGGAACCGGTTCCCATAGAAAGT
This sequence comes from Petromyzon marinus, assembly GCF_048934315.1. Taxonomy (NCBI): domain Eukaryota; kingdom Metazoa; phylum Chordata; class Hyperoartia; order Petromyzontiformes; family Petromyzontidae; genus Petromyzon; species Petromyzon marinus. Next base: position 6,926,909 of record NC_133741.1, on the reverse strand, counting down.
CTATGAGGCAATGTTAAGAGATAGGGAACCGGTTCCCATAGAAAGTCAATGGGGCAATGTTAAGAGATAGGGAACCGGTTCCCATAGAAAGTCAATGGGGCAATGTTAAGAGATAGGGAACCGGTTCCCATAGGGAGTCTATGGGGCAATGTTAAGAGATAGGGAACCGGTTCCCATAGAATGTCTATGGGGCAATGTTAAGAAATAAGGAACCGGTTCCCATAGAAAGTCTATGGGGCAATGTTAAGATATAGGGAACCGGTTCCCATAGAAAGTCTATGAGGCAATGTTAAGAGATAGGGAACCGGTTCCCATAGGAAGTCTATGGGGCAATGTTAAGAAATAGGGAACCGGTTCCTACAGAAAGTCTATGGGGCAATGTTAAGAAATAGGGAACCGGTTCCCATAGAAAGTCAATGGGGCAATGTTAATAGATAGGGAACCGGTTCCCATAGGAAGTCTGTGGCAATGTTAAGAGATAGGGAACCGGTTCCCATAGAAAGTCTATGGGGCAATGTTAAGAAATAGGGAACCGGTTCCCATAGGAAGTCTATGGGGCAATGTTAAGAAATAGGGAACCGGTTCCCAAAGAAAGTCTATGAGGCAATGTTAAGAGATAGGGAACCGGTTCCCATAGGAAGTCTATGGGGCAATGTTAAGAGATAGGGAACCGGTTCCCATAGAAAGTCTATGAGGCAATGTTAAGAGATAGGGAACCGATTCCCATAGAAAGTCAATGGGGCAATGTTAAGAGATAGGGAACCGGTTCCCATAGAAAGTCAATGGGGCAATGTTAAGAGATAGGGAACCGGTTCCCATAGGAAGTCTATGGGGCAATGTTAAGAGATAGGGAACCGGTTCCCATAGGAAGTCTTGGGGCAATGTTAAGAGATAGGGAACCGGTTCCCATAGAAAGTCTATGAGGCAATGTTAAGAGATAGGGAACCGGTTCCCATAGAAAGTCAATGGGGCAATGTTAAGAGATAGGGAACCGGTTCCCATAGAAAGTCAATGGGGCAATGTTAAGAGATAGGGAACCGGTTCCCATAGGGAGTCTATGGGGCAATGTTAAGAAATAGGGAACCGGTTCCCATAGAAAGTCTGAGGCAATGTTAAGAGATAGGGAACCGGTTCCCATAGAAAGTCAATGGGGCAATGTTAAGAGATAGGGAACCGGTTCCCATAGGAAGTCTTTGGGGCAATGTTAAGAGATAGGGAACCGGTTCCCATAGAAAGTCTATGAGGCAATGTTAAGAGATAGGGAACCGGTTCCCATAGAAAGTCAATGGGGCAATGTTAAGAGATAGGGAACCGGTTCCCATAGAAAGTCAATGGGGCAATGTTAAGAGATAGGGAACCGGTTCCCATAGGAAGTCTATGGAGCAATGTTAAGAGATAGGGGACCGGTTCCCATAGAAAGTTTATGAGGCAATGTTAAGAGATAGGGAACCGGTTCCCATAGAAAGTCAATGGGGCAATGTTAAGAGATAGGGAACCGGTTCCCATAGGAAGTCTATGGGGCAATGTTAAGAAATAGGGAACCGGTTCCCATAGAAAGTCTGAGGCAATGTTAAGAGATAGGGAACCGGTTCCCATAGAAAGTCAATGGGGCAATGTTAAGAGATAGGGAACCGGTTCCCATAGAAAGTCAATGGGGCAATGTTAAGAGATAGGGAACCGGTTCCCATAGGAAGTCTATGGGGCAATGTTAAGAGATAGGGGACCGGTTCCCATAGAAAGTTTATGAGGCAATGTTAAGAGATAGGGAACCGGTTCCCATAGAAAGTCAATGGGGCAATGTTAAGAGATAGGGAACCGGTTCCCATAGGAAGTCTATGGGGCAATGTTAAGAAATAGGGAACCGGTTCCCATAGGAAGTCTATGGGGCAATGTTAAGAGATAGGGGACCGGTTCCCATAGAAAGTTTATGAGGCAATGTTAAGAGATAGGGAACCGGTTCCCATAGAAAGTCAATGGGGCAATGTTAAGAGATAGGGAACCGGTTCCCATAGGAAGTCTTTGGGGCAATGTTAAGAGATAGGGAACCGGTTCCCATAGAAAGTCTATGGGGCAATGTTAAGAGATAGGGGACCCCAACATTGAATTATACACTGCGTTACTATACATTACCCTATACCTTAGATTATAATAATATTATACTTGTAATATTACACTATGTATTATTTTATTTTACCAACCCTACTGTATACCACACTGTTGTATATTCACTATACAATTACGATACTATATATTACCAAATAAATTATATTAAACATTACGCTGAAAGGTACTAAGAGATTAGCAGGATGTTAAGGTGAGAAATTAGCATGTAACTTGGAGATTAGCATGATGTTAATGTGAGGAATTAGCATGTAACTGCTCATGGAAGTGGCTATGTTAAAGTCAGAGTTTACATATCTACAGAGGCATTTATTATAGTAACACTAAAGACTGCAACTACCCAACTATCATACGATAAACCGATGTGAAAGAACTCAATATAAACTACATCAATATAATCAATGTACTCAATTTACTCTCCAATAAGCTGAGCTATTAACATAAAATAACTGGGTATACACTACACTATATAATGAATACCATATAGTAAACTGATACAAAAAAACTAAAATATAAACTATATCAATATTTTCAATAAACTCAATATACTCTCCCATCAGCTGAGCTACTACTAGCAATAAGTCATTATACATTACAATTCTACGTCGAAAAAAGTGGCGGATTCTTTTTTTTCTTTTCAATGTCAGCACCACGGAAAGCGGCGAGCTTTGTTCAGACGGACGAGTCCATCTATGCTCGGAACGGAGGAGGGGGGGAGGGAGAGAGAGAAACAGCCATTGCTAGTAGCTGAGCTACTACTAGCAATAAGTCATTATACATTACAATTCTACGTCGAAAAAAGTGTCGGATTATTTTTTTCTTTTGAACGTCAGCACCACGGAAAGCGGCGAGCTTTGTTCAGACGGACGAGTCCATCTATGCTCGGAACGGAGTAGGGGGGGGGGGCTGGAGGGAGAAACAGCCATTGCTAGTAGCTGAGCTACTACTAGCAATAAGTCATTATACATTACACTTCTATGTCGAAAAAAGTGTCGGATTATTTTTTTCCTTTGAACGTCAGCACCACGGAAAGCGGCGAGCTTTGTTCAGACGGACGAGTCCATCTATGCTCGGAACGGAGGAGGGGGGGGGGGTGGAGGGAGAAACAGCCATTGCTAGTAGCTGAGCTACTACTAGCAATAAGTCATTATACATTACAATTCTACGTCGAAAAAAGTGTCAGATTATGTTTTTCTTTTGAACGTCAGCACCACGGAAAGCGGCAAGCTTTGTTCAGACGGACGAGTCCATCTATGCTCGGAACGGAGTAGGGGGGGGGGGGGGCTGGAGGGAGAAACAGCCATTGCTAGTAGCTGAGCTACTACTAGCAATAAGTCATTATACATTACTTCTACGTCGAAAAAAGTGTCGGATTTTTTTTTTCTTTTGAACGTCAGCACCACGGAAAGCGGCGAGCTTTGTTCAGACGGACGAGTCCATCTATGCTCGGAACGGAGGAGGGGGGGGGGGGCTGGAGGGAGAAACAGCCATTGCTAGTAGCTGAGCTACTACTAGCAATAAGTCATTATACATTACAATTCTACGTCGAAAAAAGTGTCGGATTATGTTTTTCTTTTGAACGTCAGCACCACGGAAAGCGGCGAGCTTTGTTCAGACGGACGAGTCCATCTATGCTCGGAACGGAGTAGGGGGGGGGGCTGGAGGGAGAAACAGCCACGATTCGCTGCTCCGTCCTGTGTTGCGTTACAACTATGCTATATTCTTGTTGCTAAACTCTGTTTGATTTCGTGTGCCCCTCCGTCTCTCTCTGTATCGCCTGTTGTATCTCTGCTAATTCCCTATACTTGGGTGTCTGTATATATATATCTCTGCGGTTGTGTGTTTCCTCCTCCTCGTAAATTTAGCTCTTCTGCACCTGATGATGATTGCTTGTGTTGCAATCGAAACGTCGTACGCTATTGTGTAATTTTATCATTTCTTATTTCTACGTGACTTTACCGAAATAGACGTAGAATAATTCCTGCAATCACAAAAGCGTCTTATCAAGTTTGAACTATGCTATAAACTAGACTACTATGCATTACAATATTATACCTTCCAATCTAAACGACACTGTATAATATCGTAATACACAGCCCAATGTAAGCTCTAACATCATGCATCATATTGATATGTCTCCAACTAAACTTTTTTCAACATTACACGACTATACTACATAATATACACTGCCAGAGACAAACACCCACCATTGAATTATACAATGCGTTACTATACACTACCCCTATACTTTAGACTATAAAAAATATTAGACTTGTTTTATTCTACCAACCCTAGTGTATACCACACTGCTGTATAGTCAATATACAATTACGACACTATGTATTGCCTTATGAATTATATTAAACATTACACCGTTATACTAGTTTATTATTATTATACAGCATGCTATAAACCATACACCATTGACCGTCGTGTAAAAGGCACAAAGAGGCAGTGCCAGCGAATGGACTGCGGTCTGGTGTAGACCTCCTGCAGGTGATGGAGACCTATCCTTCATTAACATTAACTGCCCCGCCCACATCCCTAAACCATTTGTAAACAGCTCTTTGATTGGTGTAGAACTCCTGCAGTTGACGGAGACCTAACCTTCATTAACATTAGCTGGCCCGCCCCCATCTCTAAACCATTAGTAAACAGCTCGTTGATTGGTGTAGACCTCCTGCAGGTGACGGAGACCTCTCCTTCATTAACATTAACTGCCCCGCCCACATCTCTAAACCATTTGTAAACAGCTCTTTGATTGGTGTAGAACTCCTGCAGGTGACGGAAACCTCTCCTTCATTAACATTTACTGCCCCGCCCCCATCTCTAAACCGCCAAACGGCAAGTCCACCTGCATGTACACCACCTCTTTCCTAAAATCGGCCAATCAAATGCTAATTTTTATGCTAATTTCTTTGTCAGAACACCTTGCTTGCTCGCACACAGCTTAAAGGTCCGCTGTCTGAGCGTGGTTGTGTTTCGCTAAATTCTCCTGTTTGATTTGTACTAGGTGCCTCGGTGAATGTATATGCTCTGACTTTAACATAGCTATTTCTGTGACCAGTTACAAGCTATTCACTCAGCTATTTCAATGCTAAATTCTATGCTAATTCCTTTGTCAAGGGGTACCTCTGCGGATGTGTATACTTTAACTTAGCTATTTCAATGAGCCATTTCAATGCTAAATTCTATGCTAATTCCTTTGTCAAGGCACTTGGCCTTTTTCTCCTCACACAGCTTAAAGGTCGTGATCTAAGCGTGGCTTCTCTCACTCCAGCGCTGTACTCCAGACAGTCTCGTCCCTTCACCTGATGAAGGCCGCTTGTGTTGTGGCCGAAACGTCGTGATTTTTTGTTATTTTATTTTCACCTACGTGGTGACTTTACCCAATAGAACCAAAGAGTATGGTGTAGACCTCCTGCAGGTGACGGAGACCTCTCCTTCATTAACATTAACCGGCCCGCCCCCATCTCTAAACCATTTGTAAACAGCTCGTTGATTGGTGTAGACCTCCTGCAGGTGACGGAAACCTCTCCTTCATTAACATTAGCTGCCCCGCTCCCATCTCTGAACCATTTGTAAACAGCTCGTTGATTGGTGTAGACCTCCTGCAGGTGATGGAAACCTCTCCCTCATTAACATTAACTGCCCCGCCCCCATCTCTTTACCATTTGTAAACAGCTCGTTGATTGGTGTAGAACTCCTGGAGGTGACTGAGACCTCTCCTTCATTAACATTAACTGCCCCGCCCCCATCTCTTTACCATTTGTAAACAGCTCGTTGATTGGTGTAGACCTCCTGCAGGTGACGGAGAACTCTCCCTCATTAGCATTAGCTGCCCCGCCCCCATCTCTAAACCATTAGTAAACAGCTCGTTGATTGGTGTAGAACTCCTGCAGGTGACGGATTCCTCTCCTTCATTAACATTAGCTGCCCCGCCCCCATCTCTAAACCATTTGTAAACAGCTCGTTGATTGGTGTAGAACTCCTGCAGGTGACGGATTCCTCTCCTTCATTAACATTAGCTGCCCCGCCCCCATCTCTAAACCATTTGTAAACAGCTCGTTGATTGGTGTAGACCTCCTGCAGGTGATGGAAACCTCTCCTTCATTAACATTAGCTGCCCCGCCCCCATCTCTTTACCATTTGTAAACAGCTCGTTGATTGGTGTAGAACTCCTGCAGGTGACTGAGACCTCTCCTTCATTAACATTAGCTGCCCCGCCCCCATCTCTAAACCATTTGTAAACAGCTCGTTGATTGGTGTAGAACTCCTGCAGGTGACGGAGACCTCTCCCTCATTAACATTAACTGCCCCGCCCCCATCTCTAAACCATTTGTAAACAGCTCTTTGATTGGTGTAGACCTCCTGCAGGTGATGGAAACCTCTCCTTCATTAACATTAGCTGCCCCGCCCACATCTCTAAACCATTTGTAAACAGCTCGTTGATTGGTGTAGAACTCCTGCAGGTGACGGAGACCTCTCCTTCATTAACATTAACTGCCCCGCCCCCATCTCTTTACCATTTGTAAACAGCTCGTTGATTGGTGTAGACCTCCTGCAGGTGACGGAGAACTCTCCCTCATTAGCATTAGCTGCCCCGCCCCCATCTCTAAACCATTAGTAAACAGCTCGTTGATTGGTGTAGAACTCCTGCAGGTGACGGATTCCTCTCCTTCATTAACATTAGCTGCCCCGCCCCCATCTCTAAACCATTTGTAAACAGCTCGTTGATTGGTGTAGAACTCCTGCAGGTGACGGATTCCTCTCCTTCATTAACATTAGCTGCCCCGCCCCCATCTCTAAACCATTTGTAAACAGCTCTTTGATTGGTGTAGACCTCCTGCAGGTGATGGAAACCTCTCCTTCATTAACATTAGCTGCCCCGCCCCCATCTCTGAACCATTTGTAAACAGCTCGTTGATTGGTGTAGAACTCCTGCAGGTGACGGAGAAATCTCCTTCATTAACATTAGCTGCCCCGCCCCCATCTCTGAACCATTTGTAAACAGCTCTTCGATTGGTGTAGAACTCCTGCAGGTGACTGAGACCTCTCCTTCATTAACATTAACTGCCCCGCTCCCATCTCTGAACCATTTGTAAACAGCTCGTTGATTGGTGTAGACCTCCTGCAGGTGATGGAAACCTCTCCCTCATTAACATTAGCTGCCCCGCCCACATCTCTAAACCATTTGTAAACAGCTCGTTGATTGGTGTAGAACTCCTGCAGGTGACTGAGACCTCTCCCTCATTAACATTAGCTGCCCCGCCCACATCTCTGAACCATTTGTAAACAGCTCTTTGATTGGTGTAGAACTCCTGGAGGTGATGGAGAACTCTCCCTCATTAGCATTAGCTGCCCCGCCCCCATCTCTAACCCTTTATAAACAGTTTACCTCGGCAGATTTCCCCGGTTTTTTTTGCATAAGCTTTCATTGAACTCACTCTGTCTGTTGTCGTTGTTGTTGTTGTATCCTCAAATCTTGTAACGCAACTTTAACCCACTTCGCAATGTGGTATCGACTACAAAACTTCGTGTACTTACGTCATACCGATGACGCTACTATATGATATCGTAAACATAAAATATTTTTAAACTTTATTTTGTATACGTTATGTTTCGGCTTGGGTCTAATTGTCCACGCTCACCTGACGTTGGCTGTGATTGGCTACGGTCCCCATGACGTCGTGGCAAAACTTCGGGCCACTCCCTGGAGTCGGGAAGTTTTTCCATTGCTAACTAGTACGGTACATTGCATTAAAGCGTGTTTAAAAAATATTTTTTAAAAAAAATATTACTTATTTTTCACCTGAAGACGATTGCTTGTGTTGCGATCGAAACGTCGTGAAATTGTTATTATTTGATTATTTTTAATGTCTACGTTGCTTTACCGAAAGTCCCAAAGATTATGAATTCCTGCAGTCACGAAAGCTTTAAGTAAAAATGTATTTAACTATTATGAACAATCTATTGTTAACTAGTTAACCATCTTGTCAACAATTTATCTATCTCTATGTATCTCTATGGGTCTCTGTGTAACTCTATGGGTCTCTGTGTATCTCTATGGGTCTCTGTGTATCTCTATGGGTCTCTGTATCTATGTATTTCTATGGGTCTCTGTGCATCTCTATGGGTATCTGTGTATCTCTATGGGTCTCTATGAGTCTCTATGCATCTCTATCAGTCTCTATGTATCTCTATGGGTCTCTATGTATTTCTATGGGTCTCTGTGCATCTCTATGGGTATCTGTGTATCTCTATGGGTCTCTATGAGTCTCTATGCATCTCTATCAGTCTCTATGTATCTCTATGAGTCTATGCATCTCTATGAGTCTCTATGTATCTCCATGGGTCTCTATATATCTATATGGGTCTCTATGGGTCTCTATGCATCTGTATGGGTCTCTATGTATCTCTTTGAGTCTCTATGTATCTCTATGAGTCTCTATGTATCTCTATGGGTCTCTATGTATCTCTATGAGTCTCTGTATCTCAATGGGTCTCTATGCATCTCTATTGGTCTCTATGCATCTCTATGGGTCTCTATGTATCTCTATGGGTCTCTATGTATCTCTATGGGTCTCTATGTATCTCTATGAGTCTCTATGTATCTCCATGGGTCTCTATGTATCTCTATGGGTCTCTATGCATCTCTATGGGTCTCTATGTATCTCTTTGAGTCTCTATGTATCTCTATGAGTCTCTATGTATCTCTATGGGTCTCTATGTATCTCTATGGGTCTCTATGTATCTCTATGGGTCTATATATATCTCTATGGGTCTCTATGTATCTCTATGGGTCTCTATGTATCTCTATGGGTCTCTATGTATCTCTTTGAGTCTCTATGTATCTCTATGAGTCTCTATGTATCTCTATGGGTCTCTATGCATCTCTATTGGCCTCTACATCTCTATGGGTCTCAGTGTATCTCTATGGGTCTCTATGTATCTCTATGGGTTTCTATGTATCTCTATGGGTCTCTATGGGTCTTTATGTATCTCTATGGGTATCTGTGCATCTCTATGGGTCTCTGTGCATCTCTATGGGTCTGTGTGTATCTCTATGGGTCTCTGTGTATCTCTATGGGTCTTTGTGCATCTCTATGGGTCTCTGTGTATCTCTATGGGTCTCTGTGTATCTCTATGGCTCTCTATGTATCTCTATGGGTCTCTATGTATCTCTATGAGTCTCTATGTATCTCTATGGGTCTCTATGTATCTCTATGGGTCTCTGTGTATCTCTATGGGTCTCTGTGTATCTCTATGGCTCTCTATGTATCTCTATGGGTCTCTATGTATCTCTATGAGTCTCTATGTATCTCTATGGGTCTCTATGTATCTCTATGTATCTCTATGGGTCTCTATGTATCTCTATGAGTCTCTATGTATCTCTATGGGTCTCTATGTATCTCTATGTATCTCTATGGGTCTCTATGTATCTCTATGAGTCTCTATGTATCTCTATGGGTCTCTATGTATCTCTATGGCTCTCTGTGCATCTCTATGGGTCTCTGTGTATGTCTATGGGTCTCTATGTATCTCTTTGAGTCTCTGTATCTCTATGGGTCTCTATGTATCTCTATGGGTCTCTGTGTATCTCTATGGGTCTCTATGTATCTCTATGTATCGCTATGTATCTCTATGGGTCTCTGTGTATCTCTATGGGTGTGAAGTGTGTGGGGTGTGAAGAGAAGTGGGTGGGGGTGTGAATTGGGTGGGGGGGGGTGTCAAGTCAAGTGGGTGGGGGGGGGTGGTGATGTGGGTGGGGGTGGTGATGTGGGGGGGGGGTGTGACGTGCAGTGTGGTGGGGAACTTCCGCGGATTTCCCCCACCCCCCCACACAACCCCAAGCCCCGCCCCCCAATACACCAAGCTCCGCCCCCTTCCGCGCCGTTCACTCCGTGACCGGCTCCCCTACGTTGCTCGCCATTGAGACCCGTCAACAACAACAACAAACAAACAACAACAACAACAGCCACCGCGAACGTCGTGTCACGCCCCATGGGTGTCCTCGTGACGCCGTCTTCGTCCTGCGCTCGCTAGAGGCGATCGTTCAGGCGGCAGGGAGCCAGCGAGGAGTCTGGGGCCTCACGCGCTGCTGTCAACACTGGCAACCAGGTTCGAGCCTGTCGCCTATAGGCCTCGCTGGGGGAGCGGTGGTGCAGTGGTTAGCGCACTGTGTGTGTGTGTGGGGGGGGGGAGCGGTGGTGCAGTGGTTAGCGCACTGTGTGTGTGTGTGGGTGGGGAGTGGTGGTGCAGTGGTTAGCGCACTGTGTGTGTGGGGGGGGGGGGGGAGCGGTGGTGCAGTGGTTAGCGCACTGTGTTTGTGTGTGGGGAGTGGTGGTGCAGTGGGTAGCGCACTGTGTGTGGGTGTGGGGAGCGGTGGTGCAGTGGTTAGCGCACTGTGTGTGTGTGTGGGGAGCGGTGGTGCAGTGGTTTGCGCACTGTGTGTGGGTGTGGGGAGCGGTGGTGCAGTGGTTAGCGCACTGTGTGTGGGTGTGGGGAGCGGTGGTACAGTGGTTAGCGCACTGTGTGTGAGTGGGGAGCGGTGGTGCAGTGGTTAGGTCACCGCACTGCGCGACTGAACCCGGCAGTGACCCGAGTTCGATTCCCGCTCACGGCCACCATCACCGACACCACCACCACTACCACCACCATCATCACCACCACTACCACCATCATCACCACCACTACCACCATCATCACCAACACCACCACTACCACCACCATCATCACCAACACTACCAACACCATCACCACTACCACCACCATCATCACCAACACCACCACTACCACCACCATCATCACCAACACCACCAACACCACCACCATCATCACCACCACTACCACAATCATTACCAAAACCACCACCACCACTACCATCATCACCAACACTACCAACACCACCACCACTACCACCACCGTCATCACCAACACCACCACCATCATCACCAACACTACCACCACTACCATCATCACCAACACCACCAACACCTCCACCACTACCACCACCATCATCACCAACACCATCACCAACACCACCACCACCATCATCACCAACACTACCACCACCACCATCATCACCAACACTACCACCACCACTACCATCATCACCAACACCACCACTACCACCACCATCATCACCAACACCACCAACACCTCCACCACTACCACCACCATCATCACCAACACCATCACCAACACCACCACTACCACCATCACCAACACCACCAACACCTCCACCACTACCACCACCATCACCAACGCCACCAACACCACCATCACCAACACCACCAGCACCACCACTACCACCACCATCAGCACCACCACTACCACCATCATCACCAACACCACCACCACCATCATCACCAACACTACCACCACCACTACCATCATCACCAACACCACCACTACCACCACCACCATCATCACCAACACCACCAACACCTCCACCACTACCACCACCATCATCACTAACACCATCACCAACACCACCACTACCACCATCACCAACACCACCAACACCTCCACCACTACCACCACCATCACCAACGCCACCAACACCACCATCACCAACACCACCAGCACCACCACTACCACCACCATCATCACCAACACCACCACCATCCCCAACACTACCACCACCACCATCATCAGCACCACCACCATCATCACCAACACTACCACCACCATAATCACCAACACCACCACCACTACTACCATCATCACCAACATCACCAACACCACTACCACCACTACCACCACCACCACCATCATCACCAACACCACAAACACCACCACCATCATCATCACCACCACCATAATGACCAACACCACCACCACTACTACCATCATCACCAACATCACAAACATCACCAACATCACAAACACCACCACCACTACCACCAGCACCACCAGCACCACCAACACCACCAGCACCACCAGTAACGATTCTCTGAACCGGTCCTGGGCTGGTGCCGTGGTGTGTAGTAAACAACGCCAGCACTGGGGGAGACAAAGGCGGCCGGGCGTGGTGATGCTGGCCGCCCCCCACCCCTCTGTGTGTGTCACAGTGACAACCTTCATAGGCAGTGCTGCTGCTACTAACAGCACTTGCCCCTACAGCCCTGTGTGTGTGGGTTACCTGGGGGAGCTTTACCTGTGTCTGTGTGAGTGGGTGAGTGAGCGTGAGTGAGTGGGTGGGTGAGTGAGCGGGTGAGTGGGTGAGTGAGTGGGTGAGTGAGTGAGTAAGTGGGTGAGTGAGTGGGTGAGTGAGTGAGTGGGTGGGTGAGTGAATGAGTGAGTGAGTTAATGAGTGAGTGGGTGGGTGGGTGAGTGAATGAGTGGGTGAGTGGTTGAGTGAGTGAGTGGGTGAGTGAGTGAGTGGGTGGGTGAATTAGTGGGTGGGTGAGTGAGTGGGTGAGTGAGTGAGTGGGTGAGTGGGTGAGTGAGTGAGTGGGTGGGTGAATGAGTGGGTGGGTGAGTGAGTGGGTGGGTGAGTGAGTGAGTGGGTGAGTGAGTGAGTGGGTGAGTGAGTGGGTGGGTGAGTGAGTGGGTGAGTGGGTGAGTGAGTGGGTGAGTGAGTGAGTAAGTGAGTGAGTGAGTGGGTTGGTGAGTGAGTGAATGAGTGAGTGGGTGGGTGAGTGGGTGAGTGAGTGGGTGAGGGAGTGAGTGAGTCGGTGAGTGAATGAGTGAGTGGGGGAGTGAATGAATGAGTGGGTGAGCGGGTGAGTGAGTGGGTGGGTGAGTGAATGTGCGGGTGAGTGAATGTGTGGGTGAGTAAATGTGCTGTGTGTCTGGGGAGACAAAGGCGGCCAGGCGTGGTGGTGCTTGCCACTCACCGCTCCCTCCCCCCATGTGTGTGTGCGTGGGCTACCTGGGGAGCTTTACCTGTCTGTGTGAGTGGGTGAGTGAGGGTGAGTGAATGAGTGAGTTAGTGGGTTAGTGAGTTAGTGGGTGAGTGAATGTGCGGGTGAGTGAGCGTGAGTGAATGAGTGGTTGGTTGAGTGAGTGAATGAGTGAGTGGGTGGTTAAGTGGGTGAGTGGGTGGGTGAGTGGGTGAGTGAGTGGGTGAGTGAATGAGTGAGTGGGTGAATGAGTGGGTGAGTGAGTGAATGAGTGAATGAGTGGTTGAGTGGGTGAGTGGGTGAGTGAGTGGGTGGGTGGGTGAGTGAGTGAGTGGGTGAGTGAGTGGGTGAGTGAGTGAATGAGTGGTTGAGTGGGTGAGTGGGTGAGTGAATGAGTGGGTGGGTGGGTGAGTGAGTGAGTGGGTGAGTGAGTGAGTGAGTGGGTGAGTGAGTGAGTGGGTGAGTGAGTGAGTGGATGAGTGAGTGAGTGGGTGAATGAGTGGTTGAATGAATGAGTGGTTGAATGAGTGAGTGGGTGAGTGGTTGAGTGAGTGGGTGAGTGGTTGAGTGAGTGGTTGAGTGAGTGGGTGAGTGGTTGAGTGAGTGGGTGAGTGAGTGAGTGAGTGAATGAGTGAGTGGGTGAGTGGTTGAGTGAATGAGTGGTTGAATGAGTGAGTGGGTTAGTGGTTGAGTGAGTGGGTGAGTGAGTGGGTGAGTGAGTGGGTGAGTGAGTGGGTGAGTGGTTGAGTGAGTGGGTGAGTGGTTGAGTGAGTGGGTGAGTGGTTGAGTGAGTGGGTGAGTGAGTGGGTGAGTGAGTGGTTGGGTGAGTGGTTGAGTGAGTGGGTGAGTGAGTGGGTGAGTGAGTGGGTGAGTGAGTGAGTGAGTGGGTGAGTGAGTGGGTGAGTGAGTGGGTGAGTGGTTGAGTGAGTGGGTGAGTGGTTGAGTGAGTGGGTGAGTGGTTGAGTGAGTGGGTGAGTGGTTGAGTGAGTGGGTGAGTGAGTGGGTGAGTGAGTGGGTGAGTGGTTGAGTGAGTGGGTGAGTGGTTGAGTGAGTGGGTGAGTGAGTGGGTGAGTGAATGAGTGGGTGAGTGAGTGAGTGGGTGAGTGAGTGGGTGAGTGGTTGAGTGAGTGGGTGAGTGAGTGGGTGAGTGGTTGAGTGGTTGAGTGAGTGGGTGAGTGGGTGAGTGGTTGAGTGAGTGGGTGAGTGGTTGAGTGAGTGGGTGAGTGAGTGAGTGAGTGGGTGAGTGAATGAGTGGGTGAGTGAGTGAGTGGGTGAGTGGTTGAGTGAGTGGGTGAGTGAGTGGGTGAGTGGTTGAGTGGTTGAGTGAGTGGGTGAGTGGGTGAGTGGTTGAGTGAGTGGGTGAGTGGTTGAGTGAGTGGGTGAGTGGTTGAGTGAGTGGGTGAGTGAGTGAGTGAATGAGTGGTGCTTGCCACTCACCCCCTCTGAGTCACAGTGGTAACCTTCATAGGCAGTGCTGCTGCTACGAACAGCACTTGCCACTGTTACAAGCTTATCTCTGTATCCTCTGCACAAGTTTAAGCTTCTTAAACTCGTGTTTATCGTGACGTTAAACTCGCCGCGTGTATTAAAACGTTACAAACCTGCGGTGTTTATTATAACAACGTTAAACTTGTGGGAGTCCCAAGCTGTGTGAGGCTTTTAGTAAACACTGGGCCCAGTTCGAGCCTTTCCTCCTTTAAGGCGAGGGGGGTTGGGAGGTTATCTTTGCGTCTTCTGGACAAGCTTAAACTTGTGTTTAACGTGACGTTAAACTCGTCGCGTGTAGTAAAACGTTACACACCTGCGGTGTTTATTATAACAACGTTAAACTTGTGGGAGTCTCAAGCTGTGTGAGGCTTTTGGTAAACACTGGGCCTGGCTGAAGCCTTTCTGCTGTAGGCCTCACTGGGGAACTCCCCCCCCCCTCACCAAAGCCGCGCATTTATTTGAGGTAATGAATCTAAAAACATCGTTTTGTAGTAACAAATAAATAGATTGTTTGTTGTGTTGTTGATGGTGATGATGGTAATGATATTGGACGCTTGGTTGAGCTGGCTATCTGGGTCGCCGCTTGTGACAGAGATGCACAGTGTGTGTGTGTCACTGTGTGTGTCTGTGTGTGTGTCACTGTGTGTGTGTCACTGTGTGTGTGTCTGTGTGTGTGTCACTGTGTGTGTCACTGTGTGTTTGTGTGTCACTGTGTGTGTGTCACTGTGTGTGTGTCACTGTGTGTGTGTCACTGTGTGTGTCACTGTGTGTGTGTCGCTGTGTGTGTCACTGTGTGTGTGTCACTGTGTGTGTATCACTGTGTGTGTGTCACTGTGTGTGTGTCACTGTGTGTGTATCACTGTGTGTGTGTCACTGTGTGTGTGTATCACTGTGTGTATCACTGTGTGTGTGTCACTGTGTGTGTATCACTGTGTGTGTGTCACTGTGTGTGTGTCACTGTGTGTGTGTCACTGTGTGTGTGTCACTGTGTGTGTGTCACTGTGTGTGTGTCACTGTGTGTCACTGTGTGTGTATCACTGTGTGTGTGTGTCACTGTGTGTGTATCACTGTGTGTGTCACTGTGTGTGTCACTGTGTGTGTGTCACTGTGTGTGTATCACTGTGTGTGTGTCACTGTGTGTGTGTCACTGTGTGTGTCACTGTGTGTGTGTGTCACTGTGTGTGTGTCACTGTGTGTGTCACTGTGTGTGTATCACTGTGTGTGTGTCACTGTGTGTGTGTCACTGTGTGTGTCACTGTGTGTGTGTCACTGTGTGTGTGTCACTGTGTGTGTGTCACTGTGTGTCACTGTGTGTGTGTCACTGTGTGTGTCTGTGTGTGTGTCACTGTGTGTCACTGTGTGTGTGTCACTGTGTGTGTCACTGTGTGTGTGTCACTGTGTGTGTGTCACTGTGTGTGTGTGTCACTGTGTGTGTGTGTCACTGTGTGAGTGTGTCACAGTGTGAGTGTGTCACTGTGTGTGTGTCACTGTGTGTGTGTGTGTCACTGTGTGTGTGTCACTGTGTGTGTGTGTCACTGTGTGTGTGTCCCTGTGTGTGTGTCACTGTGTGTGTGTGTGTCACTGTGTGTGTGTGTCACTGTGTGTGTCACTGTGTGAGTGTGTCACAGTGTGAGTGTGTCACTGTGTGTGTGTGTGTCACTGTGTGTGTGTCACTGTGTGTGTGTCACTGTGTGTGTGTGTCACTGTGTGTGTGTGTGTCACTGTGTGTGTGTGTGTGTCACTGTGTGTGTGTGTGTCACTGTGTGTGTGTGTCACTATGTGTCACTGTGTGTGTGTCACTATGTGTCACTGTGTGTGTGTGTCACTGTGTGTGTGTCACTGTGTGTGTGTCACTGTGTGTGTGTCACTTTGTGTGTGTGTCACTGTGTGTGTGTCACTGTGTGTGTCACTGTGTGTGTGTGACTGTGTTTGTGACTGTGTGTGTGTCACTGTGTGTGTGTGTCACTGTGTGTGTCACTGTGTATGTGTCACTGTGTATGTGTCACTGTGTATGTGTCACTGTGTGTGTGTGTCACTGTGTGTGTCACTGTGTGTGTCACTGTGTGTGTGTCACTGTGTGTGTCACTGTGTGTGTGTCACTGTGTGTGTGTGTCACTGTGTGTGTGTCACTGTGTGTGTATCACTGTGTGTGTGTCACTGTGTGTGTCACTGTGTGTGTGTCACTGTGTGTGTGTCACTGTGTGTGTATCACTGTGTGTGTGTCACTGTGTGTGTGTATCACTGTGTGTGTGTCACTGTGTGTGTGTCACTGTGTGTGTATCACTGTGTGTGTGTCACTGTGTGTGTCACTGTGTGTGTCACTGTGTGTGTATCACTGTGTGTGTGTGTCACTGTGTGTATCACTATGTGTGTGTGTCACTGTGTGTGTGTCACTGTGTGTGTATCACTGTGTGTGTGTCACTGTGTGTGTGTCACTGTGTGTGTCACTGTGTGTGTCACTGTGTGTGTGTGTGTGTGTCACTGTGTGTGTGTCACTGTGTGTGTGTCACTGTGTGTGTGTCACTGTGTGTGTGTCACTGTGTGTCACTGTGTGTGTGTCACTGTGTGTGTCTGTGTGTGTGTCACTGTGTGTGTGTCACTGTGTGTGTGTCACTGTGTGTGTGTCACTGTGTGTGTGTCACTGTGTGTGTGTCACTGTGTGTGTGTGTGTCACTGTGTGTGTGTGTCACAGTGTGAGTGTGTCACTGTGTGTGTGTCACTGTGTGAGTGTGTCACTGTGTGTGTGTCACTGTGTGTGTGTGTCACTGTGTGTGTGTGTGTCCCTGTGTGTGTGTGTCACTGTGTGTGTGTGTGTCACTGTGTGTGTGTGTCACTGTGTGTGTCACTGTGTGAGTGTGTCACAGTGTGAGTGTGTCACTGTGTGTGTGTGTGTGTCACTGTGTGTGTGTCACTGTGTGTGTGTGTCACTGTGTGTGTGTGTGTCACTGTGTGTGTGTGTGTCACTGTGTGTGTGTGTGTCACTGTGTGTGTGTGTCACTATGTGTCACTGTGTGTGTGTCACTATGTGTCACTGTGTGTGTGTGTCACTGTGTGTGTGTCACTGTGTGTGTGTCACTGTGTGTGTGTCACTGTGTGTGTGTGTCACTGTGTGTGTCACTGTGTGTGTCACTGTCTGTGTGTGACTGTGTTTGTGACTGTGTGTGTGTCACTGTGTGTGTGTCACTGTGTGTGTCACTGTGTATGTGTCACTGTGTATGTGTCACTGTGTATGTGTCACTGTGTGTGTGTGTCACTGTGTGTGTCACTGTGTGTGTCACTGTGTGTGTGTCACTGTGTGTGTGTGTCACTGTGTGTGTGTAACTGTGTGTGTCACTGTGTGTGTGTCACTGTGTGTGTCACTGTGTGTGTGTGTGTCACTGTGTGTGTCACTGTGTATGTGTCACTGTGTATGTGTCACTGTGTATGTGTCACTGTGTATGTGTCACTGTGTGTGTGTCACTGTGTGTGTCACTGTGTGTGTACTGTGTGTGTCACTGTGTGTGTGTCACTGTGTGTGTGTGTCACTGTGTGTGTGTGTCACTGTGTGTGTAACTGTGTGTGTCACTGTGTGTGTGTGTCACTGTGTGTGTGTCACTGTGTGTGTGTCACTGTGTGTGTGTCACTGTGTGTGTCACTGTGTGTGTGTGTCACTGTGTGTGTGTGTCACTGTGTGTGTACTGTGTGTGTGTCACTGTGTGTGTGTAACTGTGTGTGTGTCACTGTGTGTGTGTCACTGTGTGTGTGTCACTGTGTGTGTGTCACTGTGTGTGTGTCACTGTGTGTGTGTGTGTCACTGTGTGTGTGTCACTGTGTGTCACTGTGTGTGTGTGTCACTGTGTGTGTCACTGTGTGTGTCACTGTGTGTGTGTCACTGTGTGTGTGTCACTGTGTGTGTGTGTCACTGTGTGTGTCACTGTGTGTGTCACTGTGTGTGTGTCACTGTGTGTGTACTGTGTGTGTGTGTCACTGTGTGTGTCACTGTGTGTGTGTCACTGTGTGTGTCACTGTGTGTGTCACTGTGTGTGTGTCTGTGTGTGTCACTGTGTGTCACTGTGTGTGTGTCACTGTGTGTGTCACTGTGTGTGTGTCACTGTCTGTGTGTCACTGTGTGTGTCACTGTCTGTGTGTCACTGTGTGTGTCACTGTGTGTGTGTGTCACTGTGTGTGTCACTGTGTGTGTCACTGTGTGTGTGTCACTGTGTGTGTGTGTCACTGTGTGTGTCACTGTGTGTGTGTGTCACTGTGTGTGTCACTGTCTGTGTGTCACTGTCTGTGTGTCACTGTGTGTGTGTCACTGTGTGTGTGTGTGTCACTGTGTGTGTCACTGTGTGTGTGTGTCACTGTGTGTGTCACTGTCTGTGTGTCACTGTGTGTGTCACTGTCTGTGTGTCACTGTGTGTGTCACTGTGTGTGTGTGTGTCACTGTGTGTGTCACTGTGTGTGTGTGCCGGGAAAGGTCCTGGCAAGGATTATTCAGCATCGCCTTGCCAGGCACGCTGAGGAGAGGCTTGCGGAGCCCCAATGCGGTTTCAGGAAAGGGCGGTCCTGCACAGATGCCATATTTTCTGTCCGTCTGCTACAGCAGAGGTGTAGGGAATTCCAACAAGACCTACATCTCTGCTTTATTGACCTGGTCAAGGCCTATGATACCATCAGTAGGCCTGGGCTCTGGGTCGTTCTTCGTGCTTTTGGAGTACCTGACCCTCTACTCACGATCATTAAGGACCTTCATGATGGTGAGCGGGCCCGGGTAAAACTACGTGGCCGGGAGTCAGAGCCATTCCCTGTACACCTTGGGGTGCGACAGGGATGTCCTTTGGCTCCCACATTATTTAACATCTATTTTGACCACGTAGTTCGTGAAGCCTTCAATAGCTGTACCGGGGGAATCTCCATATGGTACAGATATAATGGGAGGCTAATCGATGCCCGGGTGCGGTCAAGGGATGGCTCCCTATTGCTCAACCACGTTATGTATGCTGATGACTTGGTAATAGCTGCTCAGTCAGAGGAGGAGTTGGAGACGCTGCTGCTGAGACTGGAGCATGCCACTAAGAGGTGGGGCCTTACCATCAGCCCCACCAAAACTAAGCACCTGCCTGGGTATTTTGTACCATCGGACACTCCACCCCCACAACTCCCAATCGGTGATGGGGCAGTTGTGGAGAGAGTGGAGAGTTTCCCATACCTGGGCAGTGTGCTTATGACTGGCTCCAGTTTAACAGCAGAGGTCTCACTCCGAATCAGTCGAGCGGCAATATCTTTTCATCGGTTGCGTAACGCTGTGTGGAAGCTACCTGGTCTGTCGCTCCGCACTAAGCTTCAGGTCTTCTCGGCCACGGTCATTCCCTCCCTTCTCTATGCTTGCGAAACGTGGACCCCCCTAATGGAACATCTTCGCCGGTTAGAAACATTTAGGCTGGCCTGCCTACGATCCATCCTGGGTTTAACCAGACTGGATTGTGTGAGGAGCTCACAAATCCTTGAAAGATCTGGGCAGGGTCCCATCGGTGAGCTCCTCCGGCAGGCAAGGCTGCGATGGCTGGGTCATGTAGCCCGCATGCCCAGCCACCGCATGCCGAAACAGCTTTTGTTTGGCCGGATTGAGGGGGCTAAGCGGGCGCGGCACGGGCTAGAGAAGAGATGGAGTGATGTGGTACAGGAGGACGTGGAGCTGAGTGGACTTGCCGATGACTGGTACCAGCGGTGTCAAGATCGGCCTCTGTGGAGGAGGCTCGTGAAGGATGCTACTGGGCAGTTGGAGGCAGTCGCCCTCCAACAACAACGGAGGGCGGAGGAGCGACGCTCACAACAGCGAGCGGAGCGCCGGGTGGCTAAAGCACAGCAGGTTGGCACAGTAGGGGGCACAGGTGGTGCATCAGCCAGTCATCTCAGTCAGTCGACCCGTGGCACCTGGGTCTGCCCCGTGACCTCCTGCCAGCGGGCGTTCGACACTTCACGTGGCCTCAGGGTGCACATAGCCTGGCACAAGCGTCGTGGTGACGTCACCGCCACTTAGTGGCGAATGGCGGTTGTTGTTGTTGTCACTGTGTGTGTGTCACTGTGTGTGTGTGTGTCACTGTGTGTGTCACTGTGTGTGTCACTGTGTGTCACTGTCTGTGTGTCACTGTGTGTGTGTCACTGTGTGTGTGTCACTGTGTGTGTCACTGTGTGTGTGTGTCACTGTGTGTGTCACTGTCTGTGTGTCACTGTGTGTGTCACTGTGTGTGTGTCACTGTGTGTGTGTCACTGTGTTTGTGTCACTGTGTTTGTGTGTGTGTCACTGTGTGTGTCACTGTGTGTGTGTCACTGTGTGTGTCACTGTGTGTGTCACTGTGTGTGTCACTGTGTGTGTGTCACTGTGTGTGTGTGTCACTCAGCAGCGTCTCCAACTCCTCCTCTGAATGAGCAGCTATTACCAAATCATCAGCATACATAACGTGGTTGAGCAATAGGGAGCCATCCCTTGACCGCACCCGGGCATCAAATTAGCCTCCCATTATATCTGTACCAAATGGAGATTCCCCCGGTACAGCTATTGAAGGCTTCACGAACTAAGTGGTCAAAATAGATGTTAAATAATGTGGGAGCCAGAGGACATCCCTGTCGCACCCCAAGGTGTACAGGGAATGGCTCTAACTCCCGGCCACGTAGTTTTACCCGGGCCCGCTCACCATCATGAAGGTCCTTAATGATCGTGAGCAGAGGGTCAGGTACTCCAAAAGCACGAGAACACTCCACAACTCCCAATCGGTGATGGGGCAGTTGTGGAGAGAGTGGAGCGTTTCCCATACCTGGGCAGTGTGCTTATGACTCGCTCCAGTTTAACAGCAGAGGTCTCACTCCGAATCAGTCGAGCGGCAATATCTTTTCATCGGTTGCGTAACGCTGTGTGGAAGCTACCTGGTCTGTCGCTCCGCACTAAGCTTCAGGTCTTCTCGGCCACGGTCATTCCCTCCCTTCTCTACGCTTGCGAAACGTGGACCCCCCTAATGGAACATCTTCGCCGGTTAGAAACATTTAGGCTGGCCTGCCTACGATCCATCCTGGGTTTAACCAGACTGGATTGTGTGAGGAGCTCACAAATCCTTGAAAGATCTGGGCAGGGTCCCATCGGTGAGCTCCTCCGGCAGGCAAGGCTGCGATGGCTGGGTCATGTAGCCCGCATGCCCAGCCACCGCATGCCGAAACAGCTTTTGTTTGGCCGGATTGAGGGGGTTAAGCGGGCGCGGCACGGGCTAGAGAAGAGATGGAGTGATGTGGTACAGGAGGACGTGGAGCTGAGTGGACTTGCCGATGACTGGTACCAGCGGTGTCAAGATCGGCCTCTGTGGAGGAGGCTCGTGAAGGATGCTACTGGGCAGTTGGAGGCAGTCGCCCTCCAACAACAACGGAGGGCGGAGGAGCGACGCTCACAACAGCGAGCGGAGCGCCGGGTGGCTAAAGCACAGCAGGTTGGCACAGTAGGGGGCACAGGTGGTGCATCAGCCAGTCATCTCAGTCAGTCGACCCGTGGCACCTGGGTCTGCCCGTGACCTCCTGCCAGCGGGCGTTCGACACTCCACGTGGCCTCAAGGTGCACATAGCCTGGCACAAGCGTCGTGGTGACGTCACCGCCACTTAGTGGCGAATGGCGGTTGTTGTCACTGTGTGTGTGTTACTGTGTGTGCATGTGTCTGTGTGTGTCACTGTGTGTCTCTCTGTGTGTGTGTGTCTGTGTGTGTCACTGTGTGTCACTGTGTGTGTGTCTGTGTGTGTCACTGTGTCACAGTGTGTGTGTGTGTCACTGTGTGTGTGTGTGTCCCTGTATGTGTGTGTCTGTGTGTGTCACTGTGTGTGTCACTGTGTGTGTGTGTAGGGGTAGTGTAGTGGTTAGCGCTACGCTGCGCTATGAACCTGGCGACCCGGGTTCGATTCCCGCTCACGGCCAACACCAGCGACGATTATCTGAACCGGTCCCGGGCCTCCCCTAGGTCGACTCGGCCTCAAATGAGTACCTGGTGCGGTGTGTAGTAAACATCGCCACTGGGGAGACAAAGGCGGTCGGGCGTGGTGCCGGCCACCCACCCCCCTCGTGTACCATTCCGGCCTTCATAGGTGCTGCTAGCTAACAGCACTTGCCCCTACAGTCTGTTACAGGCTATATGGGGGAGCTTTGTCTTTTGTTGTGTCAGTGTACCTCTTTGTGTGAGTGTGTGTCTGTGTGTCAGTGTATGGACCTCAAAACCCAATTTTCCCTGTACAAGAATACGGGGGTGAAGCTATGGTGTAGTGTAGTAGTCTGGTGCGTAGTAATGTAATGATATGGTGTCGAGTAAGGTAGTGGTGTAGTGTACAGTTGTTGACGATGTTGACGATGTTGACGATGTCGGCAGCAATGAGCGGAGGTGGGAAGCGGACTCCGACCACCGCCACACAGAGGCTCAAGCAGGACTACCTCCGCATCCAGCGGGACCCTGTACCCTACGTGAGCGCTGAGCCGCTCCCCTCCAACATCCTCGAGTGGTGAGGAGCACGCTCGCTCGCCCGCCCGCACGCTCGCTCGCTCGCACGCTCGCCTACAGGCTCACCCACACGCTCACCCACACGCTCGCCCACACGCTCGCCCGCACGCTCGCTCGCCCACACGCTCGCCCACACGCTCGCCCACACGCTCGCCCACACGCTCACCCGCACGCTCACCCACACGCTCGCCCACACGCTCGCCCACACGCTCGCCCACACGCTCGCCCACACGCTCGCCCGCACGCTCACCCACACGCTCGCCCGCACGCTCGCCCACACGCTCACCCACACGCTCGCCCACACGCTCGCCCACACGCTCGCCCACACGCTCGCTCGCCCACACGCTCGCCCACACGCTCGCCCGTACGCTCACCCACACGCTCGCCCGCACGCTCGCCCACACGCTCACCCACACGCTCGCTCACCCGCACGCTCGCTCACCCACACGCTCGCCCGCACGCTCGCTCGCCCACACGCTCGCCCGCACGCTCGCTCACCCACACGCTCGCTCGCCCACACGCTCGCTCACGCACACGCTCGCCCACACGCTCACCCACACGCTCGCCTGCACGCTCACCCACACGCTCGCCCACACGCTCACCCACACGCTCGCTCGCCCACACACTCGCTCGCCCACACGCTCGCTCACGCACACGCTCGCCCACACGCTCGCCCACACGCTCGCCTGCACGCTCACCCACATGCTCGCCCACACGCTCACCCACACGCTCGCTCGCCCGCACGCTCGCTCACCCACACGCTCGCCCGCACGCTCGCCCACACGCTCGCTCGCCCACACGCTCGCCCACACGCTCGCCCACACGCTCGCCCACAGGCTCGCCCACAGGCTCGCCCACACGCTCGCCCACACGCTCACCCACACGCTCGCCCACACGCTCGCCCACAGGCTCGCCCACACGCTCGCCCACACGCTCGCCCACAGGCTCGCCCACACGCTCGCCCACACGCTCACCCACACGCTCGCCCACACGCTCGCCCACAGGCTCGCCCACACGCTCGCCCACACGCTCACCCACACGCTCACCCACACGCTCACCCACAGGCTCGCCCACAGGCTCGCCCACACGCTCGCCCACACGCTCACCCACACGCTCACCCACACGCTCGCCCACACGCTCGCCCACACGCTCGCCCACACGCTCGCCCACACGCTCACCCACACGCTCACCCACACGCTCACCCACACGCTCGCCCACACGCTCGCCCACACGCTCGCCCACACGCTCACCCACACGCTCACCCACACGCTCACCCACAGGCTCGCCCACAGGCTCGCCCACACGCTCACCCACACGCTCACCCACACGCTCACCCACACGCTCGCCCACACGCTCACCCACACGCTCACCCACACGCTCGCCCACACGCTCGCCCACACGCTCACCCACACGCTCGCCCACAGGCTCGCCCACAGGCTCGCCCACACGCTCGCCCACATGCTCGCCCGCTCACTCTCTGACTCGCTCAAGCACTCGCTCACCCACTCCTCACTCGCTCACCCACCCATATGCTCACTTACTCACTCACTCACCCGCTTGCTCGCCCACACGCTCGCTCGCCCACACGCTCGCTCACCCGCACGCTCACCCACACGCTCGCCCACACGCTCGCCCACACGCTCGCCCACACGCTCACTCGCTCACACGCTCACCCACACGCTCGCCCACACGCTCGCCCACACGCTCACCCACACGCTCGCCCACACGCTCGCCCACACGCTCACCCGCACGCTCACCCACACGCTCACCCACACGCTCGCCCACACGCTCGCCCACAGGCTCGCCCACACGCTCGCCCACATGCACGCTCGCCCACACGCTCGCCCACACGCTCGCCTGCTCACTCTCTCACTCGCTCAAGCACTCGCTCACCCACTCCTCACTCGCTCACCCACCCACATGCTCACTTACTCACTCACCCGCTCGCTTACCCACACGCTCACTCGCTCGCTCACACGCTCACTCGCTCACCCACCCGCTCAAGCACTCGCTCACCCACTCCTCACTCACTCACCCACATGCTCACCCACACGCTCACTCGCTCGCCCACACGCTCACT
>NC_133741.1:6886866-6899366 GCF_048934315.1 Petromyzon marinus | reverse complement strand
TGTGTCTTTGTGTGTGTGTGTGTGTGTGGTGTGTGTGTGTCTGTGTGTGTGTGTGGTGTGTGTGTGTCTTTGTGTGTGTGTCTTTGTGTGCGTCTGTGTGTGTGTGGTGTGTGTATGTGTGGTGTGTGTGTGTGGTGTGTCTTTGTGTGTGGTGTGTGTGTGTGGTGTGTGTGGGTGTGTGTGTGTCTGTGTGTGTGTGGGTGTGTGTGTGTGTCTTTATGTGTCTTTGTGTGTGGTGTGTGATGTGTGTGTGTCTGTGTGTGTCTTTGTGTGTGTGTGTGTGTGGTGTGTGTGTGTCTGTGTGTGGTGTGTGTGTGTGTCTTTGTGTGTGTGACTTTGTGTGCGTCTGTGTGTGTGTGTGGTGTGTGTGTGTGTGGTGTGTCTTTGTGTGGTGTGTGTGTGTGTGTGTCTGTGTGTGGGTGTGTCTGTGTGTGGGTGTGTGTGTGTCTGTGTGTGTGTGGGTGTGTGTGTGTCTTTGTGTGTCTTTGTGTGTGGTGTGTGATGTGTGTGTGTCTGTGTGTGTCTTTGTGTGTGTGTGTGTGTGTGGTGCGTGTGTGTCTGTGTGTGTCTTTGTGTGTGTGTGTGGTGTGTGTGTGTCTTTGTGTGTGTGTCTTTGTGTGCATCTGTGTGTGTGTGGTGTGTGTGTGTGTCTTTGTGTGTGTCTGTGTGTGTTGTGTGTGTGTGTCTGTGTGTGTTGTGTGTGTGTCTGTGTGTGGTGTGTGTGTCTGTGTGTGCGTGTGTGCTGTGTGTGTGTGTCTGTGTGTGCGTGTGTGCTGTGTGTGTGTCTGTGTGTGTTGTGTGTGTGTCTGTGTGTGTTGTGTGTGTGTGTGTGCGTGTGTGTTGCGTGTTGTGCGTGTGTGTCTGTGTGTGTGTGTGTGTGGTGTGTGTGTCTCTGTGTGTGGTGTGTGTGTGTGTGTGTCGGTGTGTGTCTGTGTGTGTGTGTCTGTGTGTGGTGTGTGTCTGTGTGTGTGTGTGTGGTGTGTGTGTGTCTGTGTCTGTGTGTGTGTGCAGGCATTATGTGGTGCGTGGTCCTGAGAAGACCCCTTATGAGGGTGAGGGTTTGCTCACCCACTCACCAACTCGCTCACAAACTCACCCACCCGCTCACCCACCCGCTCACCCACTTACTCACCCACTCACTCACCAGTCCACACATCCACTCGCTCACCCATGCACTCACCCACTCACTCACCCACTCACCCACTCACTCACCCACTTACTCACTCGCCCACCCACTCACCTACTCGTTCACCCACTCACTCACCCATCCACTCGTTCACCCAACCACCCACCCACCCACTCACCCACCCACTCACCCACCCACTCACCCACCCACTCACCCACCCACTCACCCACCCACCGACCTACTCACCCACACACCCACCCACCCGTCGACCCACCACACACCCACCCACTCACCCACCCACCCACTTACCCACCTACTCACCCACCCACTCACTCACCCACCCACTCACTCACTCACCTACTCACCGACCCACCCACCCACCCACTCACCCACCCACCCACTCACCCACCCACCCACTCACCGACCCACCCACCCACTCACCCACTCACCCACCCACCCAACAACAACCGCCATTCGCCACTAAGTGGCGGTGATGTCACCACGACGCTTGTGCCAGGCTATGTGCACCGTGAGGCCACGTGAAGTGTCGAACGCCCGCTGGCAGGAGGTCACTGGGCAGACCCAGGTGCCACGGGTCGACTGACTGAGATGACTGGCTGATGCACCACCTGTGCCCCCTACTGTGCCAACCTGCTGTGCTTTAGCCACCCGGCGCTCCGCTCGTTGTTGTGAGCGTCGCTCCTCCGCCCTCCGTTGTTGTTGGAGGGCGACTACCTCCAACTGCCCAGTAGCGTCCTTCACGAGCCTCCTCCACAGAGGCCGATCTTGACACCGCTGGTACCAGTCATCGGCAAGTCCACTCAGCTCCACGTCCTCCTGTACCACATCACTCCATCTCTTCTCTAGCCCGTGCCGCGCCCGCTTAGCCCCCTCAATCCGGCCGAACAAAAGCTGTTTCGGCATGCGGTGGCTGGGCATGCGGGCTACATGACCCAGCCATCGCAGCTTTGCCCGCCGGAGGAGCTCACCGATGGGACCTTGCCCAGATCTTTCAAGGATTTTTGAGCTCCTCACACAATCCAGTCTGGTTAAACCCAGGATGGATCGTAGGCAGGCCAGCCTAAATGTTTCTAACCGGCGAAGATGTTCCATTAGGGGGGTCCACGTTTCGCAAGCGTAGAGAAGGGAGGGAATGACCGTGGCCGAGAAGACCTGAAGCTTAGTGCGGAGCGACAGACCAGGTAGCTTCCACACAGCGTTACGCAACCGATGAAAAGATATTGCCGCTCGACTGATTCCGAGTGAAACCTCTGCTGTTAACCTGGAGCCGGTCATAAGCACACTGCCCAGGTATGGGAAACTCTCCACTCTCTCCACAACTGCCCCATCACCGATTGGGAGTTGTGGGGGTGGAGTGTCCGATGGTACAAAATTCCCAGGCAGGTGCTTAGTTTTGGTGGGGCTGATGGTAAGGCCCCACCTCTTAGTGGCACGCTCCAGTCTCAGCAGCAGCGTCTCCAACTCCTCCTCTGAATGAGCAGCTATTACCAAATCATCAGCATACATAACGTGGTTGAGCAATAGGGAGCCATCCCTTGACCGCACCCGGGCATCGATTAGCCTCCCATTATATCTGTACCATATGGTGATTCCCCCGGTACAGCTATTGAAGGCTTCACGAACTACGTGGTCAAAATAGATGTTAAACAGTGTGAGAGCCAGAGGACATCCCTGTCGCACCCCAAGGTGTACAGGGAATGGCTCTGACTCCCGGCCACGTAGTTTTACCCTGGCCCGTTCACCATCATGAAGGTCCTTAATGATCGTGAGCAGAGGGTCAGGTACTCCAAAAGCACGAAGAACAACCCAGAGCCCAGGCCTACTGATGGTATCATAGGCCTTGACCAGGTCAATAAAGCAGAGATGTAGGTCTTGTTGGAATTCCCTACACCTCTGCTGTAGCAGACAGACAGAAAATATGGCATCTGTGCAGGACCGCCCTTTCCTGAAACCGCATTGGGGCTCCGCAAGCCTCTCCTCAGCGTGCCTGGCAAGGCGATGTTGAATAATCCTTGCCAGGACCTTTCCCGGCACACTGAGGAGTGAGATGCCCCTGTAGTTGTTACAGTCTGTGCGGTCCCCCTTCTTAAAGAGGGGGACCACCAGGGCATCCTTGGCATCCTCTCACCCACCCACTCACCCACCCACTCACCCACTCACTCACTCACCCACTCACCCATTCACTCACCCACCCACCCACCCTCTCACCCACCCACCCTCTCACCCACCCACCCTCTCACCCACCCACCCTCTCACCCACTCACTCACTCACCCACCCACCCACCCACTCACCCACCTACTCACTCACTCACCCACCCACCCACCCTCTCAGCCGCCCATCCACCCACCCTCTCACGCACCCACCCACCCTCTCAGCCACCCACCCACCCTCTCACCCACCCACCCTCTCACCCACTCACCCACTCACTCACTCACCCATCCACTCACCCACCCACCCTCTCACCCACTCACCCACCCACCCACTCACCCACCCACCCACCCACTCACCCACCCACCCACTCAACCCACCCTAGGTCAACTCAGCCTCAAATAAGTGCCTGGTGCGATGTGCAAGTAAACATGGCCACTGGGGAGACAAAGGCGGCCGGGCGTGGTGCTGGCCACCCACCCCCTCGTGTACCGTTCCGGCCTTCACAGGGTGCTGCTGTTAGCTAACAGCACTTGCCCCTGCAGTCTGTTAAGGCTATAAGGGGAATCTTTGTAATTTTTGCGTGTGTGTGTGTGCGTGTGTGCGTGTGTGCGTGCGTGCGTGTGTGTGTGTGCGTGTGTGCGTGTGTGTGTGCGTGTGTGCGTGCGTGTGTGTGCGTGTGTGTGTGTGCGTGTGTGTGTGCGTGTGTGTGTGTGTGTGCGCGTGTGTGTGTGTGCGTGTGTGTGTGTGTGTGCGTGTGTGTGTGCGTGTGCGTGTGTGTGTGTGTGCGCGTGTGTGTGTGTGCGTGTGTGTGTGTGTGTGCGTGTGTGTGTGCGTGTGCGTGTGTGTGTGTGTGCGTGTGTGTGCGTGTGCGTGTGTGCGTGTGTGTGTGCGTGTGTGTGTGTGCGTGTGTGTGTGTGCGTGTGTGTGTGCGTGTGTGTGTGTGTGTGGCTGCCACAGGGGGGCTGTACCATGGTCGGCTGCTGTTCCCGCGAGAATTCCCCTTCAAGCCACCCAGCATCTACATGGTGACACCCAACGGTCGCTTCAAGTGCAACACGCGGTCAGCCACCCGCTCACTCAGCCACTCACTCAGCCACGCGCTCAGCCACTCAGTCACTCAGCCACCCACTCACTCAGCCACCCACTCACTCAGCCACTCACTCAGCCACTCACTCAGCCACCCGCTCACTCAGCCACCCGCGCAGCCACTCACTCAGCCACTCACTCAGCCACGCCCTCAGCCACTCAGTCACTCAGCCACCCACTCACTCAGCCACTCACTCAGCCACTCACTCACTCAGCCACCCGCTCACTCAGCCACCCGCTCAGCCACTCACTCAGCCACTCACTCAGCCACGCCCTCAGCCACTCAGTCACTCAGCCACCCACTCACTCAGCCACTCACTCAGCCACTCACTCACTCACTCAGCCACCCGCTCACTCAGCCACTCAGTCACTCAGCCACCCACTCAATCAGCCACTCAGTCACTCAGCCACCCACTCACTCAGCCGCTCACTCACTCAGCCACTCACTCAGCCGCTCAGTCACTCAGCCACCCACTCACTCAGCCGCTCACTCACTCAACCGCTCACTCACACAGTCACCCACTCACTCAGCCACTCATTCACTCAGCCACTCACTCACTCAGCCACTCACTCAGCCGCTCACTCACCCACTCGCTCAGCCACTCGCTTAGCCACTCACTCAGCCACTCACTCACCCACTCACTCAGCCACCCACTCACCCACCCACTCACTCAACCACTCACTCACTCAGCCACCCACTCAGCCAATCACTCACTCACTCAGCCACTCACTCAGCCACTCGCTCAGCCACTTTCTCAGCCACTCAATCACCCACTCACTCAGCCAACCACTCACCCACCCACTCACTCACCTACTCACTCAGCCACTCACTCACTCAGCCGCTTACTCAGCCACTCACACTCACCCCCCCGCTCACCCCCCCCTCTCACCCCCCCGCTCACCCCCCCGTTCACCCCCCCGCTCACCCCCCCGCTCACCCCCCCGCTCACCCCCCCGCTCACCCCCCCGCTCACCCCCCCGCTCACCCCGTCTGTTGTCCACTGCTGTCTGCCTCAGGCTGTGTCTGTCGATCAGCGACTTCCACCCGGACTCATGGAACCCGGCGTGGTCGGTGTCCACCATCCTCACGGGGCTGCTCAGCTTCATGGTGGAGCGTGGAGCCACGCTGGGCAGCATCGACACCTCGGACTACACCGTGAGTGACTCGCTCGCCCAGTCGCTCGCTCGCCCAGTCGCTCGCTCGCCCAGTCGCTCGCCCAGTCGCTCGCCCAGTCACTCACTCAGTCGCTCACTCAGTCGCTCACTCAGTCACTCACTCAGTCACTCACTCAGTCGCTCACTCAGTCGCTCACTCAGTCACTCGCTCAGTCGCTCGCTCAGTCACTCGCTCAGTCGCTCGCTCAGTCGCTCGCCCAGTCACTCGCTCGCTCAGTCGCTCAGTCGCTCACTCAGTCACTCGCTCAGTCGCTTGCTCAGTCACTCGCTCAGTCACTCGCTCAGTCGCTTGCTCAGTCACTCGCTCAGTCACTCGCCCAGTCACTCGCCCAGTCACTCACTCAGTCGCTCGCTCAGTCGCTCGCTCAGTCACTCGCTCAGTCACTCACTCAGTCACTCACTCAGTCACTCGCCCAGTCACTCACTCAGTCACTCACTCAGTCACTCACTCAGTCGCTCACTCAGTCACTCACTCAGTCGCTCACTCAGTCACTCACTCAGTCGCTCGCCCAGTCACTCACTCAGTCACTCACTCAGTCGCTCGCTCAGTCACTCGCTCAGTCGCTCGCTCAGTCACTCACTCAGTCGCTCGCTCAGTCGCTCACTCAGTCGCTCGCTCAGTCGCTCACTCAGTCGCTCGCTCAGTCACTCGCTCAGTCACTCACTCAGTCGCTCGCTCAGTCGCTCACTCAGTCACTCGCTCAGTCGCTCACTCAGTCACTCACTCAGTCGCTCACTCAGTCGCTCGCCCAGTCGCTTGCTCAGTCACTCACTCAGTCACTCACTCAGTCACTCACTCAGTCGCTCAGTCACTCGCTCAGTCGCTCACTCACTCACTCAGTCACTCACTCAGTCGCTCACTCAGTCGCTCACTCAGTCGCTCACTCAGTCACTCGCCCAGTCGCTCACTCAGTCGCTCGCTCAGTCGCTCACTCAGTCGCTCGCTCAGTCGCTCACTCAGTCGCTCGCTCAGTCACTCACTCAGTCGCTCACTCAGTCACTCGCTCAGTCGCTCACTCAGTCGCTCACTCAGTCACTCGCTCAGTTGCTCGCTCAGTCACTCGCTCAGTCACTCACTCAGTCACTCAGTCGCTCACTCAGTCACTTGCTCAGTCGCTCACTCAGTCGCTCACTCAGTCGCTCGCTCAGTCACTCACTCAGTCACTCAGTCGCTCACTCAGTCGCTCACTCAGTCACTCACTCAGTCACTCACTCAGTCACTCACTCAGTCACTCGCTCAGTCACTCACTCAGTCACTCAGTCGCTCACTCAGTCGCTCACTCAGTCACTCACTCAGTCACTCAGTCGCTCACTCAGTCGCTCACTCAGTCACTCACTCAGTCACTCACTCAGTCACTCACTCAGTCGCTCACTCAGTCACTCGCTCAGTCGCTCACTCAGTCACTCACTCAGTCGCTCACTCAGTCACTCACTCAGTCGCTCGCTCAGTCACACACTCAGTCGCTCACTCAGTCGCTCGCTCAGTCACTCACTCAGTCACTCAGTCGCTCACTCAGTCGCTCACTCAGTCGCTCGCTCAGTCACTCACTCAGTCACTCACTCAGTCACTCACTCAGTCACTCGCTCAGTCGCTCACTCAGTCACTCACTCAGTCGCTCACTCAGTTACTCACTCAGTCGCTCGCTCAGTCACACACTCAGTCGCTCACTCAGTCGCTCGCTCAGTCACTCACTCAGTCACTCAGTCGCTCACTCAGTCGCTCACTCAGTCGCTCGCTCAGTCACTCACTCAGTCACTCACTCAGTCACTCGCTCAGTCACTCACTCAGTCACTCACTCAGTCGCTCGCTCAGTCGCTCAGTCACTCAGTCGCTCGCTCAGTCACTCGCTCAGTCACTCAGTCACTCACTCAGTCGCTCGCTCAGTCACTCGCTCAGTCGCTCGCTCAGTCGCTCACTCAGTCGTTCGCTCAGTCGCTCACTCAGTCACTCACTCAGTCGTTCGCTCAGTCGCTCACTCAGTCGCTCACTCAGTCGCTCAGTCAGTCGCTCGCTCAGTCACTCGCTCAGTCGCTCACTCAGTCGCTCGCTCAGTCGTTCGCTCAGTCACTCACTCAGTCGCTCACTCAGTCACTCAGTCACTCAGTCGCTCGCTCAGTCACTCACTCAGTCGCTCGCTCAGTCACTCACTCAGTCACTCAGTCACTCACTCAGTCGCTCGCTCAGTCACTCACTCAGTCACTCACTCAGTCGCTCACTCAGTCACTCACTCAGTCACTCACTCAGTCACTCGCTCAGTCGCTCGCTCAGTCGCTCACTCAGTCACTCGCCCAGTCACTCACTCAGTCACTCACTCAGTCACTCGCTCAGTCGCTCGCTCAGTCACTCACTCAGTCACTCGCTCAGTCACTCACTCAGTCACTCGCTCAGTCACTCGCTCAGTCGCTCACTCAGTCACTCGCCCAGTCACTCACTCAGTCACTCACTCAGTCACTCACTCAGTCGCTCGCTCAGTCACTCACTCAGTCGCTCGCTCAGTCGCTCGCTCAGTCACTCACTCAGTCGCTCACTCAGTCACTCACTCAGTCACTCGCTCAGTCGCTCGCTCAGTCGCTCGCTCAGTCACTCGCTCAGTCACTCGCCCAGTCACTCGCTCAGTCGCTCACTCAGTCACTCGCTCAGTCGCTCACTCAGTCGCTCGCTCAGTCACTCGCTCAGTCACTCGCCCAGTCACTCGCTCAGTCGCTCGCTCAGTCACTCGCTCAGTCACTCGCTCAGTCGCTCACTCAGTCACTCGCTCAGTCACTCGCTCAGTCACTCGCTCAGTCACTCGCTCAGTCGCTCACTCAGTCACTCGCTCAGTCGCTCACTCAGTCGCTCACTCAGTCGCTCACTCAGTCGCTCACTCAGTCGCTCGCTCAGTCGCTCGCTCAGTCGCTCACTCAGTCACTCGCTCAGTCGCTCGCTCAGTCACTCGCTCAGTCGCTCACTCAGTCACTCACTCAGTCGCTCACTCAGTCGCTCGCTCAGTCACTCGCTCAGTCGCTCACTCAGTCGCTCGCTCAGTCGCTCGCTCAGTCGCTCACTCAGTCACTCACTCAGTCACTCGCTCAGTCACTCACTCAGTCACTCGCTCAGTCGCTCACTCAGTCGCTCGCTCAGTCGCTCACTCAGTCGCTCACTCAGTCACTCACTCAGTCACTCGCTCAGTCGCTCACTCAGTCACTCGCTCAGTCGCTCACTCAGTCGCTCACTCAGTCACTCGCTCAGTCGCTCACTCAGTCACTCGCTCAGTCACTCACTCAGTCGCTCACTCAGTCGCTCGCTCAGTCACTCACTCAGTCGCTCGCTCAGTCACTCACTCAGTCGCTCGCTCAGTCACTCACTCAGTCGCTCGCTCAGTCACTCGCTCAGTCACTCGCTCAGTCACTCGCTCAGTCGCTCACTCAGTCA
The DNA here is from genome assembly GCF_048934315.1 of Petromyzon marinus. Lineage (NCBI taxonomy): Eukaryota > Metazoa > Chordata > Hyperoartia > Petromyzontiformes > Petromyzontidae > Petromyzon > Petromyzon marinus. Next base: position 6,890,393 of record NC_133741.1, on the reverse strand, counting down.
CTCGCTCAGTCATTCGCTCAGTCACTCGCTCAGTCACTCGCTCAGTCACTCACTCAGTCGCTCGCCCAGTCGCTCACTCAGTCACTCACTCAGTCGCTCACTCAGTCACTCACTCAGTCACTCACTCAGTCGCTCGCCCAGTCGCTCACTCAGTCACTCACTCAGTCGCTCGCTCAGTCACTCGCTCAGTCACTCGCTCAGTCACTCGCTCAGTCGCTCACTCAGTCACTCGCTCAGTCACTCGCTCAGTCACTCGCTCAGTCACTCGCTCAGTCACTCACTCAGTCGCTCGCCCAGTCGCTCACTCAGTCACTCACTCAGTCGCTCACTCAGTCACTCACTCAGTCACTCACTCAGTCGCTCGCCCAGTCGCTCACTCAGTCACTCACTCAGTCGCTCGCTCAGTCACTCGCTCAGTCACTCGCTCAGTCACTCGCTCAGTCGCTCACTCAGTCACTCGCTCAGTCACTCGCTCAGTCACTCGCTCAGTCACTCGCTCAGTCACTCACTTAGTCGCTCGCCCAGTCGCTCACTCAGTCGCTCACTCAGTCGCTCACTCAGTCACTCACTCAGTCACTCACTCAGTCGCTCGCCCAGTCGCTCACTCAGTCACTCACTCAGTCGCTCAGTCACTCGCTCGCCCAGTCGCTCGCTCAGTCGCTCACTCGGTCAGTCGCTCGCTCAGTCGCTCACTCAGTCGCTCACTCAGTCACTCACTTAGTCGCTCGCCCAGTCGCTCACTCAGTCACTCACTCAGTCGCTCACTCAGTCACTCACTCAGTCACTCACTCAGTCGCTCGCCCAGTCGCTCACTCAGTCACTCACTCAGTCGCTCAGTCACTCGCTCGCCCAGTCGCTCGCTCAGTCGCTCACTCGGTCAGTCACTCGCTCAGTCGCTCACTCAGTCACTCACTTAGTCGCTCGCCCAGTCACTCACTCAGTCGCTCACTCGGTCAGTCGCTCGCTCAGTCGCTCACTCAGTCAGTCACTCGCTCAGTCGCTCACTCAGTCGCTCGCTCGTAGAGACTCACGTGGACCCCCCTTTTATTTTTGTGCCCCTCACCCCCCATGCTCACCCCCCCCCCCATGCCCCTCCCTGTGCCCCTCCCCTCCATTGCCCCCCCCCCCCCGTGCCCCCTCCTTGCCCCCCCCCCCCTTCGTCTCCGTGACGACAGAAGAGGCAGCTGGCTGCTCAGAGCGGCCTCTTCAACCTCAGGGACAAAGTCTTCACTGAGCTGTTTCCAGACATCGTCACGGTGATCACCACCACCACCACCACAGTCACCACCACCACCACAGTCACCACCACCACCACAGTCACCACCACAGTCACCACCACCACAGTCACCACCACCACAGTCACCACCACAGTCACCACCACCACCACAGTCACCACCACCACCACAGTCACCACCACCACAGTCACCACCACCACAGTCACCACCACAGTCACCACCACCACAGTCACCACCACAGTCACCACCACAGTCACCACCACCACCACTACAGTCACCACCACCACAGTCACCACCACCACAGTCACCACCACCACCACCACAGTCACCACCACCACAGTCACCACCACCACAGTCACCACCACAGTCACCACCACAGTCACCACCACCACAGTCACCACCACCACAGTCACCACCACCACAGTCACCACCACCACAGTCACCACCACAGTCACCACCACCACAGTCACCACCACAGTCACCACCACCACAGTCACCACCACCACAGTCACCACCACCACAGTCACCACCACCACAGTCACCACCACCACCACCACAGTCACCACCACCACAGTCACCACCACAGTCACCACCACCACCACCACAGTCACCACAGTCACCACCACAGTCACCACCACCACAGTCACCACCACAGTCACCACCACCACAGTCACCACCACCACCACAGTCACCACCACCACCACAGTCACCACCACCACCACCACCACAGTCACCACCACCACCACAGTCACCACCACAGTCACCACCACCACCACAGTCACCACCACAGTCACCACCACCACCACCACAGTCACCACAGTCACCACCACCACAGTCACCACCACAGTCACCACCACCACAGTCACCACCACCACAGTCACCACCACAGTCACCACCACAGTCACCACCACAGTCACCACCACAGTCACCACCACAGTCACCACCACCACCACTACAGTCACCACCACCACAGTCACCACCACCACAGTCACCACCACCACCACCACAGTCACCACCACCACAGTCACCACCACCACAGTCACCACCACAGTCACCACCACAGTCACCACCACCACAGTCACCACCACCACAGTCACCACCACCACAGTCACCACCACAGTCACCACCACCACAGTCACCACCACAGTCACCACCACCACAGTCACCACCACCACAGTCACCACCACCACAGTCACCACCACCACAGTCACCACCACCACCACCACCACAGTCACCACCACCACAGTCACCACCACAGTCACCACCACCACCACCACAGTCACCACAGTCACCACCACAGTCACCACCACCACAGTCACCACCACAGTCACCACCACCACAGTCACCACCACCACCACAGTCACCACCACCACCACAGTCACCACCACCACCACCACCACAGTCACCACCACCACCACAGTCACCACCACAGTCACCACCACCACCACAGTCACCACCACAGTCACCACCACCACCACCACCACAGTCACCACAGTCACCACCACCACAGTCACCACCACAGTCACCACCACCACAGTCACCACCACCACAGTCACCACCACCACCACAGTCACCACAGTCACCACCACAGTCACCACCACAGTCACCACCACAGTCACCACCACAGTCACCACCACCACAGTCACCACCACCACCACAGTCACCACCACAGTCACCACCACAGTCACCACCACAGTCACCACCACCACAGTCACCACCACAGTCACCACCACCACAGTCACCACCACAGTCACCACCACCACCACAGTCACCACCACCACCACCACCACAGTCACCACCACAGTCACCACCACAGTCACCACCACCACAGTCACCACCACAGTCACCACCACCACAGTCACCACCACCACAGTCACCACCACAGTCACCACCACCACAGTCACCACCACCACAGTCACCACCACCACAGTCACCACCACCACAGTCACCACCACAGTCACCACCACAGTTACCACCACCACAGTCACCACCACAGTCACCACCACAGTCACCACCACCACAGTCACCACCACAGTCACCACCACCACCACCACCACAGTCACCACCACCACCACAGTCACCACCACAGTCACCACCACCACCACAGTCACCACCACAGTCACCACCACCACAGTCAACACCACAACCACCACCACCACAGTCACCACCACCACAGTCATCACCACCACCACAGTCACCACCACCACAGTCACCACCACAGTCACCACCACAGTCACCACCACCACAGTCACCACCACAGTCACCACCACCACAGTCACCACCACCACCACA
>NC_133741.1:6811866-6879366 GCF_048934315.1 Petromyzon marinus | reverse complement strand
CCTACACCACCTACACCATCACCTACACCATCACCTACACCACCTACACCATCACCTACACCACCTACACCACCTACACCTACACCATCACCTACACCTACACCACCACCTACACCACCTACACCACCTACACCACCTACACGGTGAAGTACATCCTGAGAAGCATCGCACAGGAGTAGACTAGACACCACCTACACCATCACCATCACCACCTACACCATCACCTACACCACCTACACCACCTACACCACTACCTACACCACCTACACCACCTACACCACCACCTACACCTACACCACCTACACCACCACCTACACCTACACCTACACCACCTACACCACCTACACCACCTACACCACCTACACCACCTACACCACCTACACCACCTACACCACTACCTACACCACCTACACCACCTACACCACCTCCACCACCTACACCATCTACACCATCTACACCACCTACACCTACACCACCTACACCACCTACACCACCTACACCACCTACACCACCTACACCTACACCACCTACACCACCTACACCACCTCCACCACCTACACCATCTACACCACCTACACCACCTACACCACCTACACCTACACCACCTACACCACCTACACCACCTCCACCACCTACACCATCACCACCTACACCATCACCACCTACACCATCACCACCTACACCATCACCGCCTGCACCACCGACACCACCTACACCACCACCTACACCACCTACACCACCTACACCATCACCACCTACACCATCACCACCTACACCACCTACACCACCTACACCACCACCTACACCACCTACACCACCTACACCACCTACACCATCACCACCTACACCACCTACACCACCTACACCACCTACACCACCTACACCACCACCTACACCACCTACACCTACACCACCTACACCTACACCACCTACACCACCACCTACACCACCTACACCACCTACACCACCTACACCACCTACACGGTGAAGTACATCCTGAGAAGCATCGCACAGGAGTAGACTAGACACCACCTACACCATCACCTACACCACCTACACCATCACCTACACCATCACCTACACCACCTACACCATCACCTACACCACCTACACCACCTACACCACCTACACCACCACCTACACCACCTACACCACCTACACCACCACCTACACCACCTACACCACCTACACCACCTACACCACCTACACCATCACCACCTACACCATCACCACCTACACCACCTACACCACCTACACCACCTACACCACCTACACCACCACCTACACCATCACCACCTACACCACCTACACCACCTACACGGTGAAGTACATCCTGAGAAGCATCGCACAGGAGTAGACTAGACACCACCTACACCATCACCTACACCACCTACACCATCACCTACACCATCACCTACACCACCTACACCATCACCTACACCACCTACACCACCTACACCTACACCATCACCTACACCTACACCACCACCTACACCACCTACACCACCTACACGGTGAAGTACATCCTGAGAAGCATCGCACAGGAGTAGACTAGACACCACCTACACCATCACCTACACCACCTACACCATCACCTACACCATCACCTACACCACCTACACCATCACCTACACCACCTACACCACCTACACCTACACCATCACCTACACCTACACCACCACCTACACCACCTACACCACCTACACCACCTACACGGTGAAGTACATCCTGAGAAGCATCGCACAGGAGTAGACTAGACACCACCTACACCATCACCATCACCACCTACACCATCACCTACACCACCTACACCACTACCTACACCACCTACACCACCTACACCACCACCTACACCTACACCACCTACACCACCACCTACACCTACACCTACACCACCTACACCACCTACACCACCTACACCACCTACACCACCTACACCACCTACACCACTACCTACACCACCTACACCACCTACACCACCTCCACCACCTACACCATCTACACCATCTACACCACCTACACCTACACCACCTACACCACCTACACCACCTACACCACCTACACCACCTACACCTACACCACCTACACCACCTACACCACCTCCACCACCTACACCATCTACACCATCTACACCACCTACACCTACACCACCTACACCACCTACACCACCTACACCACCACCTACACCACCTACACCACCTACACCACCTACACCTACACCACCTACACCACCTACACCACCTACACCATCTACACCACCTACACCTACACCACCTACACCACCTACACCACCTACACCACCTACACCACCTACACCACCTACACCATCTACACCACCTACACCTACACCACCTACACCACCTACACCACCTACACCACCTACACCACCTACACCTACACCACCTACACCTACACCACCTACACCACCACCTACACCACCTACACCACCTACACCACCTACACCACCTACACCACCACCTACACCATCACCATCACCTACACCTACACCTACACCACCTACACCACCTACACCACCTACACCTACACCACCTACACCATCACCTACACCACCTACACCACCACCTACACCACCTACACCACCTACACCACCTACACCACCTACACCATCACCTACACCACCTACACCACCACCTACACCACCTACACCACCTACACCACCTACACCACCTACACCACCTCCACCACCTACACCATCTACACCACCTACACCTACACCACCTACACCACCTACACCACCTACACCACCTACACCTACACCACCTACACCACCTACACCACCTCCACCACCTACACCATCTACACCATCTACACCACCTACACCTACACCACCTACACCACCTACACCACCTACACCATCTACACCACCACCTACACCACCTACACCACCTACACCACCTACACCACCTACACCATCTACACCACCTACACCTACACCACCTACACCACCTACACCACCTACACCACCTACACCACCTACACCTACACCACCTACACCTACACCTACACCACCTACACCACCACCTACACCACCTACACCACCTACACCACCTACACCACCACCTACACCATCACCATCACCTACACCTACACCACCTACACCACCTACACCACCTACACCTACACCACCTACACCTACACCACCTACACCACCTACACCACCTACACCACCTACACCACCACCTACACCATCACCATCACCTACACCTACACCACCTACACCACCTACACCACCTACACCACCTACACCACCACCTACACCATCACCTACACCACCTACACCACCTACACCACCTACACCATCACCTACACCACCACCTACACCACCTACACCATCACCTACACCTACACCTACACCACCTACACCACCTACACCACCACCTACACCACCACCTACACCATCACCTACACCTACACCTACACCACCTACACCACCTACACCACCTACACCTACACCACCTACACCACCTACACCTACACCATCACCACCTACACCACCTACACCACCTACACCACCTACACCATCACCTACACCACCTACACCACCTACACCACCTACACCACCTACACCACCTACACCTACACCACCTACACCACCTACACCACCTACACCACCTACACCTACACCACCTACACCACCTACACCACCTACACCACCTACACCACCTACACCTACACCACCTACACCACCTACACCACCTACACCACCTACACCACCTACACCACCACCTACACCACCTACACCATCTACACCACCTACACCACCTACACCACCACCATCACCACCTACACCACCACCTACACCATCACCTACACCACCTACACCACCTACACCACCACCTACACCACCTACACCACCACCTACACCACCTACACCACCTACACCACCACCTACACCACCTACACCACCACCTACACCACCTACACCACCTACACCATCACCACCTACACCACCTACACCACCTACACCACCTACACCACCTACACCACCTACACCATCACCACCTACACCACCTACACCACCTACACCACCACCTACACCACCTACACCACCTACACCACCACCTACACCACCTACACCACCTACACCACCTACACCATCACCTACACCACCTACACCACCTACACCACCTACACCACCTACACCATCACCTACACCTACACCACCTACACCACCTACACCATCACCTACACCTACACCACCTACACCACCTACACCACCTACACCACCTACACCATCACCACCTACACCACCTACACCATCACCTACACCACCTACACCACCTACACCATCACCTACACCACCTACACCATCACCACCTACACCATCACCACCTACACCATCACCACCTACACCATCACCGCCTGCACCACCGACACCACCTACACCACCACCTACACCACCTACACCACCTACACCATCACCACCTACACCATCACCACCTACACCACCTACACCACCTACACCACCACCTACACCACCTACACCACCTACACCACCTACACCATCACCACCTACACCACCTACACCACCTACACCACCTACACCACCTACACCACCACCTACACCACCTACACCACCTACACCACCTACACCATCACCGCCTACACCACCTACACCACCTACACCACCTACACCACCACCACCTACACCACCTACACCACCACCACCTACACCACCTACACCATCACCACCTACACCTACACCACCTACACCATCACCACCTACACCACCTACACCACCTACACCACCTACACCATCACCTACACCACCTACACCATCACCACCTACACCACCTACACCTACACCACCTACACCATCACCACCTACACCATCACCACCTACACCACCTACACCACCTACACCTACACCACCTACACCATCACCACCTACACCATCACCACCTACACCACCTACACCATCACCACCTACACCACCTACACCACCTACACCACCACCACCTACACCACCTACACCACCTACACCACCTCTACCGCCTACACCACCTACACCACCTACACCACCTACACCATCACCACCTACACCACCTACACCACCTACACCATCACCACCTACACCACCTACACCACCTACACCATCACCACCTACACCATCACCACCTACACCATCACCACCTACACCATCACCACTGACACCACCTACACCACCTACACCATCACCACCGACACCACCAACATTGACACCATCACCACCGACACCACCAACATTGACACCACCAACATTGACACCACTATCAACACCACTACCACCACCAACATTGACACCACTATCACCACCAACATTGACACAGCCATCAACACAACCACCACCAGCAATGACACCACCATCAACACCACTACCACCACCAACATTGACACAGCCATCAACACCACTACCACCACCAACATTGACACCATCAACACCATCACCACCACCAACATTGACACCTCCATCAACACCACTACCACCACCAACATTGACACCACCATCAACACCACTACCACCACCAACATTGACACCACCATCAACACCACTACCACCACCATCAACACCACTACCACCACCATCAACACCACTACCACCACCAACATTGACACAGCCATCAACACAACCACCACCAACAATGACACCACCATCAACACCATCACCACCACCAACATTGACACCTCCATCAACACCACTACCACCACCAACATTGACACCACCATCAACACCGCTACCACCACCAACATTGACACCACCATCAACACCACTACCACCACCATCAACACCACTACCACCACCATCAACACCACTACCACCACCAACATTGACACAGCCATCAACACAACCACCACCAACAATGACACCACCATCAACACCATCACCACCACCAACATTAACACCACCATCAACACCGCTACCACCACCAACATTGACACCACCATCAACACCACTACCACCACCAACATTGACACCACCATCAACACCACTACCACCACCAACATTGACACCACCATCAACACCACTACCACCACCAACATTGACACCACCATCAACACCACTACCACCGCCAACATTGACACCACCATCAACACCACTACCACCACCAACATTGACACCACCATCAACACCACTACCACCACCAACATTGACACCACCATCAACACCACTACCACCACCAACATTGACACCTCCATCAACACCGCTACCACCACCACCATCAACACCACTACCACCACCAACATTGACACAGCCATCAACCCACTACCACCACCAACATTGACACAGCCATCAACACCACTACCACCACCAACATTGACACCACCATCAACACCACTACCACCACCAACATTGACACCACCATCAACACCACTACCACCACCAACAATGGCACCGCCACCGACGATGACACCGCTGCCACCAACACCGCCACCACCACCGCCCCACCAACACCGCCACCACCAACACCAACACCGCCCCACCAACACCACCACCATCAACACCACCACCACCAACACCACCGCCACCAACACCACCACCCACGCCACCGCCACCACACAGGGTTATTGCCCCTGGCCATTGCCTCGGCCGTTGCCTAAAGCATTGCCAGGCTATTGGCCTGGACCCTGCCTAGGCAATTGCCTCAGCCTCAGACATTGCCTAGGCCATTGCCTAGGCCATTGCCTCGGCCATCGCCTAGGCAATCGCCTAGGCCATTGCCTCGGCCATCGCCTAGGCAATCGCCTAGGCCATTGCCTCGGCCATCGCCTAGGCAATCGCCTAGGCAATTGCCACAGCTGTTGCTCAGGCGATCCCCTAAGCTATTACCGTAGCTATTGCCGAGGCCATTGCCTTAGGCTATTGCCCTTGACTCTTGCCTAGGCTGTTGCCCTGGCTGGTGCCACGGCTATTTCTTTCACTTTCACCTTGGTTATTGCCAAGGAAAATTAACCTTGGCTATCGCCTTAAGCCTTTGCATTGGCAATTGCTCCGGCTATCGCCCCGGCTATTTCCCTGGCCGTCGCCTTGGCCATTGCCCTGACCATCACTTTGACCATTGCCCTGGAGATCACCTGCCTATTGCCCTGGCTATAAACTAGACCTTTGCCCTGGCTATAAACTAGACTTACCCTGGCTATAAACTAGGCTATAGCCCTGGCTATAAACTAGACCATTACCCTGGCTATAAACTAGACCATTACCCTGGCTATAAACTAGACCATTACCCTGGCTATAAACTAGACCATAGCCCTGGCTATAGTCTAGACCATTGCCCTGGCTATAAACTAGACCATTACCCTGGCTATAAACTAGACCATAGCCCTGGCTATAGTCTAGACCATTGCCCTGGCTATAAACTAGACCATTACCCTGGCTATAAGCTAGACCATAGCCCTGGCTATAGTCTAGACCATTACCCTGGCTATAAGCTAGACCATAGCCCTGGCTATAGTCTAGACCATTGCCCTGGCTATAAACTAGACCATTACCCTGGCTATAAACTAGACCATAGCCCTGGCTATAGTCTAGACCATTGCCCTGGCTATAAACTAGACCATTACCCTGGCTATAAACTAGACCATAGCCCTGGCTATAGTCTAGACCATTACCCTGGCTATAAACTAGACCATTACCCTGGCTATAAACTAGACCATAGCCCTGGCTATAGTCTAGACCATTGCCCTGGCTATAAACTAGACCATTACCCTGGCTATAAACTAGACCATTACCCTGGCTATAAACTAGACCATTACCCTGGCTATAAACTAGACCATTACCCTGGCTATAAACTAGACCATTACCCTGGCTATAAGCTAGACCAGAGCCCTGGCTATAAACTAGACCATTACCCTGGCTATAAACTAGACTATAACCCTGGCTATAAACTAGACTATAGCCCTGGCTATAAACTAGACCATTACCCTGGCTATAAACTAGACCATTACCCTGGCTATAAGCTAGACCATTACCCTGGCTATAAACTAGACCATTGCCCTGGCTATAAACTAGACCATTACCCTGGCTATAGTCTAGGCTATAAACTAGACTATAGTCTAGACTATAGTCTAGACTATAGTCTAGGCTATAAACTAGACTATAGTCTAGACTATAGTCTAGGCTATAAACTAGACTATAGTCTAGACTATAGTCTAGGCTATAAACTAGACTATAGTCTAGACTATAGTCTAGGCTATAAACTAGACTATAGTCTAGACTATAGTCTAGGCTATAAACTAGACTATAGTCTAGACTATAGTCTAGGCTATAAACTAGACTATAGTCTAGACTATAGTCTAGACTATAGTCTAGGCTATAAACTAGACTATGGTCTAGACTATAGTCTAGACTATAAACTAGACTATAGTCTAGACTATGGTCTAGACTATAGTCTAGACCACTGCCCTGTGGGGATCCCTGGGAGGGTGCTCCGTGTTATTTTACGTCTGTGTCGTCATCGTGGTCGTCGTCGTTTTTGTTGCCGCGAGGAGTTGCGAGCGGTTGCACCTTGGTTGCCGGCACTTGCAACCAGTTGCATGCGACCTATTGCGAGCAATTGCATGCAACCGGTTGCGACTCGGTCACGGTCATCACCCCCCCCCCCCCCCCGCGCTGCTCCGCATCGGTCGATTTGATCCCGAAGTTGGGAGTCGAGGGAGAGGGGGAGCGAGTGGTGAGCGGTGGTGGGGTGAGCGGTGGTGGGGTGAGTGGTGAGCGGTGAGAGCGGTGAGCGGTGGTGGGGAGAGTGGTGAGCGGTGGTGGGGTGAGCGAGCGGTGGTGGGGAGAGTGGTGAGCGGTGAGAGCGGTGAGCGGTGAGCGAGTGGTGAGAGGTGAGCGGTGAGCGAGCGGTGGTGGGGAGAGTGGTGAGCGGTGAGAGCGGTGAGCGGTGAGCGAGTGGTGAGAGGTGAGCGGTGAGCGAGCGGTGGTGGGGAGAGCGGTGGGCGGTCAGCGAGCGGTGAGCGAGCAATAAGCCGTGAGCGAGTGGTGGGCGGTGAGCGAGTGGTGAGTGAGCGGTGAGAGCGGTGAGCGAGTGGTGGGGAGAGCGATGAGCGGTGAGAGTGGTGAGTGAGCGGTGAGAGCGGTGAGCGAGTGGTGGGGAGAGCGATGAGCGGTGAGAGTGGTGAGCGAGCGGTGAGAGCGGTGAGCGAGTGGTGGGGAGAGCGATGAGCGGTGAGAGTGGTGAGCGAGCGGTGAGAGTGGTGAGCGAGTGGTGTGAGCGGTGAGCGGTGAGCGAGCGGTGAGAGTGGTGAGCGGTGAGCGAACGGTGAGCGGTGGGCGAGTGGTGGGCGGTGAGTGGTGAGCGAGTGGTGTGAGCGGTGAGAGCGGTGAGTGAGTGGTGAGTGGTGAGCGAGCGGTGGGCGGTGAGAGCGGTGTGAGCGGTGAGTGAGCGGTGAGAGCGGTGAGCGAGTGGTGAGCGAGTGGTGAGCGAGTGGTGGTGAGAGCGGTGAGAGCGGTGAGAGCGGTGAGTGAGCGGTGAGAGTGGTGAGAGCGGTGAGAGCGATGAGCAGTGAGAGTGGTGAGCGGTGAGCGAGTGGTGAGCGAGTGGTGGTGTGAGCGGTGAGAGCGGTGAGAGCGGTGAGTGGTGAGCGAGTGGTGTGAGTGGTGAGTGAGCGGTGAGTGAGCGGTGAGCGAGTGGTGGTGAGAGCGGTGAGAGCGGTGAGCGAGTGGTGAGCGAGTGGTGAGCGAGTGGTGGTGAGTGAGCGGTGAGTGAGCGGTGAGCGAGTGGTGGTGAGAGCGGTGAGAGCGGTGAGCGAGTGGTGAGCGAGTGGTGGTGAGTGAGCGGTGAGAGCGGTGAGAGTGGTGAGTGAGAGTGGTGGTGAGAGCGATGAGCGGTGAGAGTGGTGAGAGTGGTGAGTGAGAGTGGTGGTGAGAGCGATGAGCGGTGAGAGTGGTGAGCGAGTGGTGGTGTGAGCGGTGAGTGAGTGGTGAGTGAGCGGTGAGCGAGTGGTGGTGAGTGAGTGGTGAGCGAGTGGTGGTGAGAGCGTTTCGGTGCCGTGCCAGCGGAGACCCGTCCCAAACCTGTTCCTGGGGGAGTCCGCTCACAACCCACCACTCACCACCCACCACCCCCCTAGGTCGACTCAGCCTCAAATGAGTAGTACCCCGGTGCGGCGTGTGAACGTCGTCACCCGGGGGAGACAAAGGCGGCCGGGCGTGGTGTCAGCCACCCCCAGCACTTGCCCCCCCCCCCCCCCCCCCCCGCAGTCTGCCAAGGCCACGCGGGGGATCTTTGTCTTTGTGGTGAAACACGGGCGCCGAATTGGTAGTTGGTTTACCTACCGTGGTGGTGATGATGGTGGTGATGATGGTGATCCACATTCGCCGCCAGCGTCACCCGAACGCGGCCAACTGGCGAGGGTGGTCACGTGAACAGCACGTGGCCAATTCGTCACTAGTACAGCTGTAGTGTATAGTGTAGTGTATAGTGTAGTGTAGTATACTAGTACAGCACTAGTGTGTAGTGTATAGTGTAGTGTACTAGTACAGCACTAGTGTGTGGTGTAGTAGTATATAGTGTAGTGTGTAGTGTAGTAGTGTATAGTGTAGTGTAGTAGTGTAGTATACTAGTACATTACTAGTGTGTAGTGTATAGTGTAGTGTAGTAGTGTAGTATACTAGTACAGCACTAGTGTGTAGTGTATAGTGTAGTGTAGTAGTGTATAGTGTAGTAGTGTAGTATACTAGTACAGCACTAGTGTGTAGTGTATAGTGTAGTGTAGTAGTGTATAGTGTAGTGTAGTAGTGTAGTATACTAGTACAGCACTAGTGTGTAGTGTATAGTGTAGTGTAGTAGTGTAGTATACTAGTACAGCACTAGTGTGTAGTGTATAGTGTAGTGTGTAGTGTATAGTGTAGTGTAGTAGTGTAGTATACTAGTACAGCACTAGTGTGTAGTGTAGTGTATAGTGTAGTGTGTAGTGTAGTATACTAGTACAGCACTAGTGTATAGTGTAGTGTATAGTGTAGTATACTAGTACAGCACTAGTGTATAGTGTAGTGTATAGTGTAGTATACTAGTACAGCACTAGTGTAGTGTATAGTGTAGTGTATAGTGTAGTATACTAGTACAGCACTAGTGTGTAGTGTAGTAGTGTAGTATACTAGTACAGCACTAGTGTAGTGTATAGTGTAGTGTAGTAGTGTATAGTGTAGTGTAGTAGTGTAGTATACTAGTACAGCACTAGTGTATAGTGTAGTAGTGTATAGTGTAGTGTGTAGTGTATAGTGTAGTGTATAGTGTAGTAGTACAGCACTAGTGTATAGTGTAGTGTATAGTGTAGTGTAGTAGTGTATAGTGTAGTGTAGTAGTGTAGTATACTAGTACAGCACTAGTGTGTAGTGTATAGTGTAGTGTGTAGTGTAGTGTACTAGTACAGCACTAGTGTGTGGTGTATAGTGTAGTATACTAGTACAGCACTAGTGTGTAGTGTATAGTGTAGTGTGTAGTGTAGTGTACTAGTACAGCACTAGTGTGTGGTGTATAGTGTAGTATACTAGTACAGCACTAGTGTGTAGTGTAGTGTATAGTGTAGTATACTAGTACAGCACTAGTGTAGTGTATAGTGTAGTGTACTAGTACAGAACTAGTGTGTGGTGTATAGTGTAGTATACTAGTACAGCACTAGTGTGTAGTGTATAGTGTAGTATACTAGTACAGCACTAGTGTGTAGTGTAGTAGTGTATAGTGTAGTGTAGTAGTGTAGTATACTAGTACAGCACTAGTGTGTAGTGTGTAGTAGTGTATAGTGTAGTGTAGTATACTAGTACAGCACTAGTGTGTGGTGTAGTGTATAGTGTAGTGTATAGTGTAGTATATAGTGTAGTATAGTGTATAGCGTAGTATACTAGTACAGCACTAGTGTGTAGTGTAGTATATAGTGTAGTGTATGTTGTAGTGTAGTATACTAGTACAGCACTAGTGTGTAGTATATAGTGTAGTGTGTAGTGTAGTATACTAGTACAGCACTAGTGTAGTGTGTAGTGTAGCATATAGTGTAGTATACTAGTACAGCACTAGTGTGTAGTGTATAGTGTGGTGTAGTATACTAGTACAGCACTAGTGTATAGTGTAGTGTAGTATATAGTGTAGTATACTAGTACAGCACTAGTGTAGTGTGTAGTGTAGTATATAGTGTAGTAGTGTAGTATACTAGTACAGCACTAGTGTGTAGTGTAGTGTATAGTGTAGTGTATAGTGTAGTATACTAGTACAGCACTAGTGTATAGTGTAGTGTATAGTGTAGTATACTAGTACAGCAGTAGTGTAGTGTGTAGTGTAGTATACTAGTACAGCACTAGTGTATATTGTAGTAGTGTAGTGTATAGTGTAATGTATAGTGTACTGTGTAGTGTAGTATGCTAGTACAGCAAGTGTGTAGTGTAGTGTACTGTGTAGTGTAGTATATAGGGTAGTGTATAGTGTACTGTGTAGTATACTAGTACAGCACTAGTGTATAGTGTAGTGTATAGTGTACTGTGTAGTGTAGTATACTAGTACAGCACTAGTGTACTGTGTAGTGTAGTATACTAGTACAGCACTAGTGTATAGTGTAGTGTATAGTGTAGTGTACTAGTACAGCACTAGTGTATAGTGTAGTGTATAGTGTAGTGTACTAGTACAGCACTAGTGTATAGTGTAGTGTATAGTGTACTGTGTAGTATACTAGTACAGCACTAGTGTAGTGTATAGTGTAGTATACTAGTACAGCACTAGTGTAGTGTATAGTGTAGTATACTAGTACAGCACTAGTGTATGGTGTAGTGTATAGTGTAGTATACTAGTACAGCACTAGTGTATGGTGTAGTGTATAGTGTAGTATACTAGTACAGCACTAGTGTATGGTGTAGTGTATAGTGTAGTATACTAGTACAGCACTAGTGTATAGTGTAGTGTATAGTGTAGTATACTAGTACAGCACTAGTGTATGGTGTAGTGTATAGTGTAGTATACTAGTACAGCACTAGTGTATAGTGTAGTGTAGTATACTAGTACAGCACTAGTGTATAGTGTAGTGTGTAGTGTAGTATATAGTGTAGTAGTGTAGTATACTAGTACAGCACTAGTGTAGTGTGTAGTGTAGTATACTAGTACAGCACTAGTGTAGTGTGTAGTGTAGTATACTAGTACAGCACTAGTGTAGTGTAGTATATAGTGTAGTGCAGTAGTGTAGTATACTAGTACAGCACTAGTGTAGTGTGTAGTGTAGTATACTAGTACAGCACTAGTGTATAGTGTAGTATACTAGTACAGCACTAGTGTATGGTGTAGTGTATAGTGTAGTATACTAGTACAGCACTAGTGTATAGTGTAGTGTATAGTGTAGTGTAGTATACTAGTACAGCACTAGTGTATAGTGTAGTGTGTAGTGTAGTATATAGTGTAGTAGTGTAGTATACTAGTACAGCACTAGTGTAGTGTGTAGTGTAGTATACTAGTACAGCACTAGTGTAGTGTAGTATATAGTGTAGTAGTGTAGTATACTAGTACAGCACTAGTGTGTAGTGTATAGTGTAGTGTATAGTGTAGTATACTAGTACAGCACTAGTGTGTAGTTTATAGTGTAGTGTATAGTGTAGTATACTAGTACAGCACTAGTGTGTAGTTTATAGTGTAGTGTATAGTGTAGTATACTAGTACAGCACTAGTGTATAGTGTAGTGTATAGTGTAGTATACTAGTACAGCAAGTGTGTAGTGTATAGTGTAGTATACTAGTACAGCACAGCGGTGTGTTGGAGAGCCACAGCACTCTTGGTGACGAATTGGTCACGTTCTGTTCACGTGACGCCCCTCACTAGTTGGCTGTGTCGGGTGGTGGTGGTGGAGGTGGTGATGGTGGAGGTGGTGGAGGTGGTGGTGATGGCGATGGTGGTGGCGGTGGAGGTGGTGGCGGTGGCAGTGGTGGTGGTGGTGGCAGTGGAGGTGGTGGTGGCAGTGGTGGTGATGGTGGCGGTGGTGGCGGTGATGGTGGTGGCAGTGGTGGTGGCGGCGATGGTGGAGGTGGTGGAGGTGATGGCGATGGTGGTGGCGGTGGTGGTGGTTGTGGCGGTGGCAGTGGTGGCAGTGGTGGTGGTGATGGTGGTGATGGTGGAGGTGGTGGAGGTGGTGGTGGTGGTGGCGATGGTGGTGGCGGTGGAGGTGGCGGTGGCGGTGGTGGTGGCGGTGGTGGTGGTGGTGGCGGTGATGGTGGTGGCAGTGGTGGTGGCGGCGATGGTGGAGGTGGTGGAGGAGGTGATGGCGATGGTGGCGATGGCGATGGTGGTGGCGGGTTTTAAACGACGCAGCATTCACACATTCACGTGGTCTCACCCCAAACAAAACCTCTGCGGGTGATATTGGTCGGGAAAGGCTGCTACTTGTCAAACCGACGATGACGATCGCGGTGCTGATGATGCTGATGATGCTGCTGCTGCTCCAAGCGAACGCTTCTCCCGGCCTTGGCGGTCGGTGCAGGGGTCGGTGGTGGCGATGATTTCGGCGGTGATCGATGACGATTTTGGTCGTGGTGGCGGCGATGATTACAGCGGTGAGAATGGAAAGTCGCGCAGTTGAGGACTTGCATCGTGGCACGCGTGTCGTTGAGTCGGTGAGGTGTGGTTGGACGAGTGGGTGAGTGCAGGAATGAGTGGGTAGGTGGTTTGGGTGAGAGGGAGTGGGTTGGTGGGTGAGTGACTGGGTAGGTGAGTGGGTGAGTGACTGGGTAGGTGAGTGGGTGAGTGACTGGGTAGGTGAGTGGGTGAGTGACTGGGTAGGTGAGTGGGTGAGTGAGTGAGTGGGTAGGTGAGTGGGTGAGTGACTGGGTAGGTGAGTGGGTGAGTGACTGGGTAGGTGAGTGAGTGGGTAGGTGAGTGACTGGGTAGGTGAGTGGGTGAGTGACTGGGTAGGTGAGTGGGTGAGTGACTGGGTAGGTGAGTGGGTGAGTGACTGGATAGGTGAGTGAGTGGGTGGGTAGGTGAGTGAGTGGATGAATGAGTGGGTAGGTGGTTGGGTGAGAGTGAGTGGGTTGGTGGGTGAGTGAGTGGGTGGGTGAGTGACTGGGTAGGTGAGTGGGTGAGTGACTGGATAGGTGAGTGAGTGGGTGGGTAGGTGAGTGAGTGGATGAATGAGTGGGTAGGTGGTTGGGTGAGAGTGAGTGGGTTGGTGGGTGAGTGAGTGGGTGGGTGAGTGACTGGGTAGGTGAGTGGGTGGGTCAGTGAGTGGGTGGGTGGGTGAGTAACTGGGTAGATGGGTGAGTGGGTGGGCGAGTAGGTGGGGTGGGTGGTGGTGGGTTTCAACGACACAACATTCACACACTTACGCGATCGAACCCAAGAAAACAACCTCCCCGTCGTGGATGTCTAGCGGACTGACGATGTCGCGAAGAGCCGACGAAGATGAAGAGGCGACGACGGAGTAGGACCCCTGAAACCCCCACGACAGCCCCGAACCCCCACGTTTACCTCTCCCTTTTATCCACCCAGCCTGACCACGCCCCCTGACCACGTCTTTGGCCACGCCCCTGACCACTCCCACCACCACAACGTCTGTAACTCCTCCCCCTGGTTCCAGGTTGCTCCCAGATCGATGCCCCCCTCCCTCCTTGACCTTTGACCCGTGTCGAGCCCAGCCTCCTGGTGGCTTCTATGAGCACCGTTCCATGATGCAGATAAAGCTCGGCATCCCCCTCCCCTCCCCTCCATGGCCAGCAGGTGAGCACCCTGTCACTGCACAGGCGTGGGAAGGTCTCCAGTCTCGACCACAGGTGGCCCGTCGCCAATCGGGATTCGTGGGGAGTGGAGTTGTGAGGCTCCTCACACGACCCCAGCCTCGCAGGTTAAACCCAGGATGGATCGTAGGCAGGCAGGGCCAGCCTGGATGTTTCTAACCGGCGAAGATGTTCCATTAGGGGGGGTCCACGTTTCGCAAGCGTAGAGAGAAGGGAGGGGATGACCGTGGCTGAGAAGACCTGAAGCTTCATGCGGAGCGACAGACCAGGTAGCTTCCACACAGCGTTACGCAACCGATGAAAAGATATTGCCGCTCGACTGATTCGGAGTGAGACCTCTGCTGTTAAACTGGAGCCATTCATAAGCACACTGCCCAGGTATGGGAAACTCTCCACTCTCTCCACAACTGCCCCATCACCGATTGGGAGTTGTGGGGGTGGAGTGTCCAATGGTACAAAATACCCAGGCAGGTGCTTAGTTTTGGTGGGGCTGATGGTAAGGCCCCACCTCTTAGTGGCACGCTCCAGTCTCAGCAGCAGCGTCTCCAACTCCTCCTCTGACTGAGCAGCTATTACCAGATCATCGGCATACATCACGTGGTTGAGCAATAGGGAGCCATCCCTTGACCGCACCCGGGCATCGATCAGCCTCCCGTTGTATCTGTACCAGATGGGAATTCCTTCGGTACAGCCATCGAAGGCTTCACGAACTGCGTGGTCGAAATGGATGTTAAATAATGTGGGAGCCAGAGGACATCCCTGTCGCACCCCACAACCACCACCATCACCACTACCATTACCACTACCATCACCACTACCACCATCATCACCACCATCATCATCACCATCATCACCACCATCATCACCACCATCATCATCACCATCATCACCACCATCATCACCACCACCATTATCACCACCATCATCATCACCACCATCATCATCATCACCATCATCATCACCATCATCATCACCACCACCATCATCATCATCACCACCATCATCATCATCACCACCACCATCATCACCACCATCATCACCATCATCATCACCATCACCACCGTCATTTTATTGGATGAACACAAACGACACTGACTGCCATAACGGAGAGTTACAGAGCCACCATCACCACCACCATCACCACCACCATCACCACCACCACCACGCTGGTGATGGTGATGATAGTGTTGCTGATGATACTGGTAATAATGCTGATGATGATCGTGTTGCTGATGATGTATTGGTGATGATGCTACTGATGATGTTGATGGTGATGATAGTGATGCTGCTGATGGTAGTGATGATACTGCTGCTGCTGATAGTGCTGATGACAGTGATGATGCTGCTGATGATGCTGCTGATTCTCTAGGAATCTTCCTTCTCTTGAAACCTGTGAAGACATTCACATTGGTTAGTACAGAACGATGATGATGATGCTGATGATGATGCTGATGATTCTGCTGCTCATGATGATAGTGATGATGATACTGACGATGCTGATGCTGCTGCTGATGATGCTGATGATTCTGCTGCTCATGATGATAGTGATGATACTGCTGCTGATGCTGCTGCTGCTGATACTGATGATGATGATGCTGATGATCATAGTGATGATTCTGCTGCTCATGATGATAGTGAAGATGCTGCTGATGATGCTGCTGATACTGATGATGCTGCTGATATTGATCATGAGGCTGCTGGTGATACTGATGATGCTGCTGATGCTGATACTGATGATGCTGCTGATGCTGCTGATACTGATGATGCTGCTGCTGATACTGATGATCATGCTGCTGATGATGCTGCTGATACTGATGATGCTGCTGATGATACTGATGATGCTGCTGATGATACTGATGCTGCTGATACTGATGATGCTGCTGATACTGATGATGCTGCTGCTGATACTGATGATGCTGCTGATGCTGCTGATGATACTGATGATGCTGCTGATGCTGCTGATGATGCTGCTGATGCTGCTGATGATGATACTGATGATGCTGCTGATGATGCTGCTGATTGATGCTGCTGATACTGATGATGCTGATGATGCTGCTGATACTGATGATGATGCTGCTGATGCTGCTGCTGATACTGATGATGATGATGCTGCTGATACTGATGATGATACTGCTGCTGATGCTGCTGCTGATACTGATGATGATGATGCTGCTGATACTGATGATGATACTGCTGCTGATGCTGCTGCTGATACTGATGATGATGATGCTGCTGATACTGATGATGATGCTGCTGATGATGCTGCTGATACTGATGATGCTGATGATACTGATGATACTGCTGCTGCTGCTGCTGACCGGCACTTGACGCAGGTGTAGAAGACGGTCTGTCCCTCGTCAGCTGAGCGTGTCTGACGGGTGTGGTACGCCATGGACTCGCCACCACACCGTGGACACCGCCGCTCCACCTACACCGTCACCACGTCACCATGGAAACCACGTTACCAGTTACCATGGAAACCACGTTACCAGTTACCATGGAAACCACGTGACCATCACCACCACCACGTGACCATCACCACCACATTACCATCACCACCACGTGACCATCACCACCACGTTACCATCACCACCACGTGACCATCACCACCACGTGACCATCACCACCACATTACCATCACCACCACGTGACCATCACCACCACGTGACCATCACCACCTCCACGTGACCATCACCACCACGTGACCATCACCACCTCCACGTGACCATCACCACCTCCACGTGACCATCACCACCACGTGACCATCACCACCACGTTACCATCACCACATTACCATCACCACGTTACCATCACCACCTCCACTTGACCATCACCACCACGTGACCATCACCACCACGTTACCATCACCACCACGTGACCATCACCACATTACCATCACCACGTTACCATCACCACCACGTGACCATCACCACCACCACGTGACCATCACCACCTCCACGTGACCATCATCTCCACGTACAGGTGACTGAGTGAGTGTACAGGTGAGTGCGTGAGTGTACAGGTGAGTGGGTGAGTGTACAGATGACTGAGTGAGTGTACAGGTGAGTAGAAGTGAGTGAGTGTACAGGTGAGTGTACAGGTGAGTGTACAGGTGAGTGAGTGTACAGGTGAGTGAGTGTACAGGTGAGTGTACAAGTGAGTGAGTGTACAGGTGAGTGTACAGGTGAGTGAGTGTACAGGTGAGTGTACAGGTGAGTGTACAGGTGAGTGAGTGTACAGGTGAGTGTACAGGTGAGTGTACAAGTGAGTGAGTGTACAGGTGAGTGAGTGTACAGGTGAGTGTACAGGTGAGTGTACAGGTGAGTTTACAGGTGAGTGAGTGTACAGGTGAGTGTACAGGTGAGTGAGTGAGTGTACAGGTGAGTGAGTGTACAGGTGAGTGTACAGGTGAGTGTACAGGTGATTGAGTGTACAGGTGTGTGTACAGGTGAGTGTACAGGTGAGTCTACAGGTGAGTGAGTGTACAGGTGAGTGTACAGGTGAGTGTACAAGTGAGTGTACAAGTGAGTGTACAAGTGAGTGAGTGTACAGGTGAGTGAGTGTACAGGTGAGTGTACAGGTGAGTGTACAGGTGAGTTTACAGGTGAGTGAGTGTACAGGTGAGTGTACAGGTGAGTGAGTGAGTGTACAGGTGAGTGAGTGTACAGGTGAGTGTACAGGTGAGTGTACAGGTGAGTGTACAGGTGATTGAGTGTACAGGTGTGTGTACAGGTGAGTGTACAGGTGAGTGTGTGTATAGGTGAGTGTGTGTACAGGTGAGTGAGTGTACAGGTGAGTGAGTGTACAGGTGAGTGTACAGGTGAGTGAGTGTACAGGTGAGTGTGTGAGTCTACAGGTGAGTGTACAGGTGAGTGAGTGTACAAGTGAGTGTGTACAGGTGTGTGTACAGGTGAGTGTGTGTACAGGTGAGTGTGTGTACAGGTGTGTGTACAGGTGAGTGTACAGGTGAGTGTACAGGTGAGTGTACAGGTGAGTGAGTGAACAGGTGAGTGAGTGTACAGGTGAGTGAGTGTACAGGTGTGTGTACAGGTGAGTGTACAGGTGAGTGTACAGGTGAGTGAGTGTACAGGTGAGTGTACAGGTGAGTGAGTGTAGAGCTGAGTATACAGGTGAGTGTACAGGTGAGTGAGTGTAGAGCTGAGTGTACAGGTGAGTGTACAGGTGAGTGTACAGGTGAGTGAGTGTACAGGTGAGTGTACAGGTGAGTGTACAGGTGAGTGAGTGTAGAGCTGAGTGTACAGGTGAGTGTACAGGTGAGTGAGTGTAGAGCTGAGTGTACAGGTGAGTGAGTCTACAGGTGAGTGTACAGGTGAGTGTACAGGTGAGTGTACAGGTGAGTGAGTCTACAGGTGAGTGAGTGTACAGGTGAGTGTACAGGTGAGTGAGTCTACAGGTGAGTGTACAGGTGAGTGTACAGGTGAGTGAGTGTAGAGCTGAGTGTACAGGTGAGTGTACAGGTGAGTGAGTGTACAGGTGAGTGAGTGTACAGGTGAGTGTACAGGTGAGTGTACAGGTGAGTGAGTGTATAGGTGAGTGAGTGTACAGGTGAGTGTACAGGTGAGTGAGTGTACAGGTGAGTGAGTGTACAGGTGAGTGTACAGGTGAGTGAGTGTACAGGTGAGTGTACAGGTGAGTGTACAGGTGAGTGTACAGGTGAGTGAGTGAGTGTACAGGTGAGTGTACAGGTGAGTGAGTGTACAGGTGAGTGTACAGGTGAGTGTACAGGTGAGTGAGTGTACAGGTGAGTGAGTGTAGAGCTGAGTGTACAGGTGAGTGTACAGGTGAGTGTACAGGTGAGTGAGTGAGTGTACAGGTGAGTGTACAGGTGAGTGAGTGTACAGGTGAGTGTACAGGTGAGTGTACAGGTGAGTGTACAGGTGAGTGAGTGTACAGGTGAGTGAGTGTACAGGTGAGTGTACAGGTGAGTGAGTGTACAGGTGAGTGTACAGGTGAGTGAGTGTACAGGTGAGTGTACAGGTGAGTGTACAGGTGAGTGTACAGGTGAGTGAGTGTACAGGTGAGTGTACAGGTGAGTGAGTGTACAGGTGAGTGTACAGGTGAGTGTACAGGTGAGTGAGTGTACAGGTGAGTGTACAGGTGAGTGTACAGGTGAGTGAGTGTACAGGTGAGTGTACAGGTGAGTGTACAGGTGAGTGTACAGGTGAGTGAGTGTACAGGTGAGTGAGTGTACAGGTGAGTGTCCAGGTGAGTGTACAGGTGAGTGAGTGTACAGGTGAGTGAGTGTACAGGTGAGTGTACAGGTGAGTGTACAGGTGAGTGAGTGTACAGGTGAGTGAGTGTAGAGCTGAGTGTACAGGTGAGTGTACAGGTGAGTGTACAGGTGAGTGAGTGAGTGTACAGGTGAGTGTACAGGTGAGTGAGTGTACAGGTGAGTGTACAGGTGAGTGTACAGGTGAGTGAGTGTACAGGTGAGTGAGTGTACAGGTGAGTGTACAGGTGAGTGAGTGTACAGGTGAGTGTACAGGTGAGTGAGTGTACAGGTGAGTGTACAGGTGAGTGTACAGGTGAGTGTACAGGTGAGTGAGTGTACAGGTGAGTGTACAGGTGAGTGAGTGTACAGGTGAGTGTACAGGTGAGTGTACAGGTGAGTGAGTGTACAGGTGAGTGTACAGGTGAGTGTACAGGTGAGTGAGTGTACAGGTGAGTGTACAGGTGAGTGTACAGGTGAGTGTACAGGTGAGTGAGTGTACAGGTGAGTGAGTGTACAGGTGAGTGTCCAGGTGAGTGAGTGTACAGGTGAGTGAGTGTACAGGTGAGTGTACAGGTGAGTGAGTGTACAGGTGAGTGTACAGGTGAGTGTACAGGTGAGTGAGTGTACAGGTGAGTGAGTGAATGTCCAGGTGAGTGTCCAGGTGAGTGAGTGTACAGGTGAGTGAGTGTACAGGTGAGTGTCCAGGTGAGTGTCCAGGTGAGTGAGTGAGTGTACAGGTGAGTGAGTGAGTGTACAGGTGAGTGAGTGAGTGTACAGGTGAGTGAGTGAGTGTACAGGTGAGTGAGTGAGTGTACAGGTGAGTGAGTGTACAGGTGAGTGTACAGGTGAGTGTACAGGTGAGTGAGTGTACAGGTGAGTGAGTGTACAGGTGAGTGAGTGTACAGGTGAGTGTACAGGTGAGTGTCCAGGTGAGTGAGTGTACAGGTGAGTGTACAGGTGAGTGAGTGTACAGGTGAGTGTACAGGTGAGTGTACAGGTGAGTGTACAGGTGAGTGTACAGGTGAGTGTACAGGTGAGTGTAGTCACCGTGGGTCCCGTAAGCTCCCCTCTGGACTGCACCGCGTCCTCGTCGCCCTGCCCGGCGCCCTCCGGGTTGTTGAACTTCACCACGGAAAGCGTCGCCACCTTCTCCAGAGCTGCCACAGACAAAGGTGCCCCGTGTAGCCTCGTGATCGGGGGGGGGGCAAGTGCAGTGAGAGTCTACAGGTGTGTGTGTGTACAGGTGAGTGTGTGTACAGGTGAGTGTGTGTACAGGTGTGTGTACAGGTGAGTGTACAGGTGAGTGTACAGGTGAGTGAGTGTACAGGTGTGTGTACAGGTGAGTGAGTGTACAGGTGAGTGTGTGTACAGGTGTGTGTACAGGTGAGTGTGTACAGGTGAGTGAGTGTACAGGTGAGTGAGTGAGTGTACAGGTGAGTGTACAGGTGAGTGTACAGGTGAGTGTGTGTACAGGTGTGTGTACAGGTGAGTGAGTGTACAGGTGAGTGAGTGAGTGTACAGGTGAGTGTACAGGTGAGTGTACAGGTGAGTGTACAGGTGAGTGTACAGGTGAGTGAGTGTACAGGTGTGTGTACAGGTGAGTGTGTGTACAGGTGAGTGAGTGTACAGGTGAGTGAGTGTACAGGTGTGTGTACAGGTGAGTGTGTACAGGTGTGTGTACAGGTGTGCGTGTACAGGTGAGTGTGTACAGGTGAGCGAGTGTACAGGTGAATGTACAGGTGTGTGTACAGGTGAGTGTACAGGTGTGTGTACAGGTGAGTGAGTGTACAGGTGAGTGTACAGGTGAGTGTGTACAGGTGTGTGTACAGGTGAGTGAGTGTACAGGTGTGTGTGCAGGTGAGTGTGTGTACAGGTGAGCGTACAGGTGAGCGAGTGTACAGGTGAGTGAGTGAGTGTACAGGTGAGTGAGTGTACAGGTGAGTGTACATGTGAGTGAGTGTACAGGTGAGTGAGTGAGTGTACAGGTGAGCGTACAGGTGAGCGAGTGTACAGGTGAGTGTACAGGTGTGTGTACAGGTGAGTGTACAGGTGAGTGAGTGTACAGGTGAGTGTACAGGTGAGTGTACAGGTGTGTGTACAGGTGAGCGAGTGTACAGGTGAGTGTGTGTACAGGTGAGTGAGTGTATAGGTGAGTGTGTGTATAGGTGAGTGTGTGTACAGGTGAGTATGTGTACAGGTGAGTGTACAGGTGAGTGTACAGGTGAGTGTGTGAGTCTACAGGTGAGTGTACAGGTGAGAGTGTACAGGTGAGTGTGTGTACAGTTGAGTGAATGTACAGTTGAGTGAGTGTACAGGTTAATGTGTGTACAGGTGAGTGTGTGTACAGGTGAGTGAGTGTACAGGTGTGTGTAGAGATGAGTGTGTAGAGGTGAGTGTGTACAGGTGAGTGTGTGTACAGGTGAGTGAGTGTACAGGTGAGTGTGTGTACAGGTGAGTGTGTGTATAGGTGAGTGTGTGTACAGGTGAGTGAGTGTACAGGTGAGTGAGTGTACAGGTGAGTGTACAGGTGGGTGTACAGGTGAGTGTGTGAGTCTACAGGTGAGTGTACAGGTGAGTGAGTGTACAAGTGAGTGTGTACAGGTGAGTGTACAGGTGAGTGTGTGTACAGGTGAGTGTGTGTACAGGTGTGTGTACAGGTGAGTGTACAGGTGAGTGTGTACAGGTGAGTGAGTGTACAGGTGAGTGTACAGGTGAGTGAGTGTACAGGTGAGTGTACAGGTGAGTGAGTGTACAGGTGAGTGTACAGTTGAGTGAGTGAACAGTTGAGTGAGTGTAGAGTTGAGTGAGTGTACAGTTGAGTGAGTGTACAGGTGAATGTGTGTACAGGTGAGTGAGTGTACAGGTGAGTGTGTGTATAGGTGAGTGTGTGTACAGGTGAGTGAGTGTACAGGTGAATGTGTGTACAGGTGAGTGTGTGTACAGGTGAGTGTGTGTACAGGTGAGTGTACAGGTGTGTGTACAGGTGAGTAAGTGTACAGGTGAGTGCACCACTCCATCTCTTCTCCAGCCCGTGCCGTGCCCGTTTAGCCCCCTCTATCCGGCCGAACAAAAGCTGTTGAGGCGTGCGGGCGACGTGGCCCAGCCAACGCAGCCTTGCCTGCCGGAGGAGCTCAGATCTTTCACACTCACCCACTCACTCACTCACCCACCAAATCACTCAATCACTCACTCACCCACCCACCCACTTACTCCACCCACTCACTCACCCACTCACTCCACCCACTCACTCACTCACTCACCCACTCACCCACTCACCCACTCACTCACTCACCCACCCACTTACTCCACCCACTCACTCACTCACCCACCCACTCACTCACTCACCCACTCACTCCACCCACTCACTCACCCATTCACCCACTCACTGAGCCATTCACTCACTCACCCATTCACTCACTCACCCACTCACCCACCCCCTCACCCACCCACCCACTCACCCACTCACCCACCCCCTCACCCACCCACTCACTCACTCACCCACCCACCCACTCACCCACCCACTCACCCACTCACTCACCCACTCACTCACTCACCCACTCACTCACTCACTCACCCACCAAATCACTCAATCACTCACTCACCCACCCACCCACTTACTCCACCCACTCACTCACCCACTCACTCCACCCACTCACTCACTCACTCACCCACTCACCCACTCACCCACTCACTCACTCACCCACCCACTTACTCCACCCACTCACTCACTCACCCACCCACTCACTCACTCATCCACTCACTCCACCCACTCACTCACCCATTCACCCACTCATTGAGCCATTCACTCACTCACCCATTCACTCACTCACCCATTCACTCACTCACGCACTCACTCATTCACTCACTCACCCACCCACCCACTCACTCACTCACCCACCCACCCACTCACTCACCCACTCACCCACCCACTCACTCACCCACTCACTCACTCAGCCATTCACTCACTCACCCATTCCATAACTCACTCACCCATTCCATAACTCACTCACCCATTCACTCACTCACCCACCCACCCACTCACTCACTCACTCACCCACTCACTCACCCACTCACCCACCCACTCACTCACCCACTCATCCACCCACTCACCCACTCACTCACTCAGCCATTCACTCACTCACCCATTCAATAACTCACTAACCCATTAATTAATTCACTCACCCACTCACTCATTCACCCACTCACTCACCCATTCACTCACTCACCCATTAAATAACTCACTAACCCATTCACCCATTAACTCACTCACCCACTCACTCACCCATTCACTCACTTTCCCAGCCATTCACTCACTCACCCATTCACCCACTCACCCATTCAATAACTCACTAACCCATTAATTAATTCACTCACCCACTCACTCATACACCCACTCACTCACTCACCCATTAAATAACTCACCCACCCATTCACTCGCCCACTCACTCACTCACCCACTCACTCACCTACTCACTCACTCGCCCACTCACTCACTCACCCACTCAGGAGGAGCTCACTTATGGGACCTTGCCCAGATCTTTCAAGGATTTGTGAGTTCCTCACACAATCCAGCCTGGTTAAACCCGGGATGGATCGTTGGCAGGCCAGCTTAAATGTTTCTAACTGGCGAAGATGTTCCATTAGAGGGGTCCACGTTTCGCAAGCGTAGAGAAGGGAGGGAATGACCGTGGTCGAGAAGACCCGAAGCTTAGTGCGGAGCGACAGACCAGGTAGCTTCCACACAGCGTTACGCAACCGATGAAAAGATATTGCCGCTCGACTGATTCGGAGTGAGACCTCTGCTGTCAAACCGGAGCCGGTCATAAGCACACTCCCCAGATATGGGAAACTCTCCACTCTCTCCACAACTGCCCCATCACCGATTGGGAGTTGTGGGGGTGGAGTGTCCGATGCTACAAAATACCCAGGCAGGTGCTTAGTTTTGGTGGGGCTGATGGTAAGGCCCCCACCCTCTTAGTGGCAAGCTTCAGGTTGTTATGATGTCATGTAGGGCAGTCTGTGCACAAACGCCACCCTTCCTCAGCAATTCGCTTGGGAGATCATCTCTACCCGGTGCCTTTCCTGGTCTCAGACTCCAGATCGCCTTCAGTACTTCCTCAACGGATGGCACCTCAGCCAGCTACTCACAGGGGGTGACTTCTTCTTCCCACCACTGTCACCACCACCGTCACCAGAACCACCACCTCCACCGCTGTCACCACCACCACCCTCACCACCACCCACCCCCACCTCCTCCAATGTGGAGGGGAAACTCTCCACTCTGTCCACAACTGCCCCATCACCCATGGGCAGTGGTTCTTAACCTGGGTTCGATCGAACCCCAGGGGTTCGGTGAGTCGATCTCAGGGGTTCGGCAGAGCCCCCGCCACGGAGGTCCGGACACACTTGAATTATTGTGTAAATTTGTGATGACACACACGGCCCGCTTGGCCATCACTGGCTGCAGATGATCATGCTACACTGCTTGGCCAATCAGCGCTGCGGGGAATTTAGTGCGTACTCAGTAGTCAACGTGTGACTGTTGTTGTCGTACGTCCTGTGATTTCTTTAATATTTTATCCATACTATGTCGGGCAAAAGAAGAAAGTGGTCGGACGAATATGTACAACATGGATTCTCATGTATCACGGAACGTGATGGGAGTGAGCGTCCTATCTGCATGATTTGCAACGCCAAGTTGAGCAACTCTAGTCTTGCACCGGCAAAACTAAAGGAACACTTCTTGAAGCTGCATGGAGACGGGGAATACAAGAACACAACACTTGCTGAATTCAGGGTGAAGAGAGCCAGATTCGATGAAAGGGCCACTCTGCCTGCTCTTGGATTTGTACCTGTTAACAAACCGATCCTGACAGCATCGTACGAAGTTGCTTACCTGATCGCAAAGCAGGGCAAGCCACACACCATTGGTGAAACACTTGTGAAACCAGCTGCATTAAAGATGGCGAATCTGATACTCGGAACAGCGGCCGAAGGTAAATTATCTCAAATTCCCCTTTCAAATGACACCGTCAGTGACAGAATAGAAGACATGAGTAAAGACATCTTGGCTCAAGTAGTCGCGGATCTGATTTCAAGCCCTGCAAAATTCAGCCTTCAACTCGACGAAACCACAGACGTTTCTGATCTAAGCCAGCTTGCTGTTTTTGTACGCTATGTGAAAGACGACATGATAAAAGAAGAGTTTTTTTTTTATTTTGTAAGCCTCTTACAACAACGAAGGCAGCCGATGTGAAGAAGCTTGTGGATGACTTCTTCAGAGACAACAATCTTTCATGGGATATGGTTTCTGCAGTTTGTACGGACGGAGCTCCAGTCATGCTGGGAAGAAAGTCTGGTTTTGGTGCGCTAGTAAAGGCCGATGCACCACACATCATTGTGACGCATTGTATTCTGCACAGGCATGCGTTGGCAACAAAAACCTTACCTCCAAAAATGACAGAAGTATTAAAAACTGTGGTGGAATGTGTGAACTATGTGCGAAAAAGTGCTCTGAGGCACCGCATCTTCAGTGAGCTGTGTAAAGAAATGGGCTCTGAATTTGAGGTACTTCTGCTCCATTCTAATATTCGGTGGTTATCCCGGGGACAGGTGCTGAATCGTGTTTTTGCCATGCGTGTGGAATTAGCCCTGTTTTTGCAAGAGCACCAACACTGCCATGCAGATTGCTTCAAAAATCCTGAGTTCATTCTCATTTTAGCGTACATGGCTGATATATTCGCAGCTCTCAATCATCTCAATCAGCAGATGCAGGGTGGTGGAGTCAATATCATGGAAGCGGAAGAACACCTGAAGGCTTTTCAAAAAAAGCTACCGTTATGGAAACGACGAAAAGAGAACAATAACTTCGCAAACTTCCCGCTTCTGGACGACTGTGCAAGTAAGATCGAAGATGTGTCTGGAATCGGAGATATTTCTGTATCCACGGAACTGAAGCAAACAATTGCCACGCACTTAGATGAGCTTGCAAAGTCTCTCGACGGATATTTCCCTACAAGAGAGTCATATCCAGCATGGGTGAGACAGCCGTTCACGTTTGCTGTTGAAACAGCAGATGTCAATGATGAATTCCTCGACGAAATCATTGAAATTCAGCAGAGCCAGGTTCAACAGCAACGCTCTCAACGTTTTGGTGTCGACAAATGAACAAGTATCCAGTTATTGCTAAGAAAGCCCTGGATTTTTTTATACCATTTGTTACAACATATCTTTGTGAGCAATCCTTTTCGAGGATGCTGGACATAAAAACGAAGAAAAGGAACAGACTTTGCTGTGAAAATGACATGAGAGTGGCACTTGCCAAGGTGAAGCCACGCATATCTGAACTGATCTCTCAAAGGCAACAGCAGAAGTCACATTGATTTCCAGGTATGTAATTTGTTGTGAGTTTATGCATTGTGTTGGTTTTATTCTTTGAACAAGGTAATGTTCATGCACGGCTCATTTTGTGTACCAGTAAAAAACATATCTATGTCTTGAATTTGAAAAAAATCACATTTTATTTTTCACTAAAGAGGGGTTCGGTGAATGCGCATATGAAACTGGTGGGGTTCGGTACCTCCAACAAGGTTAAGAACCACTGCCCATGGGGCAGTTGTGGGGGTGGAGTGTCTATATGATAAGTTTGTGTATATATCAGAAGTTTGTGTATATCAGAAGTTTGTGTATATATCAGAAGTGTATGTGTGTATGAGAAGATTGTGTATATATGAGTAGTGTGTGTGTGTGTATATATGAATAGTGTATATATATGAGTAGTGTATATATGAATAGTATATGAGTATAATGTGTGTGTATGAGCAGTGTATAACTATATGAGTATAGTGTATATATGAGTTGTATTGTGTGTGTGTATGAGAAGTTTGTGTGTATATGAGTAGTTTGTGTATATTGTGTGTATATGAGAAGTTAGTGTATATATGAGTAGTGTGTGTGTATATATATGAGTATAGTATATATATGAGTAGTGTGTGTATATATGAATAGTATATATATGAGTATAGTGTATATATATGAATAGTATAGAGTATAGTGTATATATGAGTATAGTGTGTATATATATGAATAGACTATAGTATAGTGTGTATATAGTAGTGTGTGTGAGTAGTGTGTGTGTATATATATGAATAGTATTTATATATATGAGTAGTGTATATATGTGAATAGTATAGTATATATGAATAGTATATACGAATAGTATATATATATGAGTATAGTGTATATATATGAATAGTATATAGTATAGTATATATAGTAGTGTGTGTGAGTAGTGTGTGTGTATATATGAATAGTATATATATGAGTATAGTGTGTGTGTATATGTGTGTATATGAGTATAGTGTATATATATGAATAGTATATAGTATAGTGTATATATATATGAATAGTATATATGAGTATAGTGTATATATGAATAGTATATAGTATAGTGTATATAGTAGTGTGTGTGAGTATATATAATAGTAGTGTATATATATGAATAGTGTATATATATGAATAGTGTATAGTATAGTGTGTATATATATGTGTGTGTGAGTAGTGTGTGTATATATGAATAGTATATAGTATAGCGTATATAGTAGTGTGAGTATATATGAATAGTAGTGTATATATATGAATAGTATATAGTATAGTGTATATATATGTGAGTGTGAGTAGTGTGTGTGTGTATATATGAATAGTATATATATGAGTATAGTGTATATATATGAATAGTATAGAGTATAGTGTATATATGAGTATAGTGTGTATATATATATGAATAGACTATAGTATAGTGTGTATATAGTAGTGTGTGTGAGTAGTGTGTGTGTATATATATGAATAGTATTTATATATATGAGTAGTGCATATATGTGAATAGTATAGTATATATGAATAGTATATATATGAATAGTATATATGAGTATAGTGTATATATATGAATAGTATATATATGAGTATAGTGTATATATATGAATAGTATATAGTATAGTATATATAGTAGTGTGTGTGAGTAGTGTGTGTGTATATATGAATAGTATATATATGAGTATAGTGTGTGTGTATATGTGTGTATATGAGTATAGTGTATATATATGAATAGTATATATGAGTATAGTGTATATATGAATAGTATATAGTATAGTGTATATAGTAGTGTGTGTGAGTATATATAATAGTAGTGTATATATATGAATAGTGTATAGTATAGTGTGTATATATATGTGTGTGTGAGTAGTGTGTGTATATATGAATAGTATATAGTATAGTGTATATATAGTAGTGTGAGTATATATGAATAGTAGTGTATATATATGAATAGTATATAGTATAGTGTATATATATGTGTGTGTGAGTAGTGTGTGTGTGTATATATGAATAGTATATATATGAATAGTGTATATAGTAGTGTGTGTGAGTAGTGTGTGTATATAGTATAGTGTATAGTGTATATAGTAGTGTGTGTATATATGAATAGTGTATAGTATAGTGTGTATATATAGCAGTGTGTGTGAGTAGTGTGTGTATATATGTGTGTGTGAGTAGTGTGTGTGTATATATATATGAATAGTATATATATATGAATAGTATATAGTATAGTGTGTATATATATGTGTGTGTGAGTAGTGTGTGTGTATAGTATAGTGTATAGTATAGTGTATATAGTAGTGTGTGTGTATATATGAGTATAGTATATAGTATATATAGCAGTGTGTGTGAGTAGTGTGTGTATATATGAATAGTATATAGTATAGTGTGTATATATAGCAGTGTGTGTGAGTAGTGTGTGTGTGTATTAATAGTATATATATGAGTATAGTGTATATATATGAATAGTATATAGTATAGTGTGTATATATAGCAGTGTGTGTGAGTAGTGTGTGTATATATGAGTAGTATATAGTATAGTGTGTATATATAGTAGTGTGTGTGAGTAGTGTGTGTGTATATATGAATAGTATATAGTATAGTGTGTATATATAGTAGTGTGTGTATATATATGAGTATAGTATAGTGTGTATATATAGCAGTGTGTGTGAGTAGTGTGTGTATATATGAATAGTATATAGTATAGTGTGTATATATAGTAGTGTGTGTATATATATGAGTATAGTATAGTGTGTATATATAGCAGTGTGTGTGAGTAGTGTGTGTATATATAGTAGTGTGTGTATATATATGAGTATAGTATAGTGTGTATATATAGTAGTGTGTGTGAGTAGTGTATATATGAGTATAGTATATAGTATAGTGTGTATATATAGCAGTGTGTGTGAGTAGTGTGTGTATATATGAATAGTATATAGTATAGTGTGTATATATAGTAGTGTGTGTGTATATATGAATAGTATATAGTATAGTGTATGTAGCAGTGTGTGTATATATATGAGTATAGTATAGTGTATATATAGTAGTGTGTGTGAGTAGTGTGTGTGTATATATGAATAATATATAGTATAGTGTGTATATAGTAGTGTGTGTGAGTAGTGTATGTATATATGAATAATATATATGAGTATAGTGTATAGTATAGTGTGTATATATGTGTGTGTGAGTAGTGTATATATGAGTATAGTATATAGTATAGTGTATATATAGTAGTGTGTGTGAGTAGTGTGTGTGTATATGAATAGTATATATATGAGTATAGTGTGTATATATGAATAGTATATATATGAGTATAGTGTATATATAGCAGTGTGTGTGAGTAGTGTGTGTATATATATGAATAGTATATATATGAGTATAGTGTATATATATGAATAGTGTATAGTATATATAGCAGTGTGTGTGAGTAGTGTGTGTATATATATGAATAGTATATATATGAGTATAGTGTGTATATATATGAATAGTGTATAGTATAGTATATATAGCAGTGTGTGTGAGTAGTGTGTGTGTATATATGAATAGTATATATATGAGTATAGTGTGTGTGTATATATGAATAGTGTATAGTATATATATAGCAGTGTGTGTGAGTAGTGTGTGTGTATATTAATAGTATATATATATGAGTATAGTGTGTATATATATGAATAGTGTATAGTGTATATATAGCAGTGTGTGTGAGTAGTGTGTGTATATATGAGTATAGTATATAGTATAGTGTATATAGCAGTGTGTGTGAGTAGTGTGAGTGTATATATGAATAGTATATAGTATAGTGTGTATATATAGTAGTGTGTGTGAGTAGTGTGTGTGTATATGAATAGTATATAGTAGTGTGTGTATATATGAATAGTGTATAGTATAGTGTATATATATAGCAGTGTGTGTGAGTAGTGTGTGTATATATGAATAATATATAGTATATATATAGCAGTGTGTGTGAGTAGTGTGTGTATATATATGAATAGTATATATATGAGTATAGTGTGTATATATGAATAGTGTATAGTATATACATAGCAGTGTGTGTGAGTAGTGTGTGTATATATGAATAGTATATAGTATAGTGTGTATAGCAGTGTGTGTATATATGAATAGTATATAGTGTAGTATATATAGCAGTGTGTGTGAGCAGTGTGTGTGTATATATAGTATAGTGTGTATAGCAGTGTGTGTGAGTAGTGTGTGTGTATATATAGTATAGTGTATATATATGAATAGTATATAGTATAGTGTGTATATATAGTAGTGTGTGTGAGTAGTGTGTGTGTATATATAGTATAGTGTATATATATAGCAGTGTGTGTGTGAGTAGTTTGTGTGTATATATGAATAGTGTATAGTATATACATAGCAGTGTGTGTGGGTAGTGTGTGTATATATGAATAGTATATAGTATAGTGTATATAGTAGTGTGTGTGTATATATAGTATAGTATATAGTATAGTGTATACATAGCAGTGTGTGTGAGTAGTGTGTGTATATATAGTATAGTATATAGTATAGTGTATACATAGCAGTGTGTGTGAGTAGTGTGTGTATATAGTATAGTATATAGTATAGTGTGTATAGCAGTGTGTGTGAGTAGTGTGTGTGTATATATAGTATAGTGTGTATATAGCAGTGTGTGTGAGTAGTGTGTGTGTATATATAGTATAGTGTGTATAGCAGTGTGTGTGAGTAGTGTGTGTGTATATAGTATAGTATATAGTATAGTGTGTATATATAGTAGTGTGTGTGAGTAGTGTGAGTATAGTATATAGTATAGTGTATATATATAGCAGTGTGTGTGAGTAGTGTGTGTGTATATATAGTATAGTGTGTATATAGCAGTGTGTGTGAGTAGTGTGTGTGTATATAGTATAGTATATAGTATAGTGTATATAGTAGTGTGTGTGAGTAGTGTGTGTATATATATAGTATAGTGTGTATAGCAGTGTGTGTGAGTAGTGTGTGTATATATATAGTATAGTGTGTATAGCAGTGTGTGTGAGTAGTTTGTGTATATATGTATAGTATATATAGCAGTGTGTGTGAGTAGTGTGTGTATATAGTATAGTATATAGTATAGTGTGTATATATAGCAGTGTGTGTGAGTAGTGTGTGTGTATATAGTATAGTATATAGTATAGTGTGTATATATAGTAGTGTGTGTGAGTAGTGTGTGTGTATATATAGTATAGTGTATAGTATAGTGTGTATATATAGTAGTGTGTGTGAGTAGTGTGTGTGTATATATAGTATAGTGTATATATATAGCAGTGTGTGTGAGTAGTGTGTGTGTATATGAATAGTATATATATGAGTATAGTGTGTATATATGAATAGTATATATATGAGTATAGTGTATATATAGCAGTGTGTGTGAGTAGTGTGTGTATATATATGAATAGTATATATATGAGTATAGTGTATATATATGAATAGTGTATAGTATATATAGCAGTGTGTGTGAGTAGTGTGTGTATATATATGAATAGTATATATATGAGTATAGTGTGTATATATATGAATAGTGTATAGTATAGTATATATAGCAGTGTGTGTGAGTAGTGTGTGTGTATATATGAATAGTATATATATGAGTATAGTGTGTGTGTATATATGAATAGTGTATAGTATATATATAGCAGTGTGTGTGAGTAGTGTGTGTATATTAATAGTATATATATGAGTATAGTGTGTATATATATGAATAGTGTATAGTGTATATATAGCAGTGTGTGTGAGTAGTGTGTGTGTATATATATGAATAGTATATAGTATAGTGTATATAGCAGTGTGTGTGAGTAGTGTGTGTGTATATATGAATAGTATATAGTATAGTGTGTATATATAGTAGTGTGTGTGAGTAGTGTGTGTGTATATGAATAGTATATAGTAGTGTGTGTATATATGAATAGTGTATAGTATAGTGTATATATATAGCAGTGTGTGTGAGTAGTGTGTGTATATATGAATAATATATAGTATATATATAGCAGTGTGTGTGAGTAGTGTGTGTATATATATGAATAGTATATATATGAGTATAGTGTGTATATATGAATAGTGTATAGTATATACATAGCAGTGTGTGTGAGTAGTGTGTGTATATATGAATAGTATATAGTATAGTGTGTATAGCAGTGTGTGTATATATGAATAGTATATAGTGTAGTATATATAGCAGTGTGTGTGAGCAGTGTGTGTGTATATATAGTATAGTGTGTATAGCAGTGTGTGTGAGTAGTGTGTGTGTATATATAGTATAGTGTATATATATGAATAGTATATAGTATAGTGTGTATATATAGTAGTGTGTGTGAGTAGTGTGTGTGTATATATAGTATAGTGTATATATATAGCAGTGTGTGTGTGAGTAGTTTGTGTGTATATATGAATAGTGTATAGTATATACATAGCAGTGTGTGTGAGTAGTGTGTGTATATATGAATAGTATATAGTATAGTGTATATAGTAGTGTGTGTGTATATATAGTATAGTATATAGTATAGTGTATACATAGCAGTGTGTGTGAGTAGTGTGTGTATATATAGTATAGTATATAGTATAGTGTATACATAGCAGTGTGTGTGAGTAGTGTGTGTATATAGTATAGTATATAGTATAGTGTGTATAGCAGTGTGTGTGAGTAGTGTGTGTGTATATATAGTATAGTGTGTATATAGCAGTGTGTGTGAGTAGTGTGTGTGTATATATAGTATAGTGTGTATAGCAGTGTGTGTGAGTAGTGTGTGTGTATATAGTATAGTATATAGTATAGTGTGTATATATAGTAGTGTGTGTGAGTAGTGTGAGTATAGTATATAGTATAGTGTGTATATATAGCAGTGTGTGTGAGTAGTGTGTGTGTATATATAGTATAGTGTGTATATAGCAGTGTGTGTGAGTAGTGTGTGTGTATATAGTATAGTATATAGTATAGTGTATATAGTAGTGTGTGTGAGTAGTGTGTGTATATATATAGTATAGTGTGTATAGCAGTGTGTGTGAGTAGTGTGTGTATATATATAGTATAGTGTGTATAGCAGTGTGTGTGAGTAGTTTGTGTATATATGTATAGTATATATAGCAGTGTGTGTGAGTAGTGTGTGTATATAGTATAGTATATAGTATAGTGTGTATATATAGCAGTGTGTGTGAGTAGTGTGTGTGTATATAGTATAGTATATAGTATAGTGTGTATATATAGTAGTGTGTGTGAGTAGTGTGTGTGTATATATAGTATAGTGTATAGTATAGTGTGTATATATAGTAGTGTGTGTGAGTAGTGTGTGTGTATATATAGTATAGTGTATATATATAGCAGTGTGTGTGAGTAGTGTGTGTGTATATAGTATAGTATATAGTATAGTGTGTATATATAGTAGTGTGTGTGAGTAGTGTGTGTGTATATATAGTATAGTGTATATATATAGTAGTGTGTGTGAGTAGTGTGTGTGTATATATAGTATAGTGTATATATATAGTAGTGTGTATATAGTAGTGTGTGTGTATATATAGTATAGTGTAGTATATATAGTAGTGTGTATATAGTAGTGTGTGTGTATATATAGTATAGTGTAGTATATATAGTAGTGTGTATATAGTAGTGTGTGTGTATATATAGTATAGTGTAGTATATATAGTAGTGTGTATATAGTAGTGTGTGTGTATATATAGTATAGTGTAGTATA
Organism: Petromyzon marinus; assembly: GCF_048934315.1. Lineage (NCBI taxonomy): Eukaryota > Metazoa > Chordata > Hyperoartia > Petromyzontiformes > Petromyzontidae > Petromyzon > Petromyzon marinus. The sequence goes on along the minus strand of NC_133741.1, from coordinate 6,843,356 downwards.
TATAGTAGTGTGTATATAGTAGTGTGTGTGTATATATAGTGTGTATAGCAGTGTGTGTGAGTAGTTTGTACCGCTGGCGTTGACGGGCGAGCGACACGTCCGGCAGGCGAGACTGGCACTGGAGACGGGGAGCGGCAGCGCAGAGCCACAGCGGGCACAGAAGTCGGGCTCGCTGTGAAACATCTTCCACACACACACACAGTGTGATACACAGTGATACACACATACAGTGTGTGATACACACACACACAGTGACACACACAGACACACACAGTGATACACACACACACACAGTGATACACACAGTGACACACACAGTGACACACACACACAGTGATACACACAGTGATACACACACACACACACAGTGATACACACACAGTGATACACACACACACACACAGTGATACACACAGTGATACACACACACACACAGACACACACAGTGATACACACAGTGATACACACACACAGTGATACACACACAGTGATACACACACACACAGTGTGACACACACAGTGTGTGATACACACAGTGATACACACACACAGTGTGATACACACACAGTGTGTGATACACACAGTGATACACACACACAGTGTGTGATACACACACACAGTGTGTGATACACACACAGTGATACACACACACAGTGTGTGATACACACACACACAGTGTGTGATACACACACACACAGTGACACACACAGACACATACAGTGACACACACACACAGTGACACACACACACAGTGACACACACACAGTGATACACACAGTGACACACACAGTGATACACACACACAGTGATACACACACAGTGATACACACACACAGTGATACACACACACAGTGATACACACAGTGACACACACACACACACAGTGATACACACACAGTGATACACACACACACACAGTGATACATAGTGATACACAGTGTGATACACACAGTGATACACACAGACACACACAGTGATACACACACAGTGATACACACACACACACAGTGATACATAGTGATACACAGTGTGATACACACAGTGATACACACACACACACACAGTGATACACACACAGTGATACACACACACACAGTGATACATAGTGATACACAGTGTGATACACACAGTGATACACACACACACACACAGTGATACACACACAGTGATACACACACACAGTGACACACACAGTGATACACACAGTGATACAGACACACACACACAGACACAGTGATACACAGTGATACACACACACACAGTGTGATACACACACAGTGATACACACACACACACACAGACACACACAGTGATACACACACACAGTGACACACACACAGTGATACACACACACACAGACACAGTGATACACACAGAGACACATACACACAGTGATACACACACACACACAGACACATAGACACACACACACAGTGATACACACACAGACACAGTGATACACAGTGATATACACACACAGTGACACACACACAGTGATACACACAGTGATACACACACACAGTGATACACACACACAGTGATACACACAGTGATACACACACACAGTGACACACAGTGATACACACACAGTGATACACACAGTGATACACACACACATAGTGATACACACAGTGACACACGCACAGTGATACACACACAGTGATACACACAGTGATACACACACAGTGATACACACAGTGATACACACACACAGTGATACACACAGTGACACACACACACAGTGATACACACACAGTGATATACACACACAGTGATACACACAGTGACACACACACACACACAGTGACACACACACAGTGATACACACACAGTGATACACACAGTGATACACACACAGTGATACACACAGACACACACAGTGATACACACATAGTGATACACACAGTGATACACACAGACACACACAGTGATACACACAGTGATACACACAGTGATACACACAGACACACACAGTGATACACACAGTGACACACACAGTGATACACACAGACACACACAGTGATACACACAGTGACACACACAGTGATACACACACAGTGATACACACACAGTGATACACACACAGTGATACACACAGTGATACACACACACAGTGACACACACAGTGATACACACACAGTGATACACACACAGTGATACACACAGTGATACACACACACAGTGATACACACAGTGATACACACACACACACAGTGATACACACACACACACACAGTGATACACACACACACACACAGTGATACACACACAGTGATACACACACACACACAGACACACACACAGACACACACACACATAGACACACACACACATAGACACACACACATAGACACACACACAGACACACACACACAGATACACACACATAGACACACACACATAGACACACACACATAGATACACATAGACACACACATAGACACACACACAGACACACACACACATAGACACACATACACATACACACACACATAGACACACACACACATAGACACACACACATAGACACACACAGACACATAGACACACACACCCACATAGACACACACACAGACAGACAGACACACACATATAGACACACACACATAGACACACACAGTCACATAGACACACACACAGACAGACACACACATAGACACACACCACCACCCGACCGCCTTTGTCCCCCCACACAAGTACACAGATAAAGGTTCCCCGTGTAGCCTCCAGCATGCTGTATGGGCAAGTGCTGTTAGTAGCAGCAGCAGCGCCTATGAAGGCTACCGGCGCTTTGGCAGGCACAGCGGATGTGTGGTGTGGCCTGACCCACCACCAGCATCACCAGGCCGCCTTTGTCTCCCCCAGTGCTGGTGTAGACTACACCACCACCACCACCACTCACCACAACCCTCACCACCACAACTCACCACCACTCACTACAACCCTCACCACCACCCACCACAACCCTCACCACCACCACTGATCACCACCACCACTCACCACCACCACTCACCACCACCACTCACCACCACAACCCTCACCACCACCACAACCCTCACCACCACCACCACCACAACCCTCACCACCACCACAACCCTCACCACCACCACCACAACCCTCACCACCACCACCACAACCCTCACCACCACCACCACAACCCTCACCACCACCACCACAACCCTCACCACCACCACCACAACCCTCACCACCACCACCACAACCCTCACCACCACCACCACCACAACCCTCACCACCACCACCACAACCCTCACCACCACCACCACCACCCTCACCACCACCACCACAACCCTCACCACCACCACAACCCTCACCACCACCACCACAACCCTCACCACCACCACCACAACCCTCACCACCACTCAACACCACAACCCTCACCACCACCACCACAACCCTCACCACCACCACAACCCTCACCACCACCACAACCCTCACCACCACCACCACCACAACCCTCACCACCACCACAACCCTCACCACCACCACAACCCTCACCACCACCACAACCCTCACCACCACCACAACCCTCACCACCACCACAACCCTCACCACCACAACCCTCACCACCACCACCACAACCCTCACCACCACCACCACAACCCTCACCACCACCACCACCCTCACCACCACCACAACCCTCACCACCACCACCACAACCCTCACCACCACCACCACCACCACCACAACCCTCACCACCACCACCACAACCCTCACCACCACCACCACAACCCTCACCACCACCACAACCCTCACCTCTTCGCCTCGTGTCGCCACGCCAGGGAAATCTGCTTTACGGCAGCATGTGTGGCAAAGTGTCGCAAAACAAAAATACGGGAGGGGGAGAGTAGGACTCCTCCACTTACGAACGCGGTGTGTTCGTAAGTCGATTAGTTCGTGATTCCAAACTTTACTCACGAACCAAGTCAAACTTCACGTGCAACGCGTTGGGAATCGTCAGAAGCCCGATTTTACAAACGCGCTGTGCCCCGAGCACGTGAAGCCACGGGCCAATAGCTTTAAAAGTCGTCCAATCTCTTCGACAACTTTTAAAGCAATTGCAGATGCCACTGGTTCTTCACGTTCTGTAGATGCCACTGGTTCTTCACGTCCTGTAGATGTAGATGCCACTGGTTCTTCACGTTCTGTAGATGCCACTGGTTCTTCACGTTCTGTAGATGCCACTGGTTCTTCACGTTCTACAGATGTAGATGCCACTGGTTCTTCACGTTCTGTAGATGTAGATGCCACTGGTTCTTCACGTTCTGCAGATGTAGATTACTGCTGGTTCTTCACGTCCTGTAGATGCCACTGGTTCTTCACGTTCTGTAGATGTAGATGCCACTGGTTCTTCACGTTCTACAGATGTAGATGCCACTGGTTCTTCACGTTCTGTAGATGTAGATGCCACTGGTTCTTCACGTTCTGTAGATGTAGATGCCACTGGTTCTTCACGTCCTGTAGATGCCACTGGTTCTTCACGTTCTGTAGATGCCACTGGTTCTTCACGTTCTGTAGATGCCACTGGTTCTTCACGTTCTACAGATGTAGATGCCACTGGTTCTTCACGTTCTGTAGATGTAGATGCCACTGGTTCTTCACGTTCTGCAGATGTAGATGCCGCTGGTTCTTCACGTCCTGTAGATGTAGATGTCACTGGTTCTTCACGTTCTGCAGATGTAGATGCCACTGGTTCTTCACGTTCTGTAGATGTAGATGCCACTGGTTCTTCACGTTCTGTAGATGCCACTGGTTCTTCACGTTCTGTGGATGTAGATGTCACTGGTTCTTCACGTCCTGTAGATGTAGATGCCACTGGTTCTTCACGTCCTGTAGATGTAGATGCCACTGGTTCTTCACGTCCTGTAGATGTAGATGTCACTGGTTCTTCACGTTCTGCAGATGTAGATGCCACTGGTTCATCACGTTCTACAGATGTAGATGCCGCTGGTTCTTCACGTTCTGCAGATGTAGATGTCACTGGTTTTTCACGTTCTGCAGATGTAGATGTCACTGGTTCTTCACGTTCTGCAGATGTAGATGCCACTGGTTCTTCACGTTCTGTAGATGTAGATGCCACTGGTTCTTCACGTTCTGTAGATGTAGATGCCACTGGTTCTTCACGTTCTGCAGATGTAGATGCCGCTGGTTCTTCACGTCCTGTAGATGTAGATGTCACTGGTTCTTCACGTTCTGCAGATGTAGATGCCACTGGTTCTTCACGTTCTGTAGATGTAGATGCCACTGGTTCTTCACGTTCTGTAGATGCCACTGGTTCTTCACGTTCTGTGGATGTAGATGTCACTGGTTCTTCACGTCCTGTAGATGTAGATGCCACTGGTTCTTCACGTCCTGTAGATGTAGATGTCACTGGTTCTTCACGTTCTGCAGATGTAGATGCCACTGGTTCATCACGTTCTACAGATGTAGATGCCGCTGGTTCTTCACGTTCTGCAGATGTAGATGTCACTGGTTCTTCACGTTCTGCAGATGTAGATGCCACTGGTTCTTAACGTTCTGCAGATGTAGATGCCGCTGGTTCTTCACGTTCTGTAGATGTAGATGCCACTGGTTCTTCACGTTCTGCAGATGTAGATGCCACTGGTTCTTCACGTTCTGTAGATGTAGATGCCGCTGGTTCTTCACGTTCTGTATGATGTAGATGCCACTGGTTCTCCACGTTCTGTAGATGTAGATGTCACTGGTTCTTCATGTTCTACAGATGTAGATGCCACTGGTTCTTCACGTTCTGTAGATGTAGATGTCACTGGTTCTTCACGTTCTGTAGATGTAGATGCCGCTGGTTCTTCACGTTCTGCAGATGTAGATGTCACTGGTTCTTCACGTTCTGTAGATGTAGATGCCGCTGGTTCTTCACGTTCTGCAGATGTAGATGTCACTGGTTCTTCACGTTCTGTATGATGCAGATGCCACTGGTTCTTCACGTTCTGCAGATGTAGATGCAACTGGTTCTTCACGTTCTGTATGATGCAGATGCCACTGGTTCTTCACGTTCTGTAGATGTAGATGCCACTGGTTCTTCACGTTCTGTAGATGTAGATGCCACTGGTTCTTCACGTTCTACAGATGTAGATGCCACTGGTTCTTCCCGTTCTGTAGATGTAGATGCCGCTGGTTCTTCACGCTCTGGAGATGTAGATGCCACTGGTTCTTCACGTTCTGTAGATGTAGATGCAATAAAATTCTCACGACGTTTCGACTGCAGCACAAGCAATCATCATCAGGTGTGAAAACCACAAATTTTCTTGTTATGGTTTTCACACCTGTTGATGATTGCTTGTGTTGATTGCTTGTGTTGCAGTCGAAACGTCGTGATAATTTTATTGTTTTATATTTTTTATTATTTTATTGTTTCCCTTCTACGCGGTGGTGACTTTACCGAAAGAACCAAGATTAATAATTGTATTGTTTGACAATAATTTTATTGTTTTATATTTTTATTATTTTATTGTTTCCCCTATCTACGTGGTGGTGACTTTATCGAAAGAACCAAGAATAATAATTTTATTGTTTTACAATAATTTTATTGTTTTATATTTTTATTATTTTATTGTTTCCCTATGTACGTGGTGGTGACTTTACCGAAAGAACCAAGAATAATAATTTTATTGTTTTACAATAATTTTATTGTTTTATATTTTTATTATTTTATTGTTTCCCTTCTACGTGGTGGTGACTTTACCGAGAGAACCAAGAATAATAATTTTATTGTTTTACAATAATTTTATTGTTTTATATTTTTTATAATTTTATTGTTTCCCTTCTACGTGGTGGTGACTTTACCGAAAGAACCAAGAATAATAATTTTATTGTTTTATATTTTTATTATTTTATTGTTTCCCTATGTACGTGGTGGTGACTTTACCGAAAGAACCAAGAATAATAATTGTATTGTTTTACAATAATTTTATTGTTTTATATTTTTATAATTTTATTGTTTCCCTTCTACGTGGTGGTGACTTTACCGAAAGAACCAAGAATAATAATTTTATTGTTTAACAATAATTTTATTGTTTTATATTTTTATTATTTATTGTTTCCCTATCTACGTGGTGGTGACTTTACCGAAAGAACCAAGAATAATAATTGTATTGTTTTACAATAATTTTATTGTTTTATATTTTTATTATTTTATTGTTTCCCCTATCTACGCGGTGGTGACTTTACCAAAAGAACCAAGAATAATAATTCTATTGTTTTACAATAATTTTTTTGTTTTATATTTTTATTATGTAGATGTAGATGCCGCTGGTTCTTCACGTTCTGCAGATGTAGATGCCACTGGTTCTTCACGTTCTGCAGATGTAGATGCCGCTGGTTCTTCACGTTCTGCTGATGTAGATGCCGCTGGTTCTTCACGTTCAGCAGATGTAGATGCCACTGGTTCTTCACGTTCTGTAGATACCACTGGTTCTTCACGTTCTGTAGATGTAGATGCCACTGATTCTTCACGTTCATCAGATGTAGATTCCACTGGTTCTTCACGTTCTGCAGATGTAGATGCCGTTGGTTCTTCACGTTCTGTAGATGTAGATGTCACTGGTTCTTCATGTTCTACAGATGTAGATGCCACTGGTTCTTCACGTTCTGTAGATGTAGATGCCACTGGTTCTTCACGTTCTGCAGATGTAGATGCCGCTGGTTCTTCACGTTCTACATATGTAGTTGCCACTGGTTCTTCACGTTCTGTAGATGTAGATGCCACTGGTTCTTCACGTTCTACATATGTAGTTGCCACTGGTTCTTCACGTTCTGTAGATGTAGATGCCACTGGTTCTTCACGTTTTGTAGATGTAGATGCCGCTGGTTCTTCACGTTCTGTAGATGTAGGTGCTACTGGTTCTTCACGTTCTGTAGATGTAGATGCCACTGGTTCTTCACGTTCTGTAGATGTAGATGCCACTGGTTCTTCACGTTCTGTAGATGTAGATGCCACTGGTTCTTCACGTTCTGTAGATGTAGATGCCACTGGTTCTTCACGTTCTGTAGATGTAGATGCCACTGGTTCTTCACGTTCTGTAGATGTAGATGCCACTGGTTCTTCACGTTCTGTAGATGTAGATGCCACTGGTTCTTCACGTTCTGTAGATGTAGATGCCACTGGTTCTTCACGTTCTGTAGATGTAGATGCCACTGGTTCTTCACGTTTTGTAGATGTAGATGCCACTGGTTCTTCACGTTCTGTAGATGTAGATGCCACTGGTTCTTCACGTTCTGTAGATGTAGATGCCACTGGTTCTTCACGTTCTGTAGATATAGATGCCACTGGTTCTTCACGTTCTGTAGATGTAGATGCCACTGGTTCTTCACGTTCTGCAGATGTAGATGCCGCTGGTTCTTCACGTTTTATATATATAAAACAATAAAATTCTCACGACGTTTCGTCTGCAGCGCAAGCAATCATCATCAGGTGTGAAAACCACAAATTTTCTTGTTATGGTTTTCACACCTGATGATGATTGCTTGTGTTGATTGCTTGTGCTGCATTCGAAATGTCGTGATAATTTAATTGCTTAATATTTTTATTATTTTATTGGTTCCCTATCTGCGCGGCGGTGGTGACTTTACCGAAAGAACCAAGAATAATAATTTTATTGTTTTACAATAATTTTATTGTTTTATATTTTTATTATTTTATTGTTTCCCTTCTACGTGGTGGTGACTTTACCGAGAGATCCAAGAATAATAATTTTATTGTTTTACAAAATTTTTATTGTTTTATATTTTTATTATTTCATTGTTTCCCTTCTACGTGGTGGTGACTTTACCGAAAGAACCAAGAATAATAATTTTATTGTTTTACAATAATTTTATTGTTTTATATTTTTATAATTTTATTGTTTCCCTTCTACGTGGTGGTGACTTTACCGAAAGAACCAAGAATAATAATTTTATTGTTTTATATTTTTATTATTTTATTGTTTCCCTATGTACGTGGTGGTGACTTTACCGAAAGAACCAAGAATAATAATTGTATTGTTTTACAATAATTGTATTGTTTTATATTTTTATAATTTTATTGTTTCCCTTCTACGTGGTGGTGACTTTACCGAAAGAACCAAGAATAATAATTTTATTGTTTAACAATAATTTTATTGTTTTATATTTTTATTATTTTATTGTTTCCCTATCTACGTGGTGGTGACTTTACCGAAATAACCAAGAATAATAATTGTATTGTTTTACAATAATTTTATTGTTTTATATTTTTATTATTTTATTGTTTCCCTTCTACGTGGTGGTGACTTTACCGAAAGAACCAAGAATAATAATTTTATTGTTTTATATTTTTATTATTTTATTGTTTCCCTATGTACGTGGTGGTGACTTTACCGAAAGAACCAAGAATAATAATTGTATTGTTTTACAATAATTGTATTGTTTTATATTTTTATAATTTTATTGTTTCCCTTCTACGTGGTGGTGACTTTACCGAAAGAACCAAGAATAATAATTTTATTGTTTAACAATAATTTTATTGTTTTATATTTTTATTATTTTATTGTTTCCCTATCTACGTGGTGGTGACTTTACCGAAATAACCAAGAATAATAATTGTATTGTTTTACAATAATTTTATTGTTTTATATTTTTATTATTTTATTGTTTCCCCTATCTACGCGGTGGTGACTTTACTAAAAGAACCAAGAATAATAATTCTATTGTTTTACAATAATTTTTTTGTTTTATATTTTTATTATTTTATTGTTTCCCTATCCACTCGGCGGTGGTGACTTTACCGAAAGAACCAAGAATAATAATTTTATTGTTTTACAATAATTTTATTGTTTTATATTTTTATTATTTCATTGTTTCCCCTATCTACGTGGCGGTGACTTTACCGAAAGAACCAAGAGTAATAATTGTATTGTTTTACAATAATTGTATTGTTTTATATTTTTATTATTTTATTGTTTCCCTATCCACTCGGCGGTGGTGACTTTACCGAAAGAACCAAGAATAATAATTTTATTGTTTCACAATAATTTTATTGTTTTTTATTTTTATTATTTTATTGTTTCCCGTCTACGTGGTGGTGACTTTACTGAAAGAACCAAGAATAATAATGTTATTGTTTTATATTTTTATTATTTTATTGTTTCCCCTATCTACGTTGTGGTGACTTTACCGAAAGAACCATGAATAATAATTTTATTGTTTTACAATTATTTTATTGTTTTATATTTTATTATTTTATTATTTCCCTTCTACGCGGTGGTGACTTTACCGAAAGAACCAAGAATAATAATTTTATTGTTTTATATTTTTATTATTTTATTGTTTCCCCTATCTACGTGGTGGTGACTTTACCGAAAGAACCAAGGATAATAATTTTATTGTTTTACAATAATTTTATTGTTTTATATTTTTATTATTTTATTGTTTCCCCTATCTACGTGGTGGTGACTTTACCGAAAGAACCAAGAATAATAATTTTATTGTTTCACAATAATTTTATTGTTTTATATATTTTTATTATTTTATTGTTTCCCTTCTACGTGGTGGTGACTTTACTGAAAGAACCAAGAATAATAATTTTATTGTTTTACAATAATTTTATTGTTTTATATTTTTATTATTTTATTGTTTCCCCTATCTACGTGGTGGTGACTTTACCGAAAGAACCAAGAATAATAATTTTATTGTTTTACAATAATTTAATTGTTTTACATTTTTATTATTATTATTTTATTGCTTCCCTATCCACACGGCGGTGGTGACTTTACCGAAAGAACCATAGACTATTTCTATAAAGCTGCTTAGCTTTGGCAAGAGACGTCCGGCACGAGGTTGGTGGGTGGGTGGGTTGGTGGGTGGACAGCACCAGGTGCTTATTTGAGGCTGAGTTGACCTAGGGGGGCCGAGGTGGGATGGGTGGTGGCAGTGAGGTGGGGTAAGATTCGGCCCTGGACCGGTTCACACTGTGATTGGTGGTCTTGAGCAGGAGTCGAACTCGGGTTTCTGTGGGCGTTCGGAGCGCTAAACCACCGGGCCAACCCTCCGAGCCATCGCCGTCACGTCGCGAGTGGCATCATCATCATTATCATCATCATTAAAACCACCATAATCATCAACATCATCACCACCATCATCATCATCATCATTAAAACCACCATAATCATCAACATCATCACCACCATCATCACCATCATCATTAAAACCACAATTATCATCAACATCACCACCATCACCATCATCATCATTAAAACCACCATAATCATCAACATCATCACCACCACCACCATCACTATCATCATCATTAAAACCACCATAATCATCAACATCATCACCACCACCATCACCATCATCATCATTAAAACCACCATAATCATCAACATCATCACCACCACCACCATCACTATCATCATCATCATCATCATTAAAACCACCATAATCATCAACATCATCACCACCACCATCACCATCATCATCATTAAAACCACAATAATCATCAACATCATCACCACCACCATCACCATCATCATCATCATTGAAACCACCATAATCATCAACATCACCACCACCACCACCATCATCATCATCATTAAAACCACCATAATCATCAACATCACCACCACCACCACCATCATCATTAAAACCACCATAATCATCAACATCATCACCACCACCACCATCATCACCACTACCACCACACCAACCACCACCACCACCACCACCACCGCCACTACCACCACCACACCAACCACCACCATCACCACCACCACCACCATCACCACCACCACCACCACCACACCAACCACCACCACCACCACCACCACACCAACCACCACCACCACCATCACCACCACCATCACCACCACCACCAACACCACCACCACCACCACCACACCAACCACCATCACCACCACCACCACCATCATCATCATTAAAACCACCATAGTCATCACCACCACCACCACCACCACACCAACCACCACCACCATCACCACCACCGCCACCACCACCACCACCACCACCACCACACCAACCACCACCACCACCACCATCACCACCACCATCACCACCATCACCACCACCACCACCACCATCACCACCATCATCATCATCATCATTAAAACCACCATAATCATCAACATCATCACCACCACCATCACCACCACCACCACACCAACCACCACCACCACCACCATCACCACCACCATCACCACCACCATCACCACCACCAACACCATCACCACCATCATCATCATTAAAACCACCATAATCATCAACATCACCACCACCACCACCACCATCACACCAACCACCACCATCACCACCACCACCAATCATCATCACCACCACCATCATCATCATTAAAACCACCATAATCATCAACATCATCACCACCACCATCATCACCACTACCACCACACCAACCATCATCATCATCATCTTTAAAACCACCATAATCATCAACATCATCATCAACACCAACACACCACCATCATCACCACCACCACCATCACCACCACCACCACCACCAACCATCATCACCACCATCACCACCACCACCACACCCAAAACAAGCACCACCACCATCACCATCACTACCACCACCACCACACCAACCATCATCACCACCACCATCATCACCACTACCACCACGCCAACCATCACCACCACCACCATCACCACCAACCATCATCACCACCATCACCACCACACCCACAACAACCACCACTACCACCACCATCATCACTACCACCACCATCACCACACCAACCATCATCACCACCACCACCATCATCACCACGACCACCACAAACCATCATCACCACCATCACCACCACACCCACAACAACCACCACTACCACCACCATCATCACTACCACCACCACCACCACTACCACACCAACCATCATCACCACCACCACCATCATCACCACCATCACCACACCAAACATCATCACCACCCCACCACCACTATCATTATCACAACCATCAGACCCACCATCATCATTCTCACCGTCATCACCACTATCATTACAACCACTGCCACAATCACCACCACCATCACCACCATCACCATCATCACCACTATCATTACCACCACTACCACAATCACTACTACCATCACCACCATCACCACCATCACCGTCAGGACCACTATCATTACCACCACTACCACAATCACTACTACCATCACCACCATCACCACCATCACCGTCAGGACCACTATCATTACCACCACTGCCACAATCACCACCACCATCACCACCATCACGATCATCACCACTATCATTACCACCACTACCACAATCACCACCACCATCACCACCACCACCATCATTACAACCACCAACATCACCACTACCATCATTACAACCACCACCATCATCATTACAACCAACATCACCATCATTACAACCACCACCATCATTAAAACCACCATAATCATCAACATCATCACCACCACCATCACTACCATCATCATCATTATCACAACCATCAGACCCACCATCATCATTCTCACCACCATCACCATCATTACCACCACTGCCACAATCACCACCACCATTACCACCATCATCATTATGACAACCACCAACATCACCACTACCATCATTACAACCAACACCACCATCATTACAACCACCACCACCATCATTACAACCACCAACATCACCACTACCATCATTACAACCACCACCACCACCATCATTACAACCACCACCACCACCACCATCATTACAACCACCACCATCATTACGACCATCACCATCACCACCACCATCATTACAACCACCATCACCATCATTACAACCACCATCACCACCACCACCATCATTACAACCACCAACATCACCATCACCATCATTACAACCACCATCACCACCATCATTACAACCACCACCACCACCACCATCATTACAACCACCACCACCACCATCATCATTACAACCACCACCACCATCATCATTACAACCACCATCACCATCATTACAACCACCACCACCACCATCATCATTACAACCACCACCACCATCATTACAACCACCACCACCACCATCATTACAACCACCACCACCATCACCACCACCATCACCATCACCACCACCACCATCATTACAACCACCAACATCACCATCACCATCATTACAACCACCATCACCACCATCATTACCACCACCACCATCACCATCATTACAACCACCACCACCACCATCATCATTACAACCACCATCACCATCATTACAACCACCACCACCACCATCATCATTACAACCACCATCACCATCATTACAACCACCACCACCACCATCATCATTACAACCACCATCACCATCATTACAACCACCACCACCATCACCACCACCATCACCACCATCACCACCATCATCATTACAACCACCAACATCACCACCATCCCCCTCATCATTAAAATCACCATAATCATCAACATCATCACCACCACCATCACTAACATCATCATCATTATCACAACCATCAGACCCACCATCATAATTCTCACCATCATCACCACTATCATTACCACCACTGCCACCATCATCACCATCATCACCACCATCACCATCATCATTATGACAACCACCAACATCACCACCACCACCATCATTACGACCACCACCATCACCACCACCACCATCATTACAACCACCATCACCATCATTACAACCACCACCACCATCATCATTACAACCACCATCACCATCATTACAAGCACCACCACCACCATCATCATTACCACCACCACCACCACCATCATTACAACCACCACCACCACCATCATCATTACAACCACCACCACCACCATCATCATTACAACCACCATCACCATCATTACAACCACCACAACCACCATCACTATCATTGCAACCACCACCACCACCATCATTACCACCACCACCATCACCATCATTACAACCACCACCACCACCATCATCATTACAACCACCATCACCATCATTACAACCACCACCACCATCATCATTACAACCACCACTACCATCATCATTACAACCACCATAACCATCATTACAACCACCACCACCATCACCATCATTACAACCACCACCACCATCATTACAACCAACATCACCATCATTACAACCACCACCATCATTAAAACCACCATAATCATCAACATCATCACCACCACCATCACTACCATCATCATCATTATCACAACCATCAGACCCACCATCATCATTCTCACCACCATCACCATCATTACCACCACTGCCACAATCACCACCACCATTACCACCATCATCATTATGACAACCACCAACATCACCACTACCATCATTACAACCAACACCACCATCATTACAACCACCACCACCATCATTACAACCACCAACATCACCACTACCATCATTACAACCACCACCACCACCATCATTACAACCACCACCACCACCACCATCATTACAACCACCACCATCATTACGACCATCACCATCACCACCACCATCATTACAACCACCACCACCACCACTGCCACCATCACCACCATCATCACCACCATCACCATCACCATCATTACAACCACCATCACCACCACCACCATCATTACAACCACCAACATCACCATCACCATCATTACAACCACCATCACCACCATCATTACAACCACCACCACCACCATCATTACAACCACCACCACCACCATCATCATTACAACCACCACCACCATCATTACAACCACCACCACCATCACCACCACCATCACCACCATCACCACCACCATCATTACAACCACCATCACCACCACCACCATCATTACAACCACCACCACCACCACCACCATCATTACAACCACCACCACCACCATCATCATTACAACCACCACCACCACCATCATCATTACAACCACCATCACCATCATTACAACCACCACAACCACCATCACTATCATTGCAACCACCACCACCACCATCATTACCACCACCACCATCACCATCATTACAACCACCACCACCACCATCATCATTACAACCACCATCACCATCATTACAACCACCACCACCATCATCATTACAACCACCACCACCATCATCATTACAACCACCATAACCATCATTACAACCACCACCACCATCACCATCATTACAACCACCACCACCATCATCATTACAACCACCACCACCATCATCATTACAACCACCACCACCATCATCATTACAACGACCATCACCATCATTACAACCACCACCACCACCATCATCATCATTACGACCACCACCATCACCACCACCATCATTACAACCACCATCACCATCATTACAACCACCACCACCACCATCATTACAACCACCACCACCATCATTACAACCACCATCACCATCATTACAACCACCACCACCACCATCATTACAACCACCATCACCATCATTACAACCACCACCACCATCATCATTACAACCGCCATCACCATCATTACAACCACCACCACCATCATTACAACCACCACCACCACCACCACCATTACCATCATTACAACCACCACCACCATCATTACAACCACCACCACCACCATCACCACCACCACCATCATCATTACAACAACCATCACCGCCATCACCATCATTACAACCACCACCACCACCATCATCATTACAACCACCATCACCATCATTACAACCACCACCACCACCATCATCATTACAACCACCACCACCACCACCATCATTACAACCACCACCACCATCATCATTGCAACCACCATCACCACCACCATCACCATCATTACAACAACAACCACCACCACCACCATCATTACAACCACCACCATCATCATTACAACCACCACCACCATCATTACAACCACCACCACCATCACCATCATTACAACCACCACCACCATCATTACAACCACCACCACCACCATCATCATTACAACCACCACCACCATCATCATTACAACCACCACCACCATCATCATTACAACCACCATCACCATCATTACAACCACCACCACCATCATCATTACAACCACCACCACCATCATCATTACAACCACCACCACCACCATCATTACAACCGCCATCACCATCATTACAACCACCACCACCACCATCATTACAACCACCACCATCACCACCACCATCATCATTACAACCACCACCACCATCATTACAACCACCATCACCATCATTACAACCACCACCACCATCATTACAACCACCACCACCATCACCACCACCACCACCATCATCATTACAACAACAACCACCACCATCACCATCATTACAACCACCACCACCATCATTACAACCACCACCACCACCATCACCACCACCACCACCATCATCATTACAACAACCATCACCGCCATCACCATCATTACAACCACCACCACCACCACCATCATCATCATCACAACCACCATCACCATCATTACAACCACCACCACCATCACCATCATCGTTACAACTGCAGCGTCAGAAATACATAGCACGTGCCACCCTTAACGACTTGGAGAAGATCTGCAAAGAGGTAGTGGGACAAAATCCCTCCTGAGATGTGTGTGCAAACCTGGTGGCCAACTAACAAGAAACGTCTGACCTCTGTGATTGCCAACAAGTTGTTTTTCCACCAAGTACCAAGTCATGTTTTGCAGAGGGGTCAAATACTTATTTTCCTCATTAAAATGCAAATCAATTTATAACATTTTCGACATGCGTTTTTCTGGATTTTGTTGTTGTTGTTGTTATTGTTGTTGATGTTGATGTTGTTGTTGTTATTGTTGTTATTGTTGTTGTTATTCTGTCTCTTACTGTTCGAACAAACCTACCATTAAAATCATTCCTCTGCCAGTGGGACAAACGTACAAAAATCAGCAGGTGATCAAATACTTCCTCGTCCCCTCACTGTACACTTTACCTGTTGTTGCGGGCAAGGGTCTATAGGTGGTGCCACCCTGAGATAGGGATTGGCCGGGTGGGTGGGGCGTGGCGTATTCCAGAGCCCCCTGGAAGGTTCCAGAAAAGGGGGCGGAGCCGGTGGGCGGGGGAGTCCCCGAGTTGAGTATAAAAGGCGGGCCCCAGGACTGCCTCGAGGCAGTGCTCTGTTACACGGAAGACTGAAGACCAGCTAGGCTGGGAACCCCCTGGGAACCCCCTGGGAACCCCCTGGGAACCCCCTGGGAACCGACCTCCTTTGAAGGGCCGAGAGAGTGTGGGACCAGTGGACGAGACCCGCACCTTTGTCTGGGTCGGGTCAGCGTAGGTCACCCTTAGCCGGAGGGGTCAGGGCCCTCAGCCCCCCGTGATAGGGCACGTCAACCACGGAAGCCATACCTCCCCAGGTAGCGGGAGGACAAGAGGGCTTCTGTTATGAGATTCACATGAACCGTGTTGCCTATGGGCAGCGTATCCAAGTGTCCGTGGGAAGGCACTACACAAACACGGCCATTCACCATCATCACCACCATCATCAATACAACCACCACCACCATCATCATTATTACAACCACCATCATTCACCACCACCACCACCATCATCAATACAACCACCACCACCATCATCATCATTACAACCACATCCATAAACCACCACCACCATCATCAATGCAACCACCACCACCATCACCACCATCATCATTACAACCACAACCACCACCATCATCAATACAACCACCACCACCATCACCAGCATCATCAATACAACCACCACCACCATCATCATTACAACCACCACCATCATTACAACCACCACCATTCATCACCATCATCATCATTACAACCACCACCACCATCACCACCACCATCATCATTACAACCACAACCATCTCCACCACCATCATAATTACAACCACCACCACCACCACCATCACCACCATCATCATCATCATCAATACAACCACAAACCACCACCATCATTACCACCACCATCACCATCATCATCATTACAACCACCACGATCACCACCACCACCACCATCATCATCATTACAACCACATCGATTCACCACCACCATCATCAATACAACCACCACCATCACCACCACCATCATCATCATTACAACCACCACCATTTACCACCACCATCATCATCATTACAACCACAACCACCACCACCACCATCATCACCACCATCATCATTACAACCACATCCATTCGCCACCATCATCAATACATCCACCACCATCATTACAACCACAACCACCACCACCACCACAACCATCATCATTACAACACCGCCATCATTGCAACACCACCACCACCTTCATCACTACCACACAAACCATCACCAACAACAACCGTCATTTGCCACTAAGTGGCGGTGACGTCACCACGACGCTTGTGCCAGGCCATGTGCATCTTGAGGCCACGTGAAGTGTCGAACGCCCGCTGGCAGGAGGTCACGGGGCAGACCCAGGTGCCACGGGTCGACTGACTGAGATGACTGGCTGATGCACCACCTGTGCCCCCTACTGTGCCAACTTGCTGTGCTTTAGCCACCCGGCGCTCGTTGTTGTGAGCATCGCTCCTCCGCCCTCCGTTGTTGTTGGAGGGCGACTGCCTCCAACTGCCCAGTAGCGTCCTTCACGAGCCTCCTCCACAGAGGCCGATCTTGACACCGCTGGTACCGGTCATCGGCAAGTCCACTCAGCTCCACGTCCTCCTGTACCACATCACTCCATCTCTTCTCTAGCCCGTGCCGCGCCGGTTTAGCCCGCTCGATCCGGCCGAACAAAAGCTGTTTCGACATGCGGTGGCTGGGCATGCGGGCTACATGACCCAGCCATCGCAGCCTTGCCTGCGGGAGGAGCTCACCGATGGGACCTTTCTAGGATTTGTGAGCTCCTCACACAATACAGCCTGGTTAAACCCAGGATGTATAGTAGGCAGGCCAGCCTAAATGTTTTTAAACAGCGATGTTTCATTAGGGGGGGAGGGGGGGTCCATGTATCGCAAGCATAGAGAAGGGAGGTAATGACTGTGGCCGAGAAGAGCGTTGTTATGATGTCATATAGGGCAGTCTGTGCACAAACGCCACCCTCTCTCAGCATTTCGCTTGGAAGATCATCTTTGCTCGGTGTCTTTCCTGGTCTCAGACTCTGGATGGGCTTCAGTACTTCCTCAACAGATGGAACCTCAGCCAGACACTCACAGGGGGTGACTTCTTACAATATTTGAGGCACCGCAGCCTCAGCAGGGTCATCCTCACTTTGTGCCACGATGTTTTCCTGGCTGAGAGATTTTCCCTCCCCCAGGAACTCACAGAAATGCTCAACAAATCTGCAAACCTGTTCCGGTGGGTCGGAGACTGGATCACCGTTTGTTCCCCTAATGATGGTAATAGGTGTGGCGCTGCAGGTTACTTTTTTGATGGAGTTAAATAGAGATTTGTGATCGCGGGCCACTGAGGCAGACTCCATCTCCTCAGCAACCCGGGACCACCACCCATCCTTGCAGCGCCTCACGGCTCTCCGAACCTCCGAGCGAAGGCTGCGGTAAGCCTCCTCATTCTCTGACGTGGGATTCTGTAGCCGATGACAGTGGGCCTGTCGCTTTATCTTTACCATCCTGAACACCTCCTCTGTCATCCAGGGTGTCTGGGGAGGTCTGGACCGCGTACCCAAAGCAGCCATTGTAGCTGCATGAGTCACAGTCCTGAACCTCGCCCATTTACCCTCGATATCAGGAGTGGGGGACGATGCCAACCCCAGCCGCAAGCGATGATGAAATTCTCGCTTGCAACTTTCATCAGCTAGCTGAGACCATGCCACTGTGGGTTTGAATGGGGTCCTGGGTGTACACCCACCACCGGAGTGGAAGAATGGCAGGCGCATCTTACAGATGACAAGTCGATGGTCAGAGGGCAGATCAGCTCCACGCTAGGTCCTGGTGTCAAGGACATGGGCCCGCATCCGCTGTTCAGTCACTATGTAGTCCAGCAGATGTTCTTGCTTGGACCCGGCATGCATCCATGATGTTGTGTGGATGCGCCGATGCCGGAACAGCGTGTTGGTAATTGCAAGCCCAAGGGCTGTACAAAAATCTAGCAGCCTCCTGCCATTGTTATTGAGCTGATCTGGCCCATGCCTTCCAATAACTCCAGACCAGGTGCCAGCATCATGACCAACTCGGGCATTGAAGTCACCCAACAAGATGACTCTATCCCGAGGGGCCACTTTAGCCAGCACCTCTGACCGGAGGTCATCGAAGGCATCTGACTCATCGGCTTTGCCTGCATCCCTCCACGGATGTTCGTCTTCGGTGGGGGCATAAGTAACCACGACCACCACTCCTCGCCTCCGGTTGATGGGAAGGCGAGCCCAAAGTAGCCTGGGGCTCACAGCTTCCCACACCTCACCGCCACGCTCCCACGCCCCCTTCATTCTTTTGTTCAGAAGAAGAGCCACACCCTGTTGTTGGGCAGTCTGCTGCCCCGAGTAGAGGACTGTCCACCCCTCATAGTGGCAGGAGCCAGAGCCGGTCCACCGGACCTCCTGAATGCCACAGAGATCCAGGCGGTACCGGTCCAGCTCCCGACAGAGGAGTGGCAGCCTCTCCTCCGCAGTGAGCGTTCGAACATTCCACGTGGCCACACGAAGTGGCTTTTCGTTGCTTCTGGAGGAGCCCCGAGGGTAGAGATTCAATCTCCTGGCTCCGCCAATTGGGGTTTGGCCAGGAGACGTCATAGACGCCTGTCCCCCCGGGGCCTCCGGCACAAGCTTATCAGTTACATTAATCATTCGTGGTTTAGTGGTAAATTAATTGAAGGTGGAGGGGTTACCAGCCCCTCGCACCCGTCCAGAGCCCCCGTTTTTGCCGCTGTGGTGGACACATGCCATGAGGAGAGAGGGCCAATCGGAATTGGACCTCCCCCCACAGCATTGTCCACGACAGAGTTGCCCGTCCGGCACCATGAGGAGGTAGGGGGTTGTTTTTTCCAGACTCGCTCCCTGACAGGCAAATGAACCCCAGTCTCCTGGATAGTAAAGTACAAGCCATTTTACTATCCAGGAACCATCACCACCACACCAACCATCACCACCACCAACACACCACCATCATCACCACCACCATCATCACCACCACCACCACACCAACCATCATCACAACCAACACACCACCATCACCACCACCACCATCATCACCACCACCACACCAACCATCACCACCACCACCACCACCATCATCACCACCATCATCACCACCACCACACCAAACATCACCACCACCACCACACCACCATCATCACCACCACACCAACCATCACCATCACCACCAACACACCAACCATCCCCACCACCACCATCATCACCAACAACACACCACCATCACCACCACCACCATCATCACCACCACCACCACCACCACACCAACCATCATCACCACCACCACCACCATCATCACCACCACCACCACCACACTAACCATCATCACCACCACCATCATCACCACCACCACCACCACACCAACCATCATCATCACCATCATCACCACCACCACCAACCATCACCACCACCATTACCACCACCACCACAACAACAACCATCATCACCACCACCACACCACCACCATCATCACCACCACCACACTCACAACAACAACCATCACCACCACCACCACAACAACCACCACAATGACAAAGGGTCTACAGTCCAGCATCGTGAAGAGACTCTCTCTCTCCGTGTATTTCATGAAACATTGTCCCTGAAAGGCGAGTCAAATAACGTGTCTTAAAAACCTAGCGCGCACACACACACACGTGTACACACACACACGTGTACACACACACACACGTGTACACACACACACACACGTGAACACACACACGTGAACAAACACACGTGTACACACACACACGTGTACAACACACGTGAACACACACACGTGTACACACACACACGTGTACACACACACACGTGAACACACACACACGTGTACACACACACACACGTATACCACACACACATGCACACACACACACACACACGTGAACACACACGTGTACACACACACGTGTAGAACACACACACACGTAAACACACACACGTGTATACCACACACACATGCACACACACACGTGTACACACACACACATGTACACACACACACGGAAACACACACACACACATGTATACCACACACACATGCACACACACACGTGTACACACACACACACACGTACAACACACACACGTGTACAACACACACATGTATACACACACACACGCGTGTACCAACACACACACACACGCGTGTACAACACACACACACGCGTGAACACACACGTGAACACACACGTGTAGTTGATAGGTTTGTGGGTTAGTGGATAGGTTTGTGGGTTAGTGGATAGGTTTATGGGTTAGTGGATAGGTTTATGGGTTAGTGGTTAGGTTTGTGGGTTAGTGGATAGGTTTGTGGGTTAGTGGGTAGGTTTGTGGGTTAGTGGATAGGTTTATGGGTTAGTGGATAGGTTTATGGGTTAGTGGATAGGTTTGTGGGTTAGTGGCTAGGTTTGTGGGTTAGTGGATAGATTTGTGGGTTAGTGGATAGGTTTGTGGGTTAGTGGATAGGTTTATGGGTTAGTGGATAGGTTTGTGGGTTAGTGGATAGTTTATGGGTTAGTGGGTAGGTCTGTGGGTTAGTGGCTAGGTTTGTCGGTTAGTGGGTAGGTTTATGGGTTAGTGGATAGGTTTATGGGTTAGTGGATAGGTTTGTGGGTTAGTGGATAGGTTTGTGGGTTAGTGGATAGGTTTATGGGTTAGTGATAGGTTTGTGGGTTAGTGGGTAGGTTTATGGGTTAGTGGATAGGTTTATGGGTTAGTGGATAGGTTTGTGGGTTAGTGGATAGGTTTGTGGGTTAGTGGTTAGGTTTGTGGGTTAGTGGATAGGTTTATGGGTTAGTCGGTAGGTCTGTTGGTTAGTGGGTAGGTTTATGGGTTAGTGGTTAGGTTTATGGGTTAGTGGGTAGGTCTGTGGGTTAGTGGGTAGGTTTATGGGTTAGTGGTTAGGTTTATGGGTTAGTGAATAGGTTTGTGGGTTAGTGGATAGGTTTGTGGGTTAGTGGTTAGGTTTGTGGGTTAGCGGATAGATTTATGAGTTAGTGGATAGGTTTATGGGTTAGTGGTTAGGTTTGTGGGTTTGTGGATAGGTTTGTGGGTTAGTGGATAGGTTTGTGGGTTAGTGGATAGGTTTATGGGTTAGTGGATAGGTTTGTGGGTTAGTGGATAGTTTATGGGTTAGTGGGTAGGTCTGTGGGTTAGTGGCTAGGTTTGTCGGTTAGTGGGTAGGTTTATGGGTTAGTGGATAGGTTTATGGGTTAGTGGATAGGTTTGTGGGTTAGTGGATAGGTTTGTGGGTTAGTGGATAGGTTTATGGGTTAGTGGGTAGGTCTGTGGGTTAGTGGGTAGGTTTATGGGTTAGTGGTTAGGTTTATGGGTTAGTAGGTAGGTCTGTGGGTTAGTGGGTAGGTTTATGGGTTAGTGGTTAGGTTTATGGGTTAGTGAATAGGTTTGTGGGTTAGTGGATAGGTTTGTGGGTTAGCGGATAGATTTATGAGTTAGTGGATAGGTTTATGGGTTAGTGGTTAGGTTTGTGGGTTTGTGGATAGGTTTGTGGTTTAGTGGGTATGTTTGTGGGTTAGCGGATAATGTTTAGGGGCTAAACATCATATAGATTTACAGCAGTGTTAAGACTTAGGGGCTGAGCATTCAATGGGTTTAGAGCGGTGTTTAGACTTAGGGGGTTAATATTATATAGGTTTAGAGCGGTGTTTAGACTTAGGGGGTTAATATTACATAGATTTAGAGCGGTGTTTAGACTTAGGGGTTTAACATTATATAGGTTTAGAGCGGTGTTTAGACTTAGGGGTTTAACATTATATAAGTTTACAGCGGTGTTTAGACTTATGGGTTTAACATTATATAGATTTAGAGCGGTGTTTAGACTTAGGGGTTTAACATTATATAGGTTTAGAGCGGTGTTTAGACTTAGGGGTTTAAAAAACGATGGGTTTAGAGCGGTGTTTAGACTTAGGGGTTTAACATTATATAGATTTAGAGCAGTGTTTAGACTTAGGGGTTTAACATTATATAGATTTAGAGCGGTGTTTAGACTTAGGGGTTTAACATTATATAGATTTAGAGCGGTGTTTAGACTTAGGGGGTTAACATTATATAGATTTAGAGCGGTGTTTAGACTTAGGGGTTTAATATTATATAGTTTTAGAGCGGTGTTTAGACTTAGGGGTTTAACATTATATAGATTTAGAGCGGTGTTTAGACTTAGGGGGTTAACATTATATAGATTTAGAGCGGTGTTTAGACTTAGGGGTTTAACATTATATAGGTTTAGAGCGGTGTTTAGACTTAGGGGTTTAACATTATATAGATTTAGAGCGGTGTTTAGACTTAGGGGTTTAACATTATATAGGTTTAGAGCGGTGTTTAGACTTAGGGGTTTAATATTGTATAGGTTTAGAGCGGTGTTTAGACTTAGGGGTTTATTATTATATAGGTTTAGAGCGGTGTTTAGACTTAGGGGTTTAACATTATATAGATTTAGAGCGGTGTTTAGACTTAGGGGTTTAACATTATATATGTTTAGGGCGGTGTTTAGACTTAGGGGTTTAACATTATTTAGGTTTAGAGCGGTGTTTAGACTTAGGGGTTTAACATTATATAGATTTAGAGCGGTGTTTAGACTTAGGGGTTTAATTATATATAGGTTTAGAGCGGTGTTTAGACTTATGGGTTTAACATTATATAGGTTTAGAGCGGTGTTTAGACTTAGGGGTTTAATTATATAGGTTTAGAGCAGTGTTTAGACTTAGGGGTTTAACTTTATATAGGTTTAGAGCGGTGTTTAGACTTAGGGGTTTAACATTATATAGGTTTAGAGCGGTGTTTAGACTTAGGGGTTTAACATTATATAGGTTTAGAGCAGTGTTTAGACTTAGGGGTTTAACATTTTATAGGTTTAGAGCGGTGTTTAGACTTAGGGGTTTAATGATATAGGTTTAGGGCGGTGTTTAGACTTAGGGGTTTAATTATATAGGTTTAGAGCGGTGTTTAGACTTAGGGGTTTAACATTATATAGGTTTAGAGCGGTGTTTAGACTTAGGGGTTTAATATTACGTAGATTTAGAGCGGTGTTTAGACTTAGGGGTTTAATTATATAGGTTTAGAGCGGTGTTTAGACTTAGGGGTTTAACATTATATAGGTTTAGAGCGGTGTTTAGACTTAGGGGTTTAACATTATATAGATTTAGAGCGATGTTTAGACTTAGGGGTTTAACATTATATAGATTTAGAGCGGTGTTTAGACTTAGGGGTTTAACATTATATAGATTTAGAGCAGTGTTTAGACTTAGGGGTTTAATATTATATAGATTTAGAGCGGTGTTTAGACTTAGGGGTTTAATTATATATAGGTTTAGAGCGGTGTTTAGACTTAGGGGTTTAATTATATAGGTTTAGAGCGGTGTTTAGACTTAGGGGTTTAACATTATATATGTTTAGAGCGGTGTTTAGACTTAGGGGTTTAACATTATATAGGTTTAGCGCGGTGTTTAGACTTAGGGGTTTAATATTATATAGATTTAGAGCGGTGTTTAGACTTAGGGGTTTAATTATATAGGTTTAGAGCGGTGTTTAGACTTAGGGGTTTAACATTATATATAGGTTTAGGACAGTGTTTAGACTTAGGGGTTTAACATTATATATGTTTAGAGCGGTGTTTAGACTTAGGGGTTTAACATTATATAGATTTAGAGCGGTGTTTAGACTTAGGGGTTTAATTATATAGGTTTAGAGCGGTGTTTAGACTTAGGGGTTTAACATTATATATAGGTTTAGGACAGTGTTTAGACTTAGGGGTTTAACATTATATAGATTTAGAGCGGTGTTTAGACTTAGGGGTTTAATTATATAGGTTTAGAGCGGTGTTTAGACTTAGGGGTTTAATATTATATAGATTTAGAGCGGTGTTTAGACTTAGGGGTTTAATATTATATAGATTTAGAGCGGTGTTTAGACTTAGGGGTTTAACATTATATAGGTTTAGAGCGGTGTTTAGACTTAGGGGTTTATGATTCGATGGGTTTGCAGTAGCAGCAGTGTAGCTGTGACCGCTGCACCACCGCTCAACCACACACACACAGACACACACACACACACAGACACACACACACAGACACACACACACACAGACACACACACACACACAGACACACACACACACAGACACACACACACAGACACACACAGACACACACACAGACACTCACAGACACTCAAAGACACTCACAGACACTCAAAGACACACACAGACAGACACAGACACTCACAGACACACACATACACACACAGACAGAAACACACACATTCACAGACAGACACACACAGACACAGACACACACACAGACACTCACAGACACTCAAAGACACACACAGACACTCACACACACACACAGACACACACACAGACACACACACAGACACACACACACAGACACACACAGACACACACACACACACAGACACACACACAGACACACACACACACACAGACACACACACAGACACACACAGACACTCAAAGACACACACAGACAGACACAGACACTCACGGACACACACATACACACACAGACAGAAACACACACATTCACAGACAGACACACACAGACACACACAGACACACACGGACTTTCACAGACACACACAGACATTCACAGACACACACAGACACACACAGACTTTCACAGACACACACAGACAGACATTCACAGACACACACACACATTCACAGACAGACACACACAGACACACACAGACTTTCACAGACACAGACATTCACAGACAGACACACACAGACACTCACCACCACCGTGACCACCCTAACCCCAGCAATTTAAATATAATTAATATGATTAATATAATTAATATGATTAATATGCAGACTGCAAGACCTAAGGCACACTTTTTACCGATCCATGAAATACACAAAACACACAGATGTATCTGAGTACATAGGTGTGTGTACACTGTGTGTGTGTACACGTGTGTGTACACATGTGTGTACACTGTGTGTGGTGTGTACACGTGTGTGTACACTGTGTGTGTGTACACGTGTGTGTACACATGTGTGTACACGTGTGTATGTGTACACGTGTGTATGTGTACACGTGTGTATGTGTACACGTGTGTATGTGTGTGTCATTGTGTGTGTACACGTGTGTGTACACGTGTTTGTGTGTACACTGTGTGTGTGTACAGGTGTGTATGTGTACACGTGTGTGTGTGTGCCATTGTGTGTGTGTGTACACTATGTGTGTACACTGTGTGTGTGTACACGTGTGTATGTGTGTGTCATTGTGTGTACACGTGTGTGTACACGTGTATATGTGTGTGTGCACTGTGTGTGTGTACACGTGTGTGTGTACACATGTGTGTACACGTGTGTATGTGTACACGTGTGTATGTGTGTACACAGGTGTGTGTGTGTACGCTGTGTGTACACTGTGTGTGTGTGTACACTGTGTGTGTGTACACAGGTGTGTGTACACTGTGTGTGTGTACACTGTGTGTGTGTACACTGTGTGTGTGTTTACACAGGTGTGTCTGACTATACGTGTCTGTGTGTGTACGTGCGTACACCTGTGTGCAGTGCGTACGTACGTACACACACACACACACTTGTACACACACACCTGTACACAACAAAGATCCCCCGTGTAGCCTGTAACAGACTGTAGGGGCAAGTGCTGTTAGCGAGCACCTATGAAGGCCGCTAACGGTACACGAGGGGGTGGGTGGCCAGCAACCACGCCCGACCGCCTTTGTCTCCCCAGTGGCGATGTTTACACGCCGCAACAGGTACTCATTTGAGGCCGAGTCGACCTCAGGGGAGGCCCTAGGGGACCGGCTCAGACAACCGTCACCGGCGGTGTTGGCCGTGAGCGGGAATCGAACCCGGGTCGCCGGGTTCATAGCGCAGCGTAGCGCTAACCCGCTACACTACCGCTCCCCACTACACACACACACACACTTGTACACACACACACACACACCTGTACACACACACACACACACCTGTACACACACACACACACACCTGTACACACACACACACCTGTTCGCACACACACACACACACCTGTACGCGTGCGTGCAACCGGACACGTTTCGTGCGTGCACAGGCGAGGCAGTCAACGTCTCCCAGCCGCTGTGACGATCGCGACGATCGCGACATTGACGGCGACATTGACGGCGACAGACAGAGACGCAGACCCCAAATGTGCAGTGCCAGGCATCATCGACCAGGTGGTCGGGGGACCGGAACCCACGGCCTCCTATGGGGTAGGCCCCGGCCGAGGGAGCTGACGTCTGGCGGCCCAACGGCGAGCAACGGTAGCGGCGGGCGCGGGGGAAATCGAGTCGAGCGACCCGTGGAGGAGGAGGAGGTCCCCGGGGAGGCGAGGATCCTCCTGGGCCCGTCGGTTTACGAAAAAAAACAAAAAAAAGAGGGCCGGGAGGATCTCGGTTCGAAGGAAGGGGCGGCGGCGTCGGAGCAGCGGAACGGGAAAAGAACTCGCGGGGTTTCGGTCGCGGCGGTCGCAGGTAGGTCGTCCCAATCGGGAGAAGCGGGCTGAGCCTCTGAAGGTTTTAAAGAGGCGTGTAGCCTCAGTGTCAGCGGGAAAAGCGGGCTGAGCCTCTGAAGGTTTTAAAGAGGCGTGTAGCCTCAGTGTCAGCGGGAAAAGCGGGCTGAGCCTCTGAAGGTTTTAAAGAGGCGTGTAGCCTCAGTGTCAGCAGGAAAAGGGGGGTTAGCCTCTAAAGGCAAACTGTTTGTAAAGGTTTAAAAAGGCGTATAACGTTAGCCTCTAAAGGGCAAACTGTTTATAAAGGTTTAAAAAGGCGTGTAGCCTCAGTGTCAGCGGGAAAAGGGGGTTAGCCTCTAAAGGCAAACTGTTTATAAAGGTTTTAAAAAAGGCGTGTAGCCTCAGTGTCAGCGGGAAAAGAGGGGTTAGCCTCTAAAGGCAAACTGTTTATAAAGGTTTTAAAAAAGGCGTGTAGCCTCAGTGTCAGCAGGAAAAGGGGGTTAGCCTCTAAATGCAAACTGCTTGTAAAGGTTTAAAAAGACGTGTAGCCTCAGTGTCAGCAGGAAAAGGGGGTTTGCCTCTAAAGGCAAACTGTTTATAAAGGTTTAAAAAGGCGTGTAGCCTCAGTGTCAGCAGGAAAAGGGGGTTAGCCTCTAAAGGCAAACTGCTTGTAAAGGTTTAAAAAGGCGTGTAGCCTCAGTGTCAGCGGGAAAAGAGGGGTTAGCCTCTAAAGGCAAACTGTTTATAAAGGTTTTAAAAAAGGCGTGTAGCCTCAGTGTCAGCAGGAAAAGGGGGTTAGCCTCTAAAGGGCAAACTGTTTGTGAAGGTTTCAAAAAGGCTAACCCCCCTTTTCCTGCTGACACTGAGGCTACACACCTTTTTAAACCTTTATAAACAGTTTGCCCTTTAGAGGCTAACCCCCTTTTCCTGCTGACACTGAGGCTACACGCCTTTTTAAAACCTTTATAAACAATTTGCCTTTAGAGGCTAATCCCCTTTTCCTGCTGACACTGAGGCTACACGCCTTTTTAAACCTTTAGAGGCTAACCCCCTTTTCCCGCTGACACTGAGGCTACACGCCTTTTTAAACCTTTACAAGCAGTTTGCCTTTAGAGGCTAACCCCCTTTTCCTGCTGACACTGAGGCTACACGCCTTTTTAAACCTTTAGAGGCTAACCCCCTTTTCCCGCTGACACTGAGGCTACACGCCTTTTTGAAACCTTCACAAACAGTTTGCCTTTAGAGGCTAACCCCATTTTCCTGCTGACGCTGAGGCTACACGCCTTTTTAAACCTTTAGAGGCTAACCCCCTTTTCCCGCTGACACTGAGGCTACACGCCTTTTTAAACCTTTAGAGGCTAACCCCCTTTTCCTGCTGACACTGAGGCTACACGCCTTTTTAAACCTTTACAAGCAGTTTGCCTTTAGAGGCAAACCCCCTTTTCCTGCTGACACTGAGGCTACACGCCTTTTTAAACCTTTAAAAACAGTTTGCCTTTAGAGGCTAACCCACTTTTCCTGCTGACACTGAGGCTACACGCCTTTTTAAAACCTTTATAAAAAGTTTGCCCTTTAGAGGCAAACCCCCTTTTCCTGCTGACACTGAGGCTACACGCCTTTTTAAACCTTTATAAACAGTTTGCCTTTAGAGGCAAACCCCCTTTTCCTGCTCACACTGAGGCTACACTCCTTTTTAAACCTTTACAAGCAGTTTGCCTTTAGAGGCTAACCCTCTTTCCCCGCTGACACTGAGGCTACATGCCTTTTTAAAACCTTTATAAACAGTTTGACTTTAGAGGCTAACCCCCTTTTCCTGCTGACCGACCGCTTGCGCGTTGCGATAGAAACGCCGAGGGTTTTTTGTTATTCTCTTTGGACCGATCTACACGACTTCACCGAAAGACCGAAAGAATACCGCAGAGG
>NC_133741.1:6804366-6809366 GCF_048934315.1 Petromyzon marinus | reverse complement strand
ACACAGACACACACAGACACACAGACACACACACACACAGACACACAGACACACAGACACACACACACAGACACACACACACACACAGACACACACACACAGACACACACACACACACAGACACACACACACAGACACACACACAGACACACACACACAGACACACACACACAGACACACACACAGACACACACACAGACACGTCTGCTGCTGGTGGTTGTTGTGGTTGCACTCACCCACCTACTCACCCATCCACTGCCTCACTCACTCACCCACCCACCCACTCACCCAGTAACCCACCCACCCACACACTCACCCACCCACACACTCACCCACCCACCCACTCACCCACCCACTTACTCACTCACCCACCCACTCACCCACCCACTCACTCACTCACCCACCCACTCACCCACCCACCCACTCACCCACTCACTCACCCACTCACTCACCCACCCACTCACCCACCCACCCACTCACCCACTCACTCACCCACTCACTCACCCACCCACTCACCCACCCACTCACTCACTCACCCACCCACTCACCCACTCACCCACCCACTTACTCACTCACCCACCCACTCACCCACCCACTCACTCACTCACCCACCCACTCACCCACCCACCCACCCACTCACCCACCCACTCACTCACTCACTCACTCACCCACCCACTCACCCACCCACCCACTCACTCACCCACCCACCCACTCACCCACTCACCCACCCACTCACCCACTCACCCACCCACTCACCCACTCACACACTCACCCACTCACCCACCCACTCAATCACTCCAGGTGGAGGAGGTGGACGAGGTGGACGAGGTGGACGAGGTGGACGACTCACCTCCACGTACTGGAAGCCCGTGGCTATCACGAGGTGGACGAGGTGGACGAGGTGGACGAGGTGGACGAGGTGGACGACTCACCTCCACGTACTGGAATCCCATGGCTATCACGAGGTGGACGAGGTGGACGAGGTGGACGACTCACCTCTACGTACTAAAAGCCCGTGGCTATCACGAGGTGGACGAGGTGGACGAGGTGGAGGAGGTGGACGAGGTGGACGAGGTGGACGAGGTGGACGACTCACCTCCACGTACTGGAATCCCATGGCTATCACGAGGTGGACGAGGTGGACGAGGTGGACGACTCACCTCTACGTACTAAAAGCCCGTGGCTATCACGAGGTGGACGAGGTGGACGAGGTGGAGGAGGTGGACGAGGTGGACGAGGTGGACGAGGTGGACGACTCACCTCCACGTACTGGAATCCCATGGCTATCACGAAGTTGGCCGTCCAGTTGCAACAGCCGGCGACGGCGATGGCGGTGGGCCTGGCCGCCTGGCCGAACAGTTCAGCGGCGATGAACCACGGAATGGGCCCTGGGCCAACCTCAAAGAGCGCCACGAAGCCGAAGATCGCCACCACACTCACGTAGGACATGGCCTGGTGACGTTCCTGCATCAACAACAACAGCAACAACAACAACATCAACAACATAAACAACAACAACATCAACATAAACAACAACAACATCAACAACAACAACATCATCAACAACAATATCATCATCAACAACAACATCAACATCATAAACATCATTAACAACATCAACAACATCATCAACAACAACAACATCATCAACATCAATATCATCAACAACAACAACAACATCAACATAAACAACAACATCAACATAAACAACAGCAACATCATCAACAACATCAACAACAACATCAACAAGAACATCATCAACAACAACATCATAAACATCATTAACAACATCATCAACAACATCAACAACAACAACATCATTATCAACATCATCATCAACATCATCAACAACAACAACATCATCAACAACAACAACAACATAAACATCAACAACATCAACAACATCAATAACATCAACATAAACAACAACAGCATCAACAACAACAACATCATAAACATCATTAACAACATCATCAACAACATCAACAACAACAACATCAACAACATCAACATCATCAACAACATCAACAACATCAACATCATCAACAACATCAACAACAACATCGCCACCACGCTCACGTAGGACATGGCCTGGTGACGTTCCTGCATCAACAACAACAGCAACAACATCAACAACAACAACAACAACATCATCAACAACAATATCATCATCAACAACAACATCAACATCATAAACATCATTAACAACATCATCATCAACATCATCAACAACAGCATCATCATCAACAACATCAACAACATCATCAATAACAACAACAACAACATCAACAACATCATAAACATTATTAACAACATCAACAACAGCAACATCATCAACAACAGCAACAACATCAACAACAACAACATAAACATAAACAACAACAACAACATAAACAACAACAACATCATCATCAACAACAACATCAACATCAACAACATAAACAACATCAACATCATAAACATCATCAACAACAACAACAACATCAACAACAACATCAACAACATCAACAACATCAACAACAACATCAACATCATCAACAACAACACCAACAACATCAACAACAACAACATAAACAACAACATCAACAACATCAACATAAACAACAACATCATCAACATCAACATAAACAACAACAACAACAACCACATCAACAACATCAACAACAACATAAACAACAACATCATCAACATCAACATAAACAACAACAACAACAACCACATCAACAACATCAACAACAACATCAACAACAACATCATCAACAACATCAACAACATCAACAACATCAACAACATCAACATCATCAACAACAACATCGCCACCACGCTCACGTAGGACATGGCCTGGTGACGTTCCTGCATCAACAACAACAGCAACATCATCAACAACAACAACAACAACATCATCAACAACAACAACATCAACATCATAAACAACATTAACAACATCATCAACAACATCATTAACAACATCATCAACATCAACAACATCATCAACAACATCAACATCATCAACAACATCAACAACACCAACAACATGAACAACATTATCAACAACATCATCAACATCAACAACATCAACAACAACAACAACATAATCAACAACAACAACATAAACATCAACAACAACATCAACAACATCAACAACAACAACATAAACAACAACATCAACAACATCAACAACATCAACAACAACATCAACAACAACAACACCAACAACATCAACAACAACAACATAAACAACAACATCGTCAACAACAACATAAACAACATCATCAACATCAACATAAACAACAACAACCACATCAACAACATCAACAACAACATCAACAACAACAACATCAACATCAACAACAACATCAACAACAACATCAACAACAACATCAACAACATCAACAACATAAACATCATTAACAACATCATCATCAACAACAACATCAACAACATCAACAACAACATCAACAACAACATCATCAACAACAACATCAACAACAACATCATCAACAACATCAACAACAACATCAACAACAAGAACAACATCATCAACAACAACATCATCAACAACATCAACAACATCAACAACAACAACATCATCAACAACATCAACAACAACAACATCATCAACAACATCAACAAGATCATCAACATCAACAACATCAACATCATCAACATCAAGAACATCAACAACATCATCATCAACAACAACATCATCAACAACAACATCAACAACAACATCATTAACAACAACATCAACAACAACATCAATAACATCAACAACATCAACAACAACATCATCAACATCATCAACAACATAAACAACAACATCAACAACAACAACATCAACAACATCATCAACAACAACATCAACAACAACATCAACAACATCATCATCAACAACAACATCAACAACAACATCAACAACAACATCATCAACAACAACAACAACATAAACAACATCAACAACATCATCAACAACAACAACATCAACAACATCAAAAAACAGAACATCTAAGAATGGTAGCTTGCCATCTTTCTCCACTTCCATGGTGAATTTGATAGCGGGATGTCTGGAATTGATGTGGTGTAGGAAAAGGTTCAGAGCTGGGAGGCCATGTGGCCAAATGACGATAGTGTCATCCACATATCTCTTCCACAGGGAAGGTCTGAGGGTGGAAGTCTGGATGGCGTCTGATTCAAATTTCTCCATGAAAATATTGGCTATCACTGGTGATAAGGGGGATCCCATGGGGGTACCCTCATTTTGTTTGTAGAAGGAGCCATTCCAAGTAAAGTAGGTATTGTTGAGGCAGTGCCTAACCAGTGCAGGTGTATCGGGGTCTAGTCCATGTTGGACCAAATTTTCAATTATTCCAATGGTATCAGGTACTGGGACCTTGGTGAACAAAGAGACCACATCGAAGCTGACAAGGATATCGTCAGGGGGGACAGTACAACGTCTTTGACCATAGAGACCAATTGGGCTGAGTTGAGTACTGCTGAGGCGGTCTTGCCAGTGAAAGGTAGCAAGGTATCTGACAGAAAACGGGCTAGTCTATAGGTAGGGGAGTTGATCGTGGATACGATGGGTTGTAGCGGGGTGCCTTCTTTATGAATCTTGGGGAGACCATAGAATCTAGGGGGTCTTGCAGCAGAAGGTTTTAGGGAGGGACGTTTAGTTGGGTCGATTAGGGAGGTCGAAACTTGTGATGATCTTGTTGGTTTTTATCGCTAGGCTATTGGTAGGGTCATTTATTTTTTATTTTTGAGTAACTTCCATCGTTGAGCAGATTCTGGATTTTGTTGTTGTATGAATCTTTATCCATAATAACAGTAGCATTGCCTTTATCGGCTGAGAGGATGACTATATCACTTCTGTTTTTTTAAATTCGCGAGTTCAGAGCGTTCATTTTTGCTGATGTTACTAATGGGTTTCTTAGCATTCTGAAGAATAGTGGCTATTTCAGCTCTCGCAACGTCTGCTTGGATGTGTCCTACGCCTTTGA
>NC_133741.1:6776866-6799366 GCF_048934315.1 Petromyzon marinus | reverse complement strand
GTGTTGGTGGTTGTGGTGGTGGTTGTGGTGTTGCTTGTGGTGGTGGTTGTGGTGGTGATTGTGTTGGTGGTTGTGGTGTTGGTGTTGTTGGTTGTGTTGGTGTTGTTGTCGTGTTGGTGGTTTGTGATGTTGGTGGTGGTGGTTGTGGTGTTGGTGGTAGTGGTGGTGTTAGTGGTGGTGGTTGTTGTGTTGGTGTTGGTGGTTGTGGTGTTGGTGTTGGTGGTGGTGGTTGTTGTGTTGGTGTTGTTGGTTGTGGTGTTCGTGGTGGTGGTTGTGGTGGTGTTGGTGGTGGTGGTTGTGGTGGTTGTGGTGTTGTTGGTGGTGGTGTTGTTGTTGGTGGTGGTGTTGGTGGTGGTGGTTGTGTTGTTGGTGTTGTTGTTGGTGTTGTTGGTTATGGTGTAGTTGTTGTTGTAGGTGTTGTTGTTGTTGGTTGTTGTGGTGTAGGTGTAGGTGTTGTTGTTGTTGTTGACGTACCGAGACCACGGTGAAGGCGACATTCACCACCCCGGCCCCGATGGTGGCGTAGCCGGGGTGCTGGACACCAGCAGCTGTGAACATCTTGGTGGAGTAGTAGAACACCTGCACACACACACACATATACACATACACACATACATACATACACACATACACATATATATACACACATACATGCACACACACACACACATACATACACACATACACACACACACATATATACATATATACACATACACACACATACATACACACACACATACACACACACATACATACACACATACATACATACACACACACAGTCACACACACATATACATACACACACACATACACACATACATACACACATACACATATATATATATACACACATACATGCACACACACACACATACATATACATATATACACATACATACACACACATACATACACACACATAATACACATACATACACACATAATACACATACATACACACACACATACACATATATACATATACACACATACACATATATACATATATATACATATACACACATACATACACACACACATACATATATATACACATATACACAAACATACACACATATACACACAGACACATACACACATATACACATACATACACACACATACATATACACATATACACACATACATATACACATATACACACATACATACACACATATACACACAGACACATACACACACATACATACACATACATACACACACATACATACACACACACACAGTCACACACACATATACATATACACACACATATACACATACATACACACACATACACACACAGATACATATACACACACATATACACACACATACACACACATACATATACACACACATACACACATACACATATACACACACATACACACACACATACATATACACACACATATGCACACACATACACACACACATATACACACATATACACATACATATACACACACATACATACACACATACACACGTATATACACATACACACCACCCACACGGCCAACGTGAACCCCACCCACCCACACTCCCACCCACACGGCCACCGTGGACCCCACCCACCCACCCACACAGCCACCGTGAACCCCACCCACCCACCCACACCACCACCGTGAACCCCACCCACCCACACCCACCCACCCACACCACCACCGTGAACCCCACCCACCCACACCCACCCACCCACACGGCCATCGTGAACCCCACCCACCCACACCCACCCACCCACACGGCCATCGTGAACCCCACCCACCCACACTCACCCACCCACACGGCCACCGTGAACCCCACCCACCCACCCACACAGCCACCGTGAACCTCACCCACCCACACGGTCAACGTGAACCCCACCCACCCACCCACACGGTCACCGTGAACCCCACCCACCCACACGGCCACTGTGAACCCCACCCACCCACCCACACGGTCACCGTGAACCCCACCCACCCACACGGCCACCGTGAACCCCACCCACCCACCCACACTGCCACCGTGAACCCCACCCACCCACCCACACGGCCACTGTGAACCCCACCCACCCACCCACACCCACCCACCCACACGGCCAACGTGAACCCCACCCACCCACACCCACCCACCCACCCACACTGCCACCGTGAACCCCACCCACCCACCCACACGGCCACCGTGAACCCCACCCACCCACACCACCCACCCACCCACACCACCCACACCACCCACACCACCCACCCACCACCACCCACCACCACCCCCCCCAACCAGCGTTACCGCGTTGATGCCGGAGAATTGCTGTGAGAGATGTAGCACTACAGCGATGAGCAGGGGCTGCCGGAAGGCTCTGGAGGCGAACAGATGTCGCACGGACACGCGCCGCTCCGACATCATCTGTCGGAACTCATCCTTCATGTCGCCCACCTCGTCCTGCACCTCGTCAGTGCCACGAAGCTTCTGTAGCTCTGTGGGGGGGGGTGTGGGTGGGTGTGTGGGTGTGGGTGGGTGTGGGTGTGGGTGGGTGGGGATGGTGATGGTGACTGCCTCGCCTGGTGTACACTCTGTGTGTGTGTGTACACTGTGTGTGTGTGTACACTGTGTGTGTACACTGTGTGTGTGTGTGTACACTGTGTGTGTACACTGTGTGTGTGTGTGTGTACACACTGTGTGTGTGTGTGTACACTGTGTGTGTGTGTGCACACTGTGTGTGTACACTCTGTGTGTGTACACTGTGTGTGTGTGTACACTGTGTGTGTGTGTGTACACACTGTGTGTGTGTGTGTACACTGTGTGTGTGTACCGTGTGTGTGTGTGTACACTGTGTGTGTGTACACTGTGTGTGTGTGTGTGTACACTGTGTGTGTGTGTGTACACACTGTGTGTGTGTACTGTGTGTGTGTACACTGTGTGTGTGTACTGTGTGTGTGTGTACACACTGTGCGTGTGTGTGCACACTGTGTGTGTACACTCTGTGTGTGTACACTGTGTGTGTGTGTACACTGTGTGTGTGTGTACTGTGTGTGTGTGTACACTCTGTGTGTGTGTGTGTGTACACACTGTGTGTGTGTTCTGTGTGTACTGTGTGTGTGTACACTGTGTGTGTGTTCTGTGTGTACTGTGTGTGTGTACACTGTGTGTGTGTGTACACTGTGTGTGTGTGTGTACACACTGTGTGTGTGTGTGTGTGTACTGTGTGTGTACACTCTGTGTGTGTGTGTACACTGTGTGTGTACTGTGTGTGTGTGTACTGTGTGTGTGTACACTGTGTGTACTGTGTGTGTGTACACTCTGTGTGTGTGCACACTCTGTGTGTGTACTGTGTGTGTGTACACTGTGTGTGTGTGTGTGTACACTGTGTGTGTGTGTACGGTGTGTGTGTGTGTACACTGTGTGTGTGTGTGTACACTCTGTGTGTGTGTGTGTACACTGTGTGTGTGTGTGTGTACACTGTGTGTACACTGTGTGTGTGTACACTGTGCGTGTGTACACTGTGTGTGTGTACACTCTGTGTGTGTGTATACACTGTGTGTGTACTGTGTGTGTGTGTACACACTGTGTGTGTGTGTACACTGTGTGTGTGTGTACACTGTGTGTGTACACACTGTGTGTGTGTGTACACACTGTGTGTGTGTGTACACTGTGTGTGTGTACACTGTGTGTGTGTGTACAATGTGTGTGTGTGTGTACACACAGTGTGTGTGTGTACACACTGTGTGTGTACACTGTGTGTGTGTACACTGTGTTTGTGTGTGTGTACACTGTGTGTGTGTACACTGTGTGTGTGTACACTGTGTTTGTGTGTGTGTACACTGTGTGTGTACACTGTGTGTGTGTGTACACACTGTGTGTGTGTGTACACTGTGTGTGTGTACACTGTGTGTACACTGTGTGTGTACACTGTGTGTGTATACTGTGTCTGTGTGTGTGTACACTGTGTGTGTGTGTGTACACTCTGTGTGTGTGTGTGTACACTGTGTGTGTGTGTGTGTACACTGTGTGTACACTGTGTGTGTGTACACTGTGTGTGTGTACACTGTGTGTGTGTACACTCTGTGTGTGTGTATACACTGTGTGTGTACTGTGTGTGTGTGTACACACTGTGTGTGTGTGTACACTGTGTGTGTGTGTACACTGTGTGTGTACACACTGTGTGTGTGTGTACACACTGTGTGTGTGTGTACACTGTGTGTGTGTACACTGTGTGTGTGTGTACAATGTGTGTGTGTGTGTACACACAGTGTGTGTGTGTACACACTGTGTGTACACTGTGTGTGTGTACACTGTGTTTGTGTGTGTGTACACTGTGTGTGTGTACACTGT
This sequence comes from Petromyzon marinus, assembly GCF_048934315.1. Classification (NCBI taxonomy): domain Eukaryota; kingdom Metazoa; phylum Chordata; class Hyperoartia; order Petromyzontiformes; family Petromyzontidae; genus Petromyzon; species Petromyzon marinus. The sequence continues at coordinate 6,795,046 of NC_133741.1, read as the reverse complement.
GTGTGTGTACACTGTGTTTGTGTGTGTGTACACTGTGTGTGTACACTGTGTGTGTGTGTACACACTGTGTGTGTGTGTACACTGTGTGTGTGTACACTGTGTGTACACTGTGTGTGTACACTGTGTGTGTATACTGTGTCTGTGTGTGTGTACACTGTGTCTGTGTGTGTGTACACTGTATGTGTGTGTACACTGTGTGTGTGTGTGTACACTGTGTGTACACTGTGTGTGTGTGTACACTGTGTGTGTGTACACTGTGTGTGTGTGTACACTGTGTGTGTGTGTACACACTGTGTGTGTGTGTACACTGTGTGTGTGTACACTGTGTGTGTGTGTACACACTGTGTACACTGTGTGTGTATGTACAGTGTGTGTGTACCGTGTGTGTGTGTACACTGTGTGTGTGTGTGTACACTGTGTGTACACAGTGTGTGTGTGTACACACTGTGTGTGTACACTGTGTGTGTGTACACTGTGTTTGTGTGTGTGTACACTGTGTGTGTGTACACTGTGTGTGTGTACACTGTGTTTGTGTGTGTGTACACTGTGTGTGTACACTGTGTGTGTGTGTACACACTGTGTGTGTGTGTACACTGTGTGTGTGTACACTGTGTGTACACTGTGTGTGTACACTGTGTGTGTATACTGTGTCTGTGTGTGTGTACACTGTGTCTGTGTGTGTGTACACTGTATGTGTGTGTACACTGTGTGTGTGTGTGTACACTGTGTGTACACTGTGTGTGTGTGTACACTGTGTGTGTGTACACTGTGTGTGTGTGTACACTGTGTGTGTGTGTACACACTGTGTGTGTGTGTACACTGTGTGTGTGTACACTGTGTGTGTGTGTACACACTGTGTACACTGTGTGTGTATGTACAGTGTGTGTGTACCGTGTGTGTGTGTACACTGTGTGTGTGTGTGTACACTGTGTGTGCGTACACTGTGTGTACACTGTGTGTGTACACTGTGTGTGTGTATACTGTGTCTGTGTGTGTGTACACTGTGTCTGTGTGTGTGTACACTGTGTGTGTGTACACTGTGTGTGTGTACACTGTGTTTGTGTGTGTGTACACTGTGTGTGTACACTGTGTGTGTGTGTACACACTGTGTGTGTGTGTACACTGTGTGTGTGTACACTGTGTGTACACTGTGTGTGTACACTGTGTGTGTATACTGTGTCTGTGTGTGTGTACACTGTGTCTGTGTGTGTGTACACTGTATGTGTGTGTACACTGTGTGTGTGTGTGTACACTGTGTGTACACTGTGTGTGTGTGTACACTGTGTGTGTGTACACTGTGTGTGTGTGTACACTGTGTGTGTGTGTACACACTGTGTGTGTGTGTACACTGTGTGTGTGTACACTGTGTGTGTGTGTACACACTGTGTACACTGTGTGTGTATGTACAGTGTGTGTGTACCGTGTGTGTGTGTACACTGTGTGTGTGTGTGTACACTGTGTGTGCGTACACTGTGTGTACACTGTGTGTGTACACTGTGTGTGTGTATACTGTGTCTGTGTGTGTGTACACTGTGTCTGTGTGTGTGTACACTGTATGTGTGTGTACACTGTGTGTGTGTGTGTACACTGTGTGTACACTGTGTGTGTGTGTACACTGTGTGTGTGTGTACACTGTGTGTGTGTGTACACACTGTGTGTGTGTGTACACTGTGTGTGTACACTGTGTGTGTGTGTACACACTGTGTACACTGTGTGTGTGTGTACACTGTGTGTGTACCGTGTGTGTGTGTACACTGTGTGTGTGTGTACACTGTGTGTGCGTACACTGTGTGTGTGTACAATGTGTGTGTGTGTGTACACACAGTGTGTGTGTGTGTACACTGTGTGTACACTGTGTTTGTGTGTACACTGTGTGTGTACACTGTGTCTGTGTGTGTGTACACTGTGTCTGTGTGTGTGTACACTGTATGTGTGTGTACACTGTGTGTGTGTGTATACTGTGTGTGTACACTGTGTGTGTATACTGTGTGTGTGTGTGTACACTGTGTGTGTACACTGTGTGTGTGTGTGTGTACACTGTGTGTGTGTGTACACTGTGTGTGTGTGTACACTGCGTGTGTGTACACTGTGTGTGTGTGTGTACACACAGTGTGTGTACTATGTGTGTGTGTACACTGTGTGTGTACACTGTGTGTGTGTACTGTGTGTGTACCGTGTGTGTGTACACTGTGTGTGTGTACACTGTGTGTGTGTACATACTCTGTGTGTGTACACTGTGTGTACACTATGTGTGTGTGTGTGTGGGTACACTGTGTGTGTGTACATTATGTGTGTGTGTACACTGTGTGTGTGTGTACACTATGTGTGTGTACTATGTGTGTGTGTGTACTATGTGTGTGTACACTGTGTGTACACTGTGTGTGTGTGTACACTGTGTGTGTACTATGTGTGTGTACACTGTGTGTACACTATGTGTGTACACTGTGTGTGTACACTGTTTGTAGTGTGTGTACACTGTGTGTGTGTGTACACTATGTGTGTACTATGTGTGTGTACACTGTGTGTACACTATGTGTGTACACTGTGTGTGTACACTGTGTGTAGTGTGTGTACACTGTGTGTGTGTGTACACTATGTGTGTACACTGTGTGTGTACACTATGTGTGTACTATGTGTGTATATATGTGTGTGTGTATATGTGTGTGTACACTATGTGTGTGTGTGTGTGTACACTGTGTGTACACACACATATACACTGTGTGTATATGTGTGTGTGTATATGTGTGTGTGTGTACTATGTGTGTGTATGTGTGTGTACACTATGTGTGTACTATGTGTGTGTACACTGTGTGTGTGTACTATGTGTGTGTGTACACTGTGTACACACACACTATGTGTGTGTATGTGTGTGTGTACTATGTGTGTACACTATGTGTGTACTATGTGTGTATATGTATGTGTGTGTGTGTACACTATGTGTGTACTATGTGTGTATATATGTGTGTACTATGTGTGTGTATATGTGTGTACTGTGTATATGTGTGTGTGTACTATGTGTGTGTACACTATGTGTGTACTGTGTGTATATGTGTGTACTGTGTGTATATGTGTGTACTGTGTGTACTATGTGTATATGTGCGTGTATATGTGTGTACTATGTGTGTGTGTGTACACTGTGTGTACACTACGTGTGTGTACACTATGTGTGTACTATGTGTATATATGTGTATGTGTGTGTACACTATGTGTGTACTGTGTGTACACTATGTGTGTACTATGTGTGTATATGTGTGTACTGTGTGTATATGTGTGTGTGTACTATGTGTGTACACTATGTGTGTACTATGTGTATATATGTGTATGTGTGTGTACACTATGTGTGTACTATGTGTATATGTGTGTACTATGTGTGTACTATGTGTGTGTATATATGTGTGTACTGTGTGTACACACACACTATGTGTGTATATGGGTGTGTGTACTATGTGTGTATATATGTGTGTACTATGTGTGCATATGTGTGTATGTGTGTGTACACTATGTGTGTACTATGTGTATATGTGTGTACTGTGTGTACACACACACTATGTGTGTATATGTGTGTGTGTACTGTGTGTGTATATATGTGTGTACTATGTGTGCATATGTGTGTATGTGTGTGTACACTATGTGTGTACTATGTGTATATGTGTGTACTGTGTGTACACACACACTATGTGTGTATATGTGTGTGTGTACTGTGTGTGTGTACACTATGTGTGTACACTGTGTGTATATGTGTGTGTGTGTGTATATATATGTGTGTACTGTGTGTACACTGTGTGTACACTGTGTGTACACTATGTGTGTGTGTGTACACTGTGTGTACACTACGTGTGTGTACTATATGTGTGTACTATGTGTGTGTGTGTTTGTGTATATGTGTGTACTATGTGTGTGTATATGTGTGTACTATGTGTGTACACTATGTGTACTGTGTATATGTATGTGTGTACTGTGTGTACACTATGTGTGTGTGTATATATGTGTGTACTATATGTGTGTATATGTGTGTATATATGTATATGTGTGTATATATGTGTGTACTATGTGTGTGTACACTATGTGTGTGTGTATATGTGTGTGTGTACTATGTGTGTACACTATGTGTGTGTATATGTGTGTGTGTACTATGTGTGTGTACACTATGTGTGTACTATGTGTGTGTACACTATGTGTGTGTGTATATGTGTGTGTGTACTATGTGTGTGTACACTATGTGTGTACTATGTGTGTACACTATGTGTGTATATGTGTGTGTGTACTATGTGTGTGTACACTATGTGTGTACTATGTGTGTACACTATGTGTGTATATGTGTGTGTGTACTATGTGTGTGTACACTATGTGTGTGTGTATATGTGTGTGTGTACTATGTGTGTGTACACTATGTGTGTACTATGTGTGTACACTATGTGTACTGTGTATATGTGTGTATATGTGTGTACTGTGTGCACACTATGTGTGTGTGTGTACGCTGTGTGTACACTGTGTGTACACTATGTGTGTGTGTGTACACTGTGTGTACTGTGTGTACACTATGTGTGTACTATGTGTATATGTGTGTGTGTACTATGTGTGTGTACACTATGTGTGTACACTATGTGTGTGTACTGTGTATATGTGTGTACTATGTGTGTACTATGTATGTGTATATGTGTGTATATGTGTGTACTATGTGTGTGTACACTATGTGTGTACACTATGTGTGTGTACTGTGTATATGTGTGTACTATGTGTGTACTATGTATGTGTATATGTGTGTATATGTGTGTACTATGTGTGTGTATATGTGTGTATATGTGTGTACTGTGTGTACACACACACTATGTGTGTATATGTGTGTGTGTACTGTGTGTGTGTACACTATGTGTGTACACTGTGTGTATATGTGTGTGTGTGTGTATATATATGTGTGTACTGTGTGTACACTGTGTGTACACTGTGTGTACACTATGTGTGTGTGTGTACACTGTGTGTACACTACGTGTGTGTACTATATGTGTGTACTATGTGTGTGTGTGTTTGTGTATATGTGTGTACTATGTGTGTGTATATGTGTGTACTATGTGTGTACACTATGTGTACTGTGTATATGTATGTGTGTACTGTGTGTACACTATGTGTGTGTGTATATATGTGTGTACTATATGTGTGTATATGTGTGTATATATGTATATGTGTGTATATATGTGTGTACTATGTGTGTGTACACTATGTGTGTGTGTATATGTGTGTGTGTACTATGTGTGTACACTATGTGTGTGTATATGTGTGTGTGTACTATGTGTGTGTACACTATGTGTGTACTATGTGTGTGTACACTATGTGTGTGTGTATATGTGTGTGTGTACTATGTGTGTGTACACTATGTGTGTACTATGTGTGTACACTATGTGTGTATATGTGTGTGTGTACTATGTGTGTGTACACTATGTGTGTACTATGTGTGTACACTATGTGTGTATATGTGTGTGTGTACTATGTGTGTGTACACTATGTGTGTGTGTATATGTGTGTGTGTACTATGTGTGTGTACACTATGTGTGTACTATGTGTGTACACTATGTGTACTGTGTATATGTGTGTATATGTGTGTACTGTGTGCACACTATGTGTGTGTGTGTACGCTGTGTGTACACTGTGTGTACACTATGTGTGTGTGTGTACACTGTGTGTACTGTGTGTACACTATGTGTGTACTATGTGTATATGTGTGTGTGTACTATGTGTGTGTACACTATGTGTGTACACTATGTGTGTGTACTGTGTATATGTGTGTACTATGTGTGTACTATGTATGTGTATATGTGTGTATATGTGTGTACTATGTGTGTGTACACTATGTGTGTACACTATGTGTGTGTACTGTGTATATGTGTGTACTATGTGTGTACTATGTATGTGTATATGTGTGTATATGTGTGTACTATGTGTGTGTATATGTGTGTATATGTGTGTACTGTGTGTACACTATGTGTGTACACTATGTGTGTACTATATGTATGTGTGTACTGTGTATATGTGTGTGTACTGTGTGTCCACACCGTTACGGGCAAGTGCCTCCTGGTTGCGATTGATGAGCAGAAACCGCGGGCTCTGGGCACAGGCCGTCAGCAAAGCGGCCTGCATGAGGGCCGGCAGGCCAGTGAGAGCCAGCAGGTAGGGCCAGCCTCTTGCTGTGCCCAGCAGCACGTCCAGGCCCAGCACCTGTAGTAGTGGGGGGTAGTGGGGGGTAGTGGGGGGTAGTGGGGGGTAGTGGTGAGAGCCAGCAGGTAGGGCCAGCCTCCTGCCGTGCCCAGCAGCACGTCCAGACCCAGCACCTACAGTAGTGGGGGGTAGTGGGGGGGTAGTGGGGGGTAGTGGTGAGAGCCAGCAGGTAGGGCCAGCCTCCTGCTGTGCCCAACAGCACGTCCAGACCCAGCACCTGTAGTAGTGGGGGGTAGTGGGGGGGTAGTGGGGGGTAGTGGTGAGAGCCAGCAGGTAGGGCCAGCCTCCTGCCGTGCCCAGCAGCACGTCCAGACCCAGCACCTACAGTAGTGGGGGGTAGTGGGGGGTAGTGGGGGGTAGTGGTGAGAGCCAGCAGGTAGGGCCAGCCTCCTGCCGTGCCCAGCAGCACGTCCAGACCCAGCACCTGTAGTAGTGGGGGGTAGTGGGGGGTAGTGGGGGGTAGTGGGGGGTAGTGGTGAGAGCCAGCAGGTAGGGCCAGCCTCCTGCTGTGCCCAGCACCACGTCCAGACCCAGCACCTACAGCAGTAGTGGGGGGTAGTGGGGGGTAGTGGGGGGTAGTGGTGAGGGTCAGCAGGTAGGGCCAGCCTCCTGCTGTGCCCAGCAGCACGTCCAGGCCCAGCACCTACAGTAGTGGGGGGTAGTGGGGGGTAGTGGGGGGTAGTGGGGGGTAGTGGGGGGTAGTGGTGAGAGCCAGCAGGTAGGGCCAGCCTCCTGCTGTGCCCAGCAGCACGTCCAGACCCAGCACCTGCAGCAGTAGTGGGGGGTAGTGGGGGGGTAGTGGGGGGTAGTGGTGAGAGCCAGCAGGTAGGGCCAGCCTCCTGCTGTGCCTAGCAGCACGTCCAGACCCAGCACCTGTAGTAGTGGGGGGTAGTGGGGGGTAGTGGGGGGGTAGTGGGGGGTAGTGGTGAGGGTCAGCAGGTAGGGCCAGCCTCCTGCTGTGCCCAGCAGCACGTCCAGACCCAGCACCTGTAGTAGTGGGGGGTAGTGGGGGGTAGTGGGGGGTAGTGGGGGGTAGTGGTGGTGGTGAGGGTCAGCAGGTAGGGCCAGCCTCCTGCTGTGCCCAGCAGCACGTCCAGACCCAGCACCTGTAGTAGTGGGGGGTAGTGGGGGGTAGTGGGGGGTAGTGGGGGGTAGTGGTGGTGGTGAGGGTCAGCAGGTAGGGCCAGCCTCCTGCCGTGCCCAGCAGCACGTCCAGACCCAGCACCTGTAGTAGTGGGGGGTAGTGGGGGGTAGTGGGGGGTAGTGGGGGGTAGTGGGGGGTAGTGGTGAGGGCCAGCAGGTAGGGCCAGCCTCCTGCCGTGCCCAGCAGCACGTCCAGGCCCAGCACCTGTAGTAGTGGGGGGTAGTGGGGGGTAGTGGGGGGTAGTGGTGAGGGTCAGCAGGTAGGGCCAGCCTCCTGCTGTGCCCAGCAGCACGTCCAGACCCAGCACCTACAGCAGTAGTGGGGGGTAGTGGGGGGTAGTGGGGGGGTAGTGGGGGGTAGTGGTGAGGGTCAGCAGGTAGGGCCAGCCTCCTGCTGTGCCCAGCAGCACGTCCAGGCCCAGCACCTGTAGTAGTGGGGGGTAGTGGGGGGTAGTGGGGGGTAGTGGGGGGTAGTGGTGAGGGTCAGCAGGTAGGGCCAGCCTCCTGCCGTGCCCAGCAGCACGTCCAGACCCAACACCTGCAGCAGTAGTAGTGGGGGGTAGTGGGGGGTAGTGAGTTAGTGGGGGGGTAGTGGTGGTGGTGAGTTAGTGGGGGGTGGTGGTGGTGGTGAGTTAGTGGGGGGTAGAGAGAGAGGGGGTAGAGAGAGAGGGAGAGTGGGTAGAGAGAGAGAGTAGAGAGAGAGAGGGGTAGAGAGAGATGGGGGTAGAGAGAGGGGGTAGAGAGAGAGGGGGTAGAGAGGGGCTAGAGACGGGGTAGAGAGACAGGGGGTAGAGAGGGGGTAGAGAGAGGGGGTAGAGAGACAGGGGGTAGAGAGAGAGGGGGTAGAGACAGAGGGGGTAGAGAGGGGCTAGAGACGGGGTAGAGAGACAGGGGGTAGAGAGGGGGTAGAGAGAGAGGGGGTAGAGAGAGAGGGGGTAGAGACAGAGGGGGTAGAGAGGGGCTAGAGAGAGAGGGGATAGAGAGAGAGGGGGTAGAGAGAGAGGGGGTAGAGACAGAGGGGGTAGAGACAGAGGGGGTAGAGAGAGAGGGGGTAGAGAGAGAGGGGGTAGAGACAGAGGGGGGTAGAGAGAGAGGGGGTAGAGAGGGGGTAGAGAGGGGGTAGAGAGAGGGGGGGTAGAGAGAGAGGGGCTAGAGAGGGGGTAGTGAGGGGGTAGAGAGAGGGGGTAGAGACAGAGGGGGTAGAGAGAGAGGGGTAGAGAGAGAGGGGGTAGAGAGAGAGAGGGGGTAGAGACAGGGGGTAGAGAGAGAGGGGGTAGAGAGAGAGGGGGTAGAGAGAGAGGGGGTAGAGAGAGAGGGGTAGAGAGAGAGGGGGTAGAGAGAGAGAGAGGGGGTAGAGACAGGGGGTAGAGAGAGGGGGTAGAGAGAGAGGGGGTAGAGAGAGAGGGGGTAGAGAGAGGGGCTAGAGAAGGGGTAGAGAGAGAGGGGGTAGAGAGAGAGAGGGGGTAGAGACAGAGGGGGTAGAGAGAGAGGGGGTAGAGAGAGAGAGGGGTAGAGAGAGAGGGGTAGAGAGAGAGGGGGTAGAGAGAGAGAGAGGGGGTAGAGACAGGGGGTAGAGAGAGGGGGTAGAGAGAGAGGGGGTAGAGAGAGAGGGGGTAGAGAGAGGGGCTAGAGAAGGGGTAGAGAGAGAGGGGGTAGAGAGAGAGAGGGGGTAGAGAGAGAAGGGGTAGAGAGAGAGGGGGTAGAGAGAGGGGTAGAGAGAGAGGGGGGTAGAGAGAGGGGGTAGAGAGAGAGAGGGGGTAGAGACACACGGGGTAGAGACAGGGGGTAGAGACACAGGGGGTAGAGAGAGAGGGGGTAGAGAGAGGGGCTAGAGAAGGGGTAGAGAGAGAGGGGGTAGAGAGAGAGAGGGGGTAGAGAGAGGGGGTAGAGAGAGAGGGGGTAGAGAGAGAGAGGGGTAGAGAGAGGGGGGGGTAGAGAGGGGGTAGAGAGAGAGGGGGTAGAGAGAGAGAGGGTAGAGAGAGAGAGGGTAGAGAGAGGGGCTAGAGAGGGGGTAGAGAGAGAGGGGGTAGAGAGACAGGGGGGGTAGAGAGAGAGGGGGTAGAGAGAGAGAGGGTAGAGAGAGGGGCTAGAGAGGGGGTAGAGAGAGAGGGGGTAGAGACAGAGGGGGTATCGATCCCCGACCTGTGCAATGAGGATCCCAATGACCACCCCCAACTGGTGGAGGGTTCCCAGTGCCCCTCGAAGACTTGTGGGGGCGATCTCGCCCACGTACATGGGCACCAGGCCAGAGATCAACCCTGCATACACACACATAGATACATACACACACATAGATACATACAGACACACATATAGATACATAGATGCATACACACATATAGATACATACACACACAGACACACACACACAGATACACACACGGAGATACACAGATACACACACAGAGATACACACACACAGATACATACATAGATACATACACACAGATACATACATAGATACATACACACATAGATACACACATAGATACATATACACAGAGATACATAGAGACATACACACATATAGATACATACACACAGAGATACATATACATAGATACATACACACATATAGATACATACACACAGATACACACACAGAGATACACAGATACACACAGAGATACATACACACATATACATACATAGATACATACACACAGAGATATATAGATAGATACATATACACATATAGATACATACACACACAGATACACACACAGAGATACACACACAGATACACACATACATAGATACATACACACAGAGATACACATATACATACACACACATAGATACATACACACAGAGATACATACATACACACAGATACATACACACACAGATACACACACACAGATACACACACAGAGATACACAGATACACACACAGAGATACATACACACAGATACATACATAGATACATACACACAGAGATACACAGATACATACACACACATAGATACATACACACAGAGATACATACACACACAGAGATACACAGACACACACACATAGATACATACATACATACACACATATAGATACACACACGGAGATACACAGATACACACACAGAGATACATACACACAGATACATACATAGATACATACACACAGAGATACACAGATACATACACACACATAGATACATACACACAGAGATACATACACACACAGAGATACACAGACACACACACACACATAGATACATACATACATACACACATATAGATACATACACACATATAGATACATACACACAGAGATACATAGATACATACACACACATAGATACATACACACACACGGAGACTTGTGGGAGCGATCTCGCTCACGTACATGGGCACCAGGCCAGAGATCAACCCTGCACACACACACACATACACACATAGATACATACACACATATAGATACATACACACATAGATACATACACACACAGATACACACACAGATACACACAGAGATACATACACACAGAGATACATAGATACATACACACATATAGATACATACACACACAGATACACACACACACAGATACACACACATAGATACATACACACAGAGATACATATATACATACACACACATAGATACATACACACAGAGATACATATATACACACACATAGATACATACACGCACAGACACGCACAGACACAGACACACATATACATATACACAGATACATACATATATACATACATAGATACATACACACAGATATATAGAAACATACACACATATACATACACACACAGATACATACATAGATACATACACACACACACGCACAGACACACACACAGACACACACACACAGACACACAGACACATACACATAGATACATACACACACAGACACACACAGACACACACACACACAGATACATACACACACACTCACATAGATACATACACACAGAAACATACACGTAGATACATATACACACCGATACATACACAGCTACAGATACACACACGTAGATACATACACACAGATACATACACAGACACAACAACAACCGCCATTCGCCACTAAGTGGCGGTGACGTCACCACGACGCTTGTGCCAGGCCATGTGCACCTTGAGGCCACGTGAAGTGTCGAACGCCCGCTGGCAGGAGGTCACGGGGCAGACCCAGCAGGTGCCACGGGTCGACTGACTGAGATGACTGGCTGATGCACCACCTGTGCCCCCTACTGTGCCAACCTGCTGTGCTTTAGCCACCCGGCGCTCCGCTCGTTGTTGTGAGCGTCGCTCCTCCGCCCTCCGCTGTTGTTGGAGGGCGACTGCCTCCAACTGCCCAGTAGCATCCTTCACGAGCCTCCTCCACAGAGGCCGATCTTGACACCGCTGGTACCAGTCATCGGCAAGTCCACTCAGCTCCACGTCCTCCTGTACCACATCACTCCATCTCTTCTCTAGCCCATGCCGCGCCCGCTTAGCCCCCTCAATCCGGCCGAACAAAAGCTGTTTCGGCATGCGGTGGCTGGGCATGCGGGCTACATGACCCAGCCATCGCAGCCTTGCCCGCCGGAGGAGCTCACCGATGGGACCTTGCCCAGATCTTTCGAGGATTTGTGAGCTCCTCACACAATCCATGAGTATGGGTCTCTGTGGGTCTCTATGAGTATGGGTCTCTGTGGGTCTCTATGAGTATGGGTCTCTGTGGGTCTCTATGAGTATGGGTCTCTGTGGGTCTCTATGAGTATGGGTCTCTGTGGGTCTCTATGAGTATGGGTCTCTGTGGGTCTCTATCAGTTTGGGTCTCTCTGGGTCTCTATGAGTATGGGTCTCTGTTGGTCTCTGTGGGTCTCTGTGAGTCTCTGTGTGTGTGTGTCTGTGCGTTTCTGTGTGTGTGTATCTATGCGTATGTATTTATGCGTGTGTATCTATGTGTGTGTATGTGTTTCTGTGTGTGTATCTGTGTGTGTATCTGTGTATACATCTGTGTGTATCTATGTGTGTGTATGTATATGTGTGTGTATCTGTGTGTGTGTCTGTGTGTGTATGTCTGTGTGTATGTGTGTATGTGTATATGTATCTATGTGTGTGTGTACCTGCGTGTGTATGTATCTGTGTGTGTATCTGCGTGTGTGTATCTATGTGTAGGTATCTATGTGTGTGTCTGTGTGTGTGTCTGTGGGTCTATGTGTGTGTGTCTATGTGTGTGTCTGTGTGTGTGTGTCTGTGTGTGTGTGTGTGTGTCTGTGTGTCTGTATGTGTGTGTGTCTGTGCGTCTATGTGTGTGTCTGTGTGTGTCTGTGTGTGTGTGTGTGTCTAGGTGTGTCTATGTATGTGTCTGTGTGTCTGTGTGTGTGTGTGTGTCTGTGTGTGTGTCTGTGTGTCTAGGTGTGTCTATGTATGTGTCTGTGTGTGTCTGTGTTTGTCTGTGTGTCTGTGTCTGTGTGTGTCTGTGTGTGTCTGTGTGTCTAGGTGTGTCTGTGTGTCTGTGTGTGTCCGTGTGTCTGTGTGTCTGTGTCTGTATCTGTGTGTATCTGTGTGTGTCTGTGTCTGTGTGTGTCTGTGTGTCTGTGTGTGTCTGTGTGTCTAGGTGTGTCTGTGTGTCTGTCTGTGTGTGTGTCTGTGTCTGTATCTGTGTGTGTGTCTGTGTGTGTGAGAGTGGCGGTAGCGGCGGTAGCGGTAGCGGCGGTAGCGGCGGTAGTGGTGGTGGATGAGAGATTCCTCACCGCAGTAGACACCGATGATGAGACGTCCAAGAATCACCATCTCAAAGGACCTCGCTACCCCCGAGCAGCCCATGAGGACGGCAGCAATCAGCGCGATCACGTTACAGCCCAGCATGGAGTTCCTCCTACACACAGACAAAGGTCCCCCAGGTAGCCTTAGCAGATTGTAGGGGCAAGTGCTGTCAGTAGTAGCAGCACTTACACACAGACAAAGATCCCCCGTGTAGCCTTAACAGACGGTAGGGGCAAGTGCTGTTAGTGGTAGTGAGTAGCAGCACCTACACACAGACAAAGATCCCCCGTGTAGCCTTAACAGACTGTAGGGGCAAGTGCTGTTAGCGAGTAGCAGCACCTACACACAGACAAAGATCCCCCAGGTAGCCTGTAGCAGGCTGTAGGGGCAAGTGCTGTTAGTAGTAGCGAGTAGCAGCACCTACACACAGACAAAGATCCCCCGTGTAGCCTCTAGCAGGCTGTAGGGGCAAGTGCTGTCAGGAGTAGCGAGTAGCAGCACCTACACACAGACAAAGATCCCCCGTGTAGCCTCTAACAGACTGTAGGGGCAAGTGCTGTTAGCGAGTAGCAGCACCTACACACAGACAAAGATCCCCCAGGTAGCCTCTAGCAGGCTGTAGGGGCAAGTGCTGTCAGTAGTAGCAGCACCTACACACAGACAAAGATCCCCCGTGTAGCCTCTAGCAGGCTGTAGGGGCAAGTGCTGTCAGTAGTAGCAGCACCTACACACAGACAAAGATCCCCCGTGTAGCCTCTAGCAGGCTGTAAAGGCAAGTGCTGTCAGTAGTAGCAGCACCTACACACAGTCAAAGATCCCCCAGGTAGCCTCTACCAGGCTGTAGGGGCAAGTGCTGTTAGCGAGTAGCAGCACCTACACACAGACAAAGATCCCCCGTGTAGCCTTAACAGACTGTAGGGGCAAGTGCTGTCAGTAGTAGCGAGTAGCAGCACCTACACACAGACAAAGATCCCCCAGGTAGCTTCTAGCAGGCTGTAGGGGCAAGTGCTGTCAGTAGTAGCACCTACACACAGACAAAGATCCCCCGTGTAGCCTTAACAGACTGTAGGGGCAAGTGCTGTTGGCGAGTAGCAGCACCTACACACAAAGATCCCCCGTGTAGCCTCTAGCAGGCTGTAGGGGCAAGTGCTGTTAGTAGTAGCAGTACCTACACACAGACAAAGATCCCCCAGGTAGCCTCTAGCAGGCTGTAGGGGCAAGTGCTGTCAGTAGTAGCAGTACCTACACACAGACAAAGATCCCCCGTGTAGCCTCTAGCAGGCTGTAGGGGCAAGTGCTGTCAGTAGTAGCAGCACCTACACACAGACAAAGATCCCCCGTGTAGCCTCTAGCAGGCTGTAGGGGCAAGTGCTGTCAGTAGTAGCAGCACCTACACACAGACAAAGATCCCCCGTGTAGCCTCTAGCAGGCTGTAGGGGCAAGTGCTGTCAGTAGTAGCAGCACCTACACAGACAAAGATCCCCCGTGTAGCCTCTAGCAGGCTGTAGGGGCAAGTGCTGTCAGTAGTAGCAGCACCTACACACAGACAAAGATCCCCCGTGTAGCCTCTAGCAGACTGTAGGGGCAAGTGCTGTCAGTAGTAGCGAGTAGCAGCACCTACACACAGACAAAGATCCCCCGTGTAGCCTCTAGCAGGCTGTAGGGGCAAGTGCTGTCAGGAGTAGCGAGTAGCAGCACCTACACACAGACAAAGATCCCCCGTGTAGCCTTAACAGACTGTAGGGGCAAGTGCTGTTGGCGAGTAGCAGCACCTACACACAGACAAAGATCCCCCGTGTAGCCTCTAGCAGGCTGTAGGGGCAAGTGCTGTTAGCGAGTAGCAGTACCTACACACAGACAAAGATCCCCCAGGTAGCCTCTAGCAGGCTGTAGGGGCAAGTGCTGTCAGTAGTAGCAGTACCTACACACAGACAAAGATCCCCCGTGTAGCCTCTAGCAGGCTGTAGGGGCAAGTGCTGTCAGTAGTAGCAGCACCTACACACAGACAAAGATCCCCCGTGTAGCCTCTAGCAGGCTGTAGGGGCAAGTGCTGTCAGTAGTAGCAGCACCTACACACAGACAAAGATCCCCCGTGTAGCCTCTAGCAGGCTGTAGGGGCAAGTGCTGTCAGTAGTAGCAGCACCTACACAGACAAAGATCCCCCGTGTAGCCTCTAGCAGGCTGTAGGGGCAAGTGCTGTCAGTAGTAGCAGCACCTACACACAGACAAAGATCCCCCGTGTAGCCTCTAGCAGACTGTAGGGGCAAGTGCTGTCAGTAGTAGCGAGTAGCAGCACCTACACACAGACAAAGATCCCCCGTGTAGCCTCTAGCAGGCTGTAGGGGCAAGTGCTGTCAGGAGTAGCGAGTAGCAGCACCTACACACAGGCAAAGATCCCCCGTGTAGCCTTAACAGACTGTAGGGGCAAGTGCTGTTGGCGAGTAGCAGCACCTACACACAGACAAAGATCCCCCGTGTAGCCTCTAGCAGGCTGTAGGGGCAAGTGCTGTTAGCGAGTAGCAGTACCTACACACAGACAAAGATCCCCCAGGTAGCCTCTAGCAGGCTGTAGGGGCAAGTGCTGTCAGTAGTAGCAGTACCTACACACAGACAAAGATCCCCCGTGTAGCCTCTAGCAGGCTGTAGGGGCAAGTGCTGTCAGTAGTAGCAGCACCTACACACAGACAAAGATCCCCCGTGTAGCCTCTAGCAGGCTGTAGGGGCAAGTGCTGTTAGCGAGCACCTATGAAGGCCGGCAACGGTACACGAGGGGGGTGGGTGGCCAGCAACCACGCCCGACCGCCTTTGTCTCCCCGGTGGCGATGTTTACTACGCATCGCCGCACCAGCTACTCATTCGAGGCTGAGTCGACCTAGGGGAGGCCCGGGAATCGAACCCGTGTCGCCGGGTTAAATAATGTGGGAGCCAGAGGACAATCCCTGTCGCACCCCAAGGTGTACAGGGAATGGCTCTGACTCCCGGCCACGTTAGTTTTACCCGGGCCCGCTCACCATCATGAAGGTGCTTTGATGATCGTGAGCAGAGGGTCAGGTACTCCGAAAGCACGAAGAACGACCCAGAGCCCAGGTCTACTGATATTGCCGCTCGACTGATTCGGAGTGAGACCTCTGCTGTTAAACTGGAGCCGGTCATACGCACACTGCCCAGGTATGGGAAACTCTCCACTCGCTCCACAACTGCCCCATCACCGATTGGGAGTTGTGGGGGTGGAGTGTCCGATGGTACAAAATACCCAGGCAGGTGCTTAGTTTTGGTGGGGCTGATGGTAAGGCCCCACCTCTTAGTGGCACGCTCCAGTCTCAGCAGCAGCGTCTCCAACTCCTCCTCTGAATGTAGCAGCTATTACCAAATCATCAGCATACATAACGTGGTTGAGCAATAGGGAGCCATCTCTTGACCGTACCCGGGCGTCGATCAGCCTCCCATCATATCTGTACCATATGGAGATTCCCCCGGTACAGCTATTGAAGGATTCACGAACTACGTGGTCAAAATAGATGTTAAATAATGTGGGAGCCAGAGGACATCCATGTCGCACCCCAAGGTGAACAGGGAATGGCTCTAACTCCCGGCCACGTTAGTTTTACCCGGGCCCGCTCACCATCATGAAGGTCCTTAATGATCGTGAGCAGAGGGTCAGGTACTCCAAAAGCACGAAGAACGACCCAGAGCCCAGGCCTACTGATGGTATCATAGGGCCTTGACCAGGTCAATAAAGCAGAGATGTAGGTCTTGTTGGAATTCCCTACACCTCTGCTGTAGCAGACCGACAGACAATATGGCACCTACCCACTCGCTCACCCACCCACTCGCTCACTCACTCACCCGCCTACTCACTCACGCATCAAGCCACCTACTCGCCCACCCACCCACCTGCTCCCCCAACCACCCGCTCACCCACCCACCCGCTCACCCGTCCACCCACCCACCCAGCCACCCACCTGCTCATTCACCCATCCGCTCACCCACCCACCCGCTCACTCACTCACTCACCCACTCACTCATCCACCCACTCGCTCACTCACTCACCCACCACCACCACACCACCACCACCTACTAACCCACCCACCCCCACCACCCACCATCCACCACCCCACCACCACCCCACCACCACCACCATCCCACCACTACCACCACCACCACCCACCACCACCACCACCACCACCCACCACCACCACCACCACCACCACACCCCACCCACCACACCACCACCACCACCACACCCACCACCACCCACCCCACCCACCACCACCATAATCATTACAACCACCATCACCATCATTACAACCACCACCATCATTAACACCACTATAATAATCATCAACATCATCACCACCATCACTACCATCATCATCATTATCACAACCATCAGACCCACCACCACCATCATCACCATCATCATTACAACCACCAACATCACCACCACCATCACTACCATCACCACTATCATTACCACCACTGCCACATTCACCACCACCATCATCACCATCATCATTACAACCACCAACACCACCACCACCACCACCTACTAACCCACCCACCAACCACCCCACCCACCCACCACCACCACCACCACCACCCACCACCACCACCACACCCCACCCACCACACCACCACCACCACCACACCCACCACCACCCACCCCACCCACCACCACCATAATCGTTACAACCACCATCACCATTATTACAACCACCACCATCATTAACACCACTATAATAATCATCAACATCATCACCACCATCACTACCATCATCATCATTATCACAACCATCAGACCCACCACCACCATCATCACCATCATCATTACAACCACCAACATCACCACCACCATCACTACCATCACCACTATCATTACCACCACTGCCACATTCACCACCACCATCATCACCATCATCATTACAACCACCAACATCACCACCACCATCACTACCATTACCACTATCATTACCACCACTGCCACATTCACCACCACCATCATCGCCATCATCATTACAACCACCAACATCACCACCACCATCACTACCATCAACACTATCATTACCACCACTGCCACATTCACCACCACCATCATCACCATCATCATTACA